>NC_092075.1:2195000-2500000 GCF_039877785.1 Chaetodon trifascialis | reverse complement strand
GTCTGGTTTGTTAAACGACGGCTTGAATACTAAAAAATATCAGATTATGTTGAGCACACTACAAAACATGACCCCTCTGATTTACTGTGGGACCCTTTGGAGGGGCCCGACCCACAGGTTGGACAGCACTGGATTCAAATCTTGACTCTATGAGGAAGTTAAAGCCACAGACGGCCACCTCAGTATTGATTAATCAGTATTAATTATCTAATAATGTATAATAATATATAGTTTGTATAATAAACTTTATTTTGAAACTTGATGTTTTATTTATAATACTTATGTAACAAACATGAGTTCCTGAAAACTGATCAGTCTACAGATTGAATCAATACTTGTTTTTGGGTCAATCGCGTCTTCTTGCCACTGACCTGCTTCGACATGCCAACAGCAGCTGAGGCTCATGGGTATTGTAGTCTTTACAGTCGTCCACCAAACTGACGGACAGAACGGACGCGTCCGAGGACGTCGCTGACAGACAGGAGCCAAGAACAAAAATAAAAACTGGATAAAAGAGTTTTTACTGCAGAAACCAAATCAGAGCCACATCCCCTGAGAAGCAGCTGAGTCCACAGTCCGACCTCTGAACTTCACACACACACACACACACACACACACGCACGCACGCGTCTGAGCTCACACACCCTCAGAACAATTCCACACAAGAAAAGATAATCCATAATTTGATCCACTGTTGCCATGGCGACGGGCCGCACCACTCAGCCACCGTGACATGAGCCAGTCAGCTCAACGCAGAGCGGCGTGGAGGCGGGGCCACGCTGACGACGCTCTGACAGCGGATCTCTTTGAGGAGCACGAGAACCGGCTCGGTCAAAGGAGCGTCGGCGATAACCAACCCAGAAAGCCTGTCTCCTCGTTCGTGTCTCAGCAGGATGTTCCTGTTGGAGTCGGTTGAGGTGGAGCTCAAACTAATGATTCTCTTCATTCTGGATCAATCTGCTGATCATTTTCTCCATTGATCGATCGATCGATCGATCCTTCGGTTTGGAAACATTGTGAAAACAGTGAGAAATGTGGTCACAGTGAGGCCAAAGTGACGCCTTCACCATGTTTGTTCGGTCCAAAGCTCCACGTTACTACAAACACATTCAGGTGATTCGAAGGAAAAACAGCAAATCAAACACCTGAGAAGCTGAAACATCCAATGATGAAGCGACACCTGCGTCAGCCTTTTCATGTTAGCATGCTGCTGTTAGCATTTAGCTCCAGCTGCGCACAGAGCTGCTAGCTAGCTGCTGTGGACTCTCAGTCTGCACTGACGCTAACAGCAAAGACTTCCTCGACGCAGTGCAGTTTGTAGAACTTAATTCAGGACCCCCCCCCACACACACACAGAATGAGACGGGGACACAGTCCAGCGCTCTCATCTTGATGTTTTTACACCATCGAGATGAGATAAGGAGTCCACTGGATGGGCTGGCTGCTCTGATTTACGCTGCTGTTTGATTCCTTTAAGTGTACCTCATAAAAAGGAGGCCAGCAGCCCGGATGTGAGCCCTGCTTGTGTTACACACACTCCCATCACATTCCCAAAAAGCGCTCTCTTTGAAGCTCAAACCTGACGCCGCCCGCCTCCACAGACATCACAGGAGTCCCAAATATGTGATTGTTCATTAACCTCGACCCCCGTCTGCAAATAGCACCGCGCAGCCCGTTATTAGCCAGTCGCTCTCCTCAATGTTTATCTCTCCTCTCGGTTTTCTCTTTCAGCTCTGTTCCAAACATTTAGAGGCAACCAGAAATCCTGAGATCCATGACGAGGACGAGGACTCCCACAGCAGGGCCTGGAGCTCCAGTCCAAACAGTCCCGAGGGTCCAGTGTTCCCAGTGAAAACATAACTCTGCTTCATCACAGCTCACGCTCCAACACTTTGAAATACAACTGAAATATCCATTCAGTTCTCTTCCTGCAGCGACTGAATGGAGCTCCATCCTGACAGTCTTGTTCCGTTTTGCCTGATGACCTCCTGCTCCACCATGAGGCGGAGCTGAGCTGAGGTGAAGCCGTGACCTTTGGTGCAGACGCTCATGACCTCCAGAGGATGAATCATGACACCTTCAGTAATCCTTCCTGTCCTGCTACTTTACGGCGGCGGACAAAATCAGCAAAACAACGGCGTTCCCATGAGTCTCAGCTGTACTTTGAGTTTAGCGCTAACAAGCAAATGTTAGCATGCTAACATGCTAAGCACACATAGTGAAGGCAGAACAGGATTTAACCTGTGAAACATTCACGTGTCGAAGGCACTGTGTGGAGTTTTTCACCACTCGTGGCACAATGAAGAGGTCGTGTGTGGTCACGAGAACACACACATGTGACTCCTGATGATGGTTTCACGCTGAACGACAAACATCGGTGACGTCCCCGAGACGTGGGATCAATAACGTGTTATGCCGAGAAGGTAGCAACACACTGACAGCAGAGAGGATGAGGACTGCAAAATGTTCAGTTTTGAAAGAGAAAACTCAGTTTTGCTTTCAGCACATTCGTCAGGACAAACACAACGCGTAAACTATCTCCTGGCCTCCACACGGCGCCTTTAACATCGTTACCGGGAACTTGATGCAAGCATTTATAGCTCAAAGCCACTCAGAGAAGCTAGCTTGGCATCTGGCTCTTAGTTTCTGTAGATATGGATTCATTTCTACCTTGAGTTTGACAAAGCAACTGCAGAAAACTGCAAAATCACTTCAACAAAGTCCAAAAAGAGTGAGCGCAGATGTGAAAGAGGGGACACCCTGCCTGCACAGGAAGTCCACAGTACGCACCGTCAGTCAGTCTGTCACAGGAAGTTGAGCTGTGGATGTTTGTGGATAACAAGCTTCTCCTTTGACTTCATCCTCCAAACAGTTTCTGTATTTTCAGAGCTGTGTGATCACCTGACTGACGTCACCCTTTAACCTGCTCAGCTGTTGTTTCTGCTGTTTACTGTCAGAAAAAAGGAGCTGAATCTTCATCATTTCACTCATTCACACTCAAGTCCGACCGAGTCACTCCTTTGTTATCTCCCACTGCTCTTATCTTTCTCCTTCCTCTGCAGTTCTCTTTGCACAGCCAGCTCAGGCGCCCGGCTGTGAGAGATGAGCGCAGAGCGAGGATGAGGAGCGGCTGAAAGGATTGCGGCGGCTCGGGATTGGCTGCTGAGGCAGCACAGTTTGGCGAGTGTGGCTGTGTGTGAGCAGATGTTTTACAGCAGCAGACGAAGCAGCACCGCGAGCAGGAAAGCAGGAGCGTATCTCCCGATTAATAGCAGACAATTAGGCCCAGACAAAATCAAAACTCATTACAGTGCAGGAAGAGGTGGAGGAAGTCTGGCTGAGCGAGGAAGAGCGAGCAGCAGGTTATTTTCTGCTTTCCCCAAACATGTTATCACAGTGATCACAGAGGGTGCAGCAGCTTGTTCAGGCCCTGCTGCTGCTAAAGGGAGCGATAAGGTGTAAGAAAGGCAGGGAGGGAGGAGAAAAGGTGACTATTTAAACTTAAAGCATCATTTCTGCCTCCAGCAGGTGATGGATCAGCTTCGAAAGCAGGCGCCCGCTCTGAGGCGCTGCGCCGCCTGCTCGCCCCGGCTGGATTACATGATCCCTGCATGTTTGTGAGCTGCAAAGCCTCATGTGATGCGTGTCATGAGAGGCTGCTGACAGGCTCAAACAAAGGGAAAGTTGTGTTTGAGCTCGCTGAGGTTGTGACCAAGCAGTGCTTCAGTGCTGCCCTCTAGTGGTCACATCCTTCAGTTTCCACATGACACGAAGCAGCAGGTTGAGTACTTTGTGGGTCCTTCACGTCCTCAGAAGCCTCCTGGAAAGAAGTGTGTCATTCGGAGCTGATTATAGGGTGTGATGTGAGGATCAGCTGAACACAGAGCAGCTGATCCACCTTCAATCATTTGATTCCGACAAAGGGTGAAATGTCCACGAGGGGAAAACACGACAGGCTCATCCATCAAAACTTTCAGTTTGAGCTGCTCATTGAAATCTGTTCTGTCCTCCAGAGCAGAAGAGAGGAGTTCATGTGTTCATCTCGGTTTTCCAGCCTGAACGTGCTGTCAGTATTCACACTTTACAAGAAACAAAGCGATCTGATACCTGCAGACACAACTCAGGGCTGTAAAACCCTGGAGCGGTGTTAGTGTATTAATACTCCCACAGTTTACATGGATTTTATTATTCTATAACATGCTATTTGCTAGTTTGATATCATTTCAGTTTTCTCGTTTTGTTGAAGAATCTCTGACTTCACACAAACCAAACTTAGACCTTTAATTCCAACTAATTCACACATCAGCAGCAGGTCAGCGGAAATGAGACTGCAGGAAAACACACAATCACGAAAAACTGCATATGAAGTCAAATATGTGGTTTCCAATGCGAATGAATAATAAACGGATATTTACTTGAATATGAAATTCTCACACACAACATTGCGTGAATGATCTCTGCCTCCTGTCTGATCATCAGATGAGGAGACATTGATCACATATCGCTGATGCTTTAGTTCAGTTATAGACACAGAAACTGATTATTGGCAGACTGGGTGATGAAAGAAGGAAATTTAAAGCCAAAAAGTGTTTTTTATTACCTTTTGTTCTTGATTTATTGTGACGAGGGAGCAGCTAATGCATCACGTCTACATGTGGTTTATATCACGTGGCCCTGAGGTGGAGCTCTTCCTCATTTACTGATGGAAATAAGTCTTCTTCACTTGCCTTTTTCCCCTTTCTGCTTCAAGTTTTGAGATTAAAGTAATAAATTAATATTTAAGCAAATGAAAACATCTGTCCTGAAGCTCCTTCCCTGCACCTCATATGACCGTCTCAAGGTTGTTTATGTTGTCTGATAAACAGTCAAAAACCCTGAAAAGACTCCGTTTACGAAACTATAACCCAAAAAAACATGATATAATCACATTTAAGAAGCCTGCTGGAGACGGACTCGATCCTCCTCCTCACACCGTGTGCAGTTCGTCCTGGACTACCCTGCAGACTCAGACCGAGTCCTCCATGTTTTCAGAAACTGCATGAACAGAGGACATCGCAGCGCGGCGGCGCGGTGAGGTCACGGGACGGACCGGGGAGGAACCCGAACACGAGGAGCTGAGACGTCTCCTTATATACCCCGCTGAAGCCTGTCATGTGGGGAAACCTTCCTAAACAGGCCCGTTTTAGGCCTGCGCTCCCTCTGCACGTATGTCGGTAATATTTTTGCAGCGTGCGGTCGGAGAGTAGTTTCTTAATGACAGGGGAAGCCTGAGCGGCCTCCTGCGTAAACAGGCGTAGCTGGCTGCCATCTGGTTGGCTTCCACTTCAGAGCAGAGCCAACGCTCGCTGATGATCGCCGCTGATTCCAGCTACGACTCCCCGAGCGGAGCTTTTAGGAAACTCACTTCGACCCACGAGATTAAAGGCTCCGTCCACCAAATCACAAAAACACCGTTTGTCTCTTCTGAAGGTGTTCAGTCCTGCAAACGCTTCTTCCTGCCTCTGCTCCAGGAGTGTGAAGAGTCTGCATGTGGTGCTCTCAGCTTCGACAAACTGATCAACTGACAAGCTGCAGGAAAAACTTCTCACAGCGAGGAGCAACCAAAAACTGCAATTACTTCTATTATCTGTTAATGTGATTGATTATTCTCTGGATCAATCTGTAAAACATCAGGAAAGAGTTCAAAAAATCCCACAGACGCAGTTTACGCCGAATAACACCGTTCAAATGCTGCAGGACTAAAGCAATGAATCGATTATCGAAGCCATTTCTGTTGATTGTGCCCAAAATCATCAGTAACTGCAGGCTTTAATCATTAAAAATGACTCAAAACACAGGCGTAAGTATGTTCACTGTCGATTAATCGATCAGCTGTTAGGTCTATAAAATGTCAGAAATCGATGAAAAGTGTTGATCGATGTTTCACAAAGCCTGAGATCACGTCCTCAAATGTCTCGTTTTGTCCACAACACAAAGATATTCAGTTTACTGTCACAGAGGAAGCAAAGCAACCAGAAAATATTCAGGTTTAAGAAGTTTTAATCAGAGAATTTTAACTGTTTTCTTTAGAAAATGATCAAAATAGTCAGTGATTAATTTAAAAAACTAGTCTGAAGCCTCCGTCATCCAGCTGATTGATCACATGACGTCAGAGGCTGCGATTACTCCCCGAACAACAGACTAACCTGCAGTAAAATATAGTTTTCACCAAAATGCATCACTTTCAATCACGTGACCTTTACGTCACCTGAGTGCTTCCTGGTCACAGACGTCGGAGCTGATTGGCTGATTTGTTGAAGCGGGCAGATGATGGACATGCGGGAGGATGAATCTTTCTATCCCTCAGCGGCATCGTCGCCTCGGCTGACCTGAGAACAGCCCATGCTGCGCGTCCTCAGACCTGCCGCAGAGCCGCCTCCTCTTCTCTGAGCCACACTGACGTCTTTATTCGCGAGACGAAAGTTTCCCAGGCCGCCGTGAGCTTAAAGATGTGAATGAACGCACCTGAGCGGAGGAGAAAGCCTCTTTGAAAGAAGCAAAGCGAAGCAGAGCGAGCGTGAGGATGACAGCAAACACTCACACACAAAAAAGCCGAGGAAACTGTGAAACAAGCCAAAAGAAAGGCTTTCGCTCCGGCAGCACTTTCACTTCTGTGATGTGACTTCATTTGAATCACAAAGAAACAAAAAGGCTTTCTCACGGCTTCGCGCTGAATGCGCCAACAAAAAAAAAAGATAAAGCCGCACAAGAAACAACATTAAAATGCAAAGAAGTTGTGTTACTCCGCGCTGTGCCGTTATCCAGATAACACGGCAACACACGCCGCTCCTGACCGGTTACACCCCACGGTTCCCATGACCGAGGCGCCTTTCTGCGTGTGCGCGAGACGCAGCGAGCGCGTGTGTGAGCCCGTTGTGCCAACAGAGAAGTCGACGGGGGCGGCGGCGGGACGAACTGAGGGAGGCGAACGGAGGAGAAGAAAAGAAAAGGCCGAGCGGCCGAAGAGCAGAAAGAGAGAACTCAAGCAGAAGTAAACGTCCCGCTCACAGAGACGCGCTCTCATTGGCAGTTCATTAGTCGTGACCTTGCCTTTGACCCACAGCGAATGCAGCAGCAAGCCCACTGCTATGACACCGGCGCTATACAAACCCCACACACACACACACACGCACACACACACACACACACACACACACACACACACAAAGGAATGCTGCTTCTGTTATTGTCTTTAAGTGCCAAACTCGGGCCAAGGCCTAGCCAGGGTTTGGAAAAACAAAATAACAGCCGTGCAAAGCGCGCACACACACACACACACTCGCTCACTCACACACTCGCTCACACACACACCCAAACACCACTTCCGTCCATTCTCTCTCAGAGAGAGGGGAAGTGGAGTGGGGCTGGCCCGGCCCCAGCTGTCCAGACAGAGGTAACCTGGCAAACAGTCTCCTGCCGGCCTCCTTCCCCCTCTGAATGGCTTTCAAAGACTCCCCGAGCCCTCGCCGGCCTGCACTTCCTCGCTCTGTTGGTCGATGTAAAGAGCCACTTCAAGCGCTTGATGCTGTTTCCAGCCGCTGGTTTCTTCTCTGCTAAACATGCTGGAAATGCGAAACGCTGCACATTTTAATCACGCTCGTTCTGTCTCACACGTCACTGGACGTGCCACGTCGAGCTGGAAATTAAAAATACGACGGCGGTTGATGTGATGTCACTGCCTCACGGCTCAAATCCATCACAGCAGATGTGATTTAACATACGTATACATCATGTTTGCTGAGCAACAGCTGAGCAGGAGGCGGCCGGTGCCTCGTCCACGTTCATCTTTTAGAAAAGAGGATTCTGGGATAGCGAGGCTGCACCTTAAGTTCATGCAAGTGAGGGTGAAATTCAACTTCTGTGGCTCCAAAAGACAGAGCTGAACACTTTATCTATCTACAGCTCTTTCTGAGGTTCAAATCTCAGAGGAAGTCGATATGCACACAGCGTTTGCTGACGAGCTAGTGAGCTTTAAAGCGTTAAATTCCCACTAAGGTTGCCATTTTGCCAAGTCAAGCTACAAATTACACGTAATTTGCTCTAATTCATTCAGAAACAAACCACGCAGCCTTAATTTTGTTTTAAATTTGTAGTTTTGTTCATTTCACAGAGCCCCGGCGGCCTCACGAGCTAATGTTACAAAACAAATGTCCTCATGTGATAGCAGGCGCTACAGGCTTGCTCACGTAGCCGCCAATCGGAGGGCTAGTTCCTGCGCAGCTAGCGGTTACATGCTAACAAAACACGCTGTCAGTCGCAGTGACTTCAGTCTCTCTGTAGTGTGCTGTGTGTCAATCATAGCGACTGAGGAGGGAAAAAACGTTCCACGCTCGCTAGCTCGGTCGCTAACAGGACGTTAGCTGTCCAACCCTCCATCTGAACTTCACTGTTTTCCTTCCTCTGATGATGCACCGCTGGAAAAAGCAGCGATATCACACACAGTCTGTCTCTTTGTTCGTCATCGTCACATGTGGACACCAGGAACAACCAACTCTACAGCAAAACAGGCTGCTGACGGGATGCAAAGGAGGAAATGAGGATTCACTGAGCAGCCAATGAAAGTCTGACCGGGCCGACAGCAGAACACATCCAGCAACTGGTGATCCACGATACTTTCAAACCTGTACATGAACTCCTGACGACGAGAGGGAGACGTCAGGACTGAGTCTCCACAGCGGGAAGCTTATTGATCATAAGGGTTTATAATTAGCTGCATGTCCGCTGCTCCATAAATACATAAAAACAGCATCACTGCCACGATCCTGAGCGGCGGGAAACCATGCAACCCCCACCCAACCATCTGCCTGATGGATGCATCCACTCTCTGCCACATAAAAGCCATTCCCCGCTCTTAGCTGCTCTCACTTGGAGAGTGTGACTGAGCGGCAGGGGTCACCGGGGGTCAAACCTCTTACCTTGGGCCATTTGGGGTTGATGAGACGTGCTTTGATGGCGTCGTCCAGCGCCGTGCTGTACTGGCCCAGTCGCAGATAGGCTGCGGAGCGGTTGCTGTACAGGATGCAGTTCTGGGGGTCGGCGGTCAGGGCCTCGCTGTAGAGACGGACGGCCAGAGCGTACTCCCCCTGCTGGCAGGCCTGGTTACTGCGGCGCACGCGCTCCAAGAATTCGGCTTTGCTCAGGCCGGGGGCGCCGCAGCAGGGCGGCCGGTCCGCCCGCTTCACCGCTGGGGCCGCGGGGGTCACAGGAGAGGAAGAGGAGGAGGAAGAAGAGGGAGGGTTGGTGGTCCTGCTGGTGGAGCGAGAACCGAACAGAGAGAACTGAGGAGCAGAGGGGGAAGAGGGAGGACAAGAGGACAGGAGGACAAGAGGAGAAGACACAGATTATTCTGTTGACCTGCTCTGTGATAAACTTCAAACACACTCAGACATTAATCTCTGCAGCGGTCGATCTGACGGACTGAAGGCCTCGTGCCCGCAGTGTCGTCGACATCTCAAAAGCTTCAAAAAGACAAACAGTAAACGTGCTTTTGGCTGCTGTCACACATCATAAACAGTGAGTTATTACCCAGAAGTGCAGCAGCCTCATCTGCATGATGCGATTCTGCAGTTTCTGGCAGACTGGACTCAAACTGCTGCACGCACTTTTCTCATCTGCTCGTCTTGTCTTCTCAGAGACGCAGAGGGACGGACGAGGCTGCTGCTCGTCTCTCTGGCTTCATCACAGCCGCTGAAGCTCGCTGAGGTTTGCTGTCTGTAGCTTTAACGTTGAAACGCTGCCTCCCTCCCTGATCTGGTGTTTCCAAATTTGTCCTTTTACCAGAGCCTTACACCAAGGCCTTCATTACCTCTCTGTTGCCCTCTCTCTCTCTCTCTCTCTCTCTCTCTCTCTCACACACACACACACACACACACACACACACACACACACACACAATTGTTCAGATACACGCTCAAAATATGCAGACTGGAGGGATTCCTGAAACTCGTGAATGTGTCTCCAAACGGCTTTGAGTGAGGACTTTAGGACAGCAGAGACACAGAGGGGCTGATGCAGAGGACAGCGGGCCACCAGCAGCCCTGTGAGCGGACGCTGGACAGGTGGACGGACGCAGAAACACAGAGTCTCGAGTCTCCTCTGATGATACTTTCAACCTTCGTTCGTGTCCTCAGAGAATTTAAATGAGCACGTTTGAACATGTAGTTACTGTAAAACCTGCTTCACGCTCAAACTCAGCGCTTCAGCACTGCTCTGTGTCTGGACTCTGCGGGACAACAAGACTCTGTCCCCCCAACTCAGGACAGACCCCCTCCTGTGCGCATGGGGGGCTGTTCTGGACGGGATCTGACCTTTGACCTCCTACAGACCTAAAGCAGAGGAGGGAAGGACGAAAAGGAAAAACAAACAAAACAAATGAAACCAAGATGGATCAATAAATAAAAACCCTGTCCCCACCGGTCCTGGTCCCACCCCCACGCCTCACTGTCCCCGGGGTCCAGTCTCACCAGTTAATGACCAAATAATAAAAAATAAGGGCAAAACTGGAACATTTTGTGCATGTAAACATCAAAAAAATAGTTTTATTATTTAAGTTTTCGAATGTTTTAACACAAAAAATTATGACAAACAACCATCAAGAAACTCATTACAAAAGTCAATAACTGTAATTCTAAATTATTATAATTAAATTTAACAGATTAAAAAATGCTAAAATGTACCCACAGGTCTTCCATAGATGAGCAGCAGTCAGTCTCTTCCTAAATACAAATATTTTTCTAGACATTTGTCCCACCTGCTGGACTTTACTGGTCTCACTGAACTGGTCCTGAAGGGACGGCTCCCAGGTGTCTCCCAGGCCCCCATTAAAACCTGTCTGTCCACCATCATGTGAGTCAAAACCCAATCAGACGCACGACTGAGGATCCAGTCTGCGAAGTCCAGAAGACGTCCAGTAAAATGGGGTGAAAGCGTCCGTCCCCGGCTGACAAATGACTCCAGCAGGCGGCTTTTAATTAAGAGCTGTTTAACATTCAGTCCTGCACCACCTGAAGCGTTTCTTTCAGGGGTTAAAGTGCAGAACAAATCACTGAGGAGCACTTTCAGCACACAGCTGAGCTCTGTGAGTTTAAAATAAAAGAGTTTTCTGGAGCAAGAACACACTTGGCATCGAGCGTCTCCAGTTTGGCTCACCGGCCTCGAAAATCAAGATTCATCTCTGGAGCTCCGGTTCGCTCCGAGGCCTCGACGAGCTTCTCTGCTCGCTCTTTAGTTTACGGCGGCTTTAATTAAGGCTCCCGTGATTAATATGGAATCAAACTCAACCAGGACGTTAGAGGCGTAACTGTACGTGGTTTCACACGCTGTCCAGGAGTCCAGGACCAGGACTTCAGAGACACTGAGCCCCCCCCCCCCCCCCCCCCCCCCCATCCCCCAAACACCACGAAAACTCATTCAAATATGTTTAATCATTACAATATTTGGATTTTCCACAGATGATTATCTTTGTTTTGGACTCTCGGTCCAACAAAACAGGCCAGTTAAAAACAGCTGAGGGACGTTTGCGCTTCTTTCTTTTCATAGACCAAACAGTTCGTAGATTTATGGAGAAAATAATCGGCAGATGAGCGACAATGAAAGGAATCATCAGCTGCAGCTCAGAAACAGCAAAACTGCTCATGAACTGAGCTCTTGGTGGAATTACTGTCAGAACTTTAATAAGCTCGTAAAATCAAGTGTTTATTTGCTTCTGGAGTTCTTCTTTTTTCTTTCCTCTGACAGTTTCAGAAGCTCGTTTATGCATCTTCACTGTCTGTTTCATGCTCTTCTCTCTAGAAACTCCCATTTTAATCTCAACAGGACTTCCACCTGATGAATAAAGGAAATTGAGACACTGAACGCTGTTTTCTGCTGCCAGGGATGAAATTCTGAGGGAAGAAACACCGAATCCCGGCTAAAAGTCCCAGACTGACAGAGGAGGTCATGAAGGACGTGACCTCGGCGCCCTGAGCAGCGTCACATGGTCAAACTCCTCTGACAGCGCCCGCTGCTCACGGTGCCATCACAGTCCATGAATGCAGCACGCCGTTAGAAAACTGTGATATGAAGCTGAGGCCGGACGGGTTTCCAGGGCGTTGTTTGCTGGAATAAACACAGCGGGCCACACATCATGTGTGGAACTAAGACGTAAATCTCTAAGCCTATTACAGCCCGACCAGAGTACAGTTACTCGAGCGAGAGAGGAGCTGTGTGGACCTTTCAATCACACAGTTTACATTAGTGCGTCGGCTGTGTACACTGTTGTGTTACCGTGTTTTTAAACAGAACTCTGGCGGCGCGGCGAGCGCTCTGCGGTGGCGTGTGGGCGCACCTGTGCACGAACTGCTCGAGCGGTTTGTTTGGCCGTGCAGACGGCTGTTCCCTCCGTCCAGGTGCCTCCAGTCACCTGATGGCCTCACTCACCAGCACACCTGTTCCCCATTCCCTCATTCGCTCCCCGCACATGCACCCGCCCTCCTTCCCAATCATCTGCCAGATCATAATGCTCTACCCGCTTCCAGCCTTCGTCCCAGCTCCTGGCGGCCTCGTTTGGCCTCGCTGACTGATTACCTGCCGCCGAACCGCCTTGAACTTCTTACCAAGCAAACGACTGATTGTTTTTAAGATCTGCGCCTCTGAGTGCAGAACTGGAACTGATCCATCGCATGTTTGACTGACCTCTCAGCGGCCTCAGTCCAGCCTGGAAGGTTTTCTTCACTTTAAAGTCATAATCTTGAAGATTTTTGTGTAAATAAATGTCTGTTCAGACTCCATCTATCACAGAATGAGGTAACACGATGGTGATGAAGGCCACCGATGAAAGCTCGTCCATTTGCAGTGTAATGAACGGGTGTCTGCGGCGACATTACCGGGAAAAATCAAGAGCGGCGCACGGTCACTCAGCGGTGGTTGGTACGCCAGAGAGGGCAGAGCCAACGCAACAGACTCGCTCTTCAACTCACATGAGTGTGAGGAGGCGTGCTTGATGATTACAGACAATGAAACTTCAAAATAAAGCGCAAATCCAAAAAACCTCACACAGAGTGGTTTGATCTGTGGGAGGTCCAAAAACACACCTGCAGTTACCGCTTCACGCCAGAGGTGGCGCCAAAGAGAACAAAACGGAGATCTTTGACGGCGTTGCTTTGAACGACACGCTCACATGCTGAATTTTCACACTCTAAGTCAATTCTTGGCTACGTCTAGGTGCAAAAAACTATAAATGAATGAAATTATAATTACTATTATAGCAACACCATTACTATTTTATTACTATTTACTATCCACTATTACTATGTTACTATATTGATATCTATATAAAACTTGGTTTAATAAATCATAATATGTAGATACCCACATATCTAACTATTTATATATTTAAATACGCATGTATGCATGTATAGAACGAATTCACTAAGATAAAAATTATAATAATAACAAAATAGGGATGGGTAGGATTAAATAAGTTTTTTACTTCTTCCTACTCCTTTTCGAGCATGTTGGACTCATTACTTTGTTTGTTCCTTTTGTTTTTTGTTTTTTTTTTGTTTTGTTTTCTTTATTTCTTTATCTATTGCGTTATTCATTATTATTATTGTTACTTTATTCATTGTTGTCTCATGCTTCATATCCATGACCATGCTCGAAATAAAAGACTTCATTCATTCATGAGGTGAACTTCAGACCCCTCCTCTCCGGCGTCACATTTTGTCTGAGCATTTCTGTTATTTCCGAAACCTCGACGATCCCGCGTTCGCCCCCGCCTCGTGCTGTGATTGGCCAGCTGTGTGGAGGTGAGAGCGTCAGCAGGCCTCGAGCTCCTCTTTGTTCTTTCTTTACAGTCAACTATTTGTGTCGCACTAAACACTACGAATGTCTTCCAGGAGAGACTGTGTGAGAACGGCCATTGTTCCTGCATTCAAACACCACCTCGTCTCCCCCCTCTGCCACGGCCGGCTCTCCACCGCGCCCTCCACGGCGAGCTCTCACATCAGATACTGTGTAAACACTTTTCATTGATGGAGCAGCATTAGCCGTTTTTCAGCCCTGCTCTCAGTCTCCATTAACTCTGAGTGAAACATCTCTTCAGCTGCTAAATGCTCACTGCGTCTGCTGCTGCTGCGGGACACAAAGACAGTCAAGTTTCTGGCTGTAGAGCCAAAACAATGAGCTGAAAGACACCGTAAACATCCGAGGGCAGCTGCAGAGTGCGGCGATAATTCACTGAATGCTTCACACCCAAGCAGTCATTAGACTCGTATAAAAACACTCATTAAAGCTGCTTGAAAGCACCTCTGCTCTCACGCAGAGCTTCAGAAGCTCCGTGGAAAACGTTCACATTCATGCGTCCATAAACAAACACGCAGAGCAGAATATTGATCTGAAGCGTTTGGCGTAAACAGACTGTTGGTTTGCTGCTTCCAGCTTTGTGGATTTGTTCTTTTTCAGCAGTTTATGTCATTTCAAACTGAAAACATTGAGTTTGAGGTTTAGACTGTTGGGCTCGTGGTGGGTTTTCTGACGTTTTTGATATTGTGACTGAAAAATGATCCGTTCAGTCCTTCAGATGTTGCTGCACTGATGTGGACTGTGAGCTATCTGCCTCAGGACGTCATCTGCTGCATCACGTGTCGTTCCTAAAACGGCTGATTAAAGGGGCCGCCGCTCTGCTGTGCAGAGCAGTCACATGCACACACCCACACACACACACACACACGTGCACAAACACACATGCAAAAGAGTTGACAAGCTGTCAGCAGCACTGAGTCAGTCAGCGACATTTCCACTGACATTTCATGAGGTGTCACCGCTGGTGTGCAGCGCTGCCGGAAGTACTCAGATCAGCGTACAAATACTGTAAAGGTATAAAGGTATTCGCATCAAAATATACTTAAAGTACTGCAAGTAAATGTACTGATTTTGCACATTTCAGAATAATGTGGATTATTATTATGACAGTTATTGATGCATTAATGTGTTCATCACTTTAATGTTGCAGCTGCTTCATTTTCATAACTTCATGTTCTGCTTGGTAGTTTTTGAATTTCCCCATCAGGATCAATAAAGTCATAATTTGTTAGGTGATTATATTTTGTAATACTAATCTGGATATTAACTATCACATAAGTGTAATGTAGTAAAAAGTATAAAAACTGCATGTGAAATGCAGTGAAGTAGAAGTACGAAGTATCAGAAAGTGGAAGTTAGCAAGTAAAGTACCTCAGTGTACTTGAGTAAATGCAGTGAAAGTACAGTTAAAATGTTTGTTTCTGAACAGGAGTTTGTACAGGAAAGAGTTCAAGCTGGAGGAGCAACACACACACACACACACACACACACACTTCCATGTCTCCTGTCTCGGTCCTCCCTGCCTTGTTCGAGTCCAGGTCACAGGGAGGACATTCCTGGAGATCAGCACAGAGACAGACAGAAAGTGAGGGCCTGAATACCTGACACACACACACACACACACACACACACACACACACACACACACACACACACACACACACACACACACACACACACAGAGCAGGTGAGGCAGGTAGCACCTGACCTGAAAACGAACGGTGTGATTTTGTTGGTGGCGGATGAAGGTTAAAGTTCATCACTGATGGAGCCTCATTCTCTGCTTCCTGTCGCTCACGTGATGCGTTCGTGTGTTTCTTCATCATTAACACAAACACTTGACTCGGTCGCTGTTGTTTTTCGTATATTTATTTATACATACTTCTAGTTCTTCACCTACTTGTACATAATAGTTGTGTGTTTATTTTGAACTCTCTTTGTTGAGCCTTGCTGTTTTTCAGCTGCATCTATTTTTGTCTCTCTGTAAACGGTCCTGAGTCAAATCTCTTTCGTGTGGACACAATAAAGCTGATTCTGAGTCAGATTTGTGCCATGTGTGACAGCAAACTGAGCATTTTGGGGTTCTGGACGGCTCATTCAGGCCTTCAGCCCTTTTTTCAGAGATTTTACATCCGGCAGACAGTCAGATTTATTCACTAAGAGAGACAACAAGTGTTTTTTTTATGTTTGTAAACGCTCAGCAGGGGCTTCAACATGAATACTACTGGAAGGTAATTCATCATGAGATGAGAGCTGGTGGAAAGTAACTAAGTACACAGGTACATTTTTGAGGTATTTGTACTTTACTTGGCCATTTTCAAGTTTTTCCTTCACTACATTTATTTTGACAGCTTTGGTAACTTATACAAAGATAAATCACATGATCAATAAAACGTTATTGATCACCGGGTTAAATCCACTCAGCTGTAGAGTAATAGTAATGTAAGAGTAATCCCAGATGCAACACTGAACTCGTGAACACGTGAACGCATCACTAATTATAATCAGTCCGTTAATGATGGGCTCGTCTGCAAAGTGAGTACTTTTACTTTTAGTACTTAATATTTTGATTGTTCTTCTTCTGTACTTTGACTTGAGTACTTCTACACTGTGGTACTTGTACTACTCCTTCACGGCTCAATTCGTCCGTTCAAACTGTCACTTTCTGTACAAACGACGTTTCTTTCCGCTCCAGGCTCCGGCGGATCCACCCAGAGCCGAACCTGCAGCCATTTAACGGTGAAACCACGAAATAAACCATCTTCCAGTGTTTCCATTGCAGCCTTACCTTTTCTTTCCTGGTTCTTTGCTTTTCCATCCTGCTCTCTGCTAAATCCGGCAGCTCCAAACTTTCATCCCACAGCAGCGGTGAGGCAGGTCGGGAAAACACACCATCCGAAACGGGTCGAGCCCCGCGGTGCTGCTTCTGTCCGCGGTCCGCCGCGCTTTCGCTTATCGGTAAGATGCGGGGAGCTGTGCGCTATGTCGCGGTCGTCCAAAGTTTGTCCTGGGAAAAGTTAATCCGGAGGAACTGCGCCATGTTCCCACAGCCGATCTTCTCCCCATAGCGGAATTTTTGTCCGGTGAGAGGCGGGGATCCGGTCGGCTCCATGGCTGCAGCCTTCAGCAAGGTTTCAATTACTCTCATGACATCAGAGAGGAGTTGAGTTACCTGACAGATATTCATTACAGCAGGCCGCTGGTGCGTGAGAAGACATTAAAAGTGATGATGCCTCATGAGCCTTTCAAGCCATCACAGTTCATTGTGTTTTTTATTTTAAACTTTATTAGTTTACCCCAAAACAGACAAACACCAACGAAACAAAATACGGAACATGTAGAACAGTTGTGGTCTAGCTAGCAGGATAAGCTAGCAGTGTCCCCCCCCCAACAGTTTAAATAAATAGTTCAGCATTTTTGGAAAGCATATTAGTTCACTTTCTCAGGTGACACGACTGGTCCCGCTCGTATTTATCTGTGAAGCATGAAGCTAAAGTTAGGAGATGTTAGCTTAGCTTAGCATAAAGATCGGAAATAAGGGAAAACTGCTAGCTTAGCTCTGTCCAAAGGTAACAAAACCACCTTCAAGACCAGCAACTCTAAAGCTCAAGAGTTATCACGTTATATCTCCTTATATCTCATTTACAGTATACAAAACCAAACTTTAAAAAGCAATTTTGTAGTTTTATGGGGGTGTTATGTTTGGGAGAACACTGGTTGCCTGGCAACCTCACAACGTCAGAAAGTTACCTTCAGACAGGCTGTTTAACATGGCTTCCAGTCTGTCTCTAGGCTAAGCTCGGCTAAGTTGTTGCTATCTGTTGGCTTTCAAAGCTATAGCCTGGAGACAGATTAGCATAGCATAAAGACTGGAACAGCTAGATGTCCAGTGATTTAAAAAAAAAAAACCATACACATCAGCACCTCTAAATCTCATCTTTGGTTAATCTGTACAAAGCCAAAGAATAAAAAACACAATTTACCTAGGCTCATTTTCCACCACTTTCGAGTGTTTTTGCTAAGCTAAGCTAAGCTAACCTAAGCGTCTCCTGGCTGGCTTCAGTCTTCTCTTCAAATTCTCTGCAATAAGCATGTTTGCCAAAATGTCAAACTAGTCATGTAAATTCATAAATCAAATATTTTACATTTTTTGCTCTGATATTTACAGAATTGTTTTTCTCACGTTGACCTTTTTAGTAACTCAGCTAACAACATAATTCACATCAACTCATACAACACAGTACAAATATTTATACACTGAGAGCTGAAACCTCAATAAGGAACTGCAGGGCTTTTATCAAACTATTACTTCCTTTTTATTTTCATCTCAAGGAAAACTGGCACCGATGTACAGCATCAAACTCAACAGACCTTTTTCATGGCGGACATTTTGACTTCTAGCAAATCAGCAGTTTGCAGCCATGCTAGCGGCTATGAGGCTGTCCTTTGGCAAGGTGGAGGTTTAAGCTAAATGGTAACAACATGCTCACAATTGTAACGCTAACATGTTTAGCAGGCATAATTACCACATTCACCATAGCATGATAACACTTGCTAATTGGCACTAAGTAATAAGTATAGCTGAGGCTAATGGGAATAATTGGTCATAAAAAGGTGGGAACTGCTAAGTGGACAATAAATTAAGCGTACACTAAAGTTCTTATGGTCATTCTGAGGGGGCCACAGACGTATGTACAAAATTTCATGGCAGTCCATCCAATAGTTGTTGAGATATTTGAGTCTGGACCACAGTAGTGGACTGACCAACCTGTCACAGGTGTAGTTAATCACTTTAGTGATGGCTCAGATGTATTAAGTGTCCCAGTAATTAATTCCAGTGAGCTAGCATGCGTGATAGCAGGGCTCTTGAACTGGCACACCTGAATGAATGCAGGCAACGTTAATCTTATCAGTCACACCTGTGCTGTTACTCCAACAACATGTCAGAACACCTGCTGTGAAAAGGGTTTGTTACGCTTACGGAAAGGTTTTGTCCCAACAGTTTGGTCGAAACAAGAGACGTTGTGAGATAAAAAACAGACTTTGGAGGAAGGGAACTTTGACGTAAAAGGTGCATGAATGAATGAATGGAAGAGAACATTAGATTACCTGTCCGTTTGACTAAATGATGTCTAATTATCTATTTATTGAACACTTTGACCCTCCATAATATTCACACCAGCCGAGCGCTCCTCATCCCACTGCAGGCCGGTGTGCGTCTGTCCTGTTGAGTTTGGGCCGGAGCATCCTGAGACACAGTTTGTGAAGCCTGACAGCTCTTTCTTTCCTCTTAGCTCTCCTGCTGTTTGGCCTCCTGACCTTCAGTTTGACAGCCTGTAGATGGCGCTGCTCCTCCACGTCTGCACTGCTGCTCTGGTCCAGCTGAGGAAGCTCCGCTGTCACCACAACTGCTGGGCAGCTGTTCAACAAAGAGAAGCAATGGCACTTTCAGATTTCAGCAAAGAAACAGAGATAATAATAGAGAAAAGTACAAAAAAATGAATGTAAATGAGTGTAAAAGAAGAAGAGTGTTGTTATTCTTTCTCCTCCCATTAATGGCAGTTAACTGGAGGGAGCCTGGTACACTGGTTGATCCCAAGGTTGGACGTCACTGACCTAAACTAGCTAACTGTATATGAAGTATTTGAAAGTATCTCCACCTGCAGCAGCTCCAACAGTAAAATGCTGCTTCAACATTGATGCTTCAGTTTGAACAATAATAATGACACAGAATCTGCGATCAGGTGACATTTTACTGCACATCAAGTACTTTCACTTTGATATCTCATGTCCATTTTGCTGAGAGTACTTGTGTACTTTTATGTATGGTAAGTAGGATCTTGCATAGATGACTTTTACTCATATTTTTACACTGTCTTCAAGGATCTGAATACTTCATCATCCTATTATACAAAGAGGTTTCAGGCCATGTGGACACGTCTATGTGTGTATTTGTACACTTACATTTTGCCTGCTGTGCAGTCCTGTGGCAGGAAGCAGGACTGAGACACATGTCCCAGCAGAAGAGCCTGCACTTTGGTCAGTTGTCTCTGTTTAGCCAAAGTCTGGAATAATCTGGCAGGACAGACGAGTACGTAAGAGACAGACAGACGTGCCAAAAACGAAGAAAACCAAACACAGCAGATGAACAGACCAGCACAGCAGAAAGAGAACCAGACAGCCGGGCTGCGTGTGCAAACAGGAGATTATGATAATGTCCAGGACCATAACATCATTTCTGTGCACATTCAGAGAACTGCTACACCTTATGTAACTGTGTGACTCGTGTATGTGTGAGAGCGCTGCTTATGGCCTACTTTTGTGTTATGAAACATCATTCCACGTCTGCCTTGTCTTACTGTCCACACACAGAAATAAAGGTGAGTGCATCATTATCACAGTGTCTGCATATAACCTGCAAATAGTACTGTAAGTATTTCCTGTGGGAGTTAAGTCCATTTGTGTACATTGTGGTTTACTCACCTGGCGGTGCAGTTGCAGTGGTACAGCGTTGTGACCTCCGGGTTGTGGAGGCCATATCTCCTCTGCTGGGGAAGGATCTTGCTCTTGCACTGATCCAGATCCTTGTAGACGGCACATGACAGCTGCTCCTCTGTGGAGGGGAAGCATCGGCGTGAGCGATCATTTGTGTTACTGCAGAGGTTTGAGCTGATGCTGGAGAGATGCGAACGATAATGAATACCTGTGATTTCGGCATCCAGCTCAGTCAGAGTCGGCTTTCTGGTAGATAGGGTGCTCTCCAGACTGTCTCCACTCTCTGGTACTGGTCCTGCAGGTTCCTCTGGTGCGTTAGAGACCGTGGAGGTGGTGACGTTCGTATCAGGAGTGATGGAGGCAGAGGTGGGACTCGCTGAAGATGCAGGGACAGTGGATGCTGCAGCAGTGATGGAGAAGAGCTGTGGGCCTGCTGTGCTGCTCTCCTGTAGCTCTGTGGGTGTGGTGGTGTTTGTGATGAAGCTGGTGCTGTTCATGCTGACCTCGGTTGGATTGGGAGACTCGTACAGCGTCGGTGGATGGACCTCAGCGTACAGAGCCATTTTAGTCTCTTTACACCTGCAAGTCACAACAGAGGGTGAAATGTTTTCAATTAGTATTTAGAGAAAATAGTTTATTATATATATCTTATTTGCTTTCTTGTCAGGAGTTGAGAAGATTGATGCCACTCTCATGGGTCAAGGGTCGAATTAAAGCGAACAACGTCTAATCAAGGTGAACTGAATTTCCTTTGTGGCTCTCACAGCATTGAAGAACTACATTTAAACAAGACTAAAAGTTAGCTAGCAGGCTTTTAACCCCCAAATACTGGATCCTACATTTCCCATAATACAAATCAAAGCCACTCAAGTGATGTCGCTTAAAGGTGCTCCATCAAGTTTTCTTGTAAACAATCGTTGTGTTTACATTCAGTGTTTATCACCAAGAATCACTGTGTGGATCCTTGCTAACACGCTCTCAATGGCAATGCTAAGACACCAGTGTTTAGCAGGTAATGTTTACTGTATGTACCATCTAAACTTGATGTTTTAAGATGCTAACATTTGGTAATTGGCACTAAACACATAGTACAGCTCAGACTGTAGGTGTTCACAAACCATCAGAGTGTTGGGAAAGTTTTAGAAAATGAAGGGATCATCAAAGTTGTCACAATTCTTCGTGAACATGAATGTCTGAACCAAACAACCAAACAAATTTATATCGGGTCACCGTGGGGGGTCGGGAACCTCCAGGTCAGGAATTGATAAACTGGAGGAAAAGTCAAGGTCACCAAAGAAAAGGAATTCCTGTAAAATCATTGAATATTTGTCGAGACATTTCACCCTGGATCAAAGTGCTGATGGTGAGCACTTTGATCCAAAAAGCAGTGTTACCAAATAAATCAGCACTTCACTCACATTCCAAACCAGTTTCTCTGTGTACACTGGAGCCGGTGGGCGAACTTGAAGCAGTGCATCTTCAGCAGGTTAAAGAAGGTATATCCCACCACATCAGATATGCTGTCTTTGGCCTCCTTCAGGCAGCTGTGAAACCTGTTAGCATGTGGCATTTTAGTTCCATCACTTAAAGAAGCATCAAAGCAAACACCGTGAATCAGCTGATACAGACTGGACGTCGCTGAGCGGAGGGCCAGTTAAAAGTATGAATCCTCACTTGTTGTCGCAGTCACAGTGAGACATGGTGAAGATGTTGCTGTTGAAGACACCGAACTCTGAGTGAAAGGACAGGATGGTGTTTTTGCACTGGTCGTGTTCACGGCAGCAGCTGTCTGTGTCTGTAAAGACTCCTGCAAGAGACCAGGTGAGAGGAATCACAACTTTATTGACACAACTTCACCCCAACTCCACTCCAGTCTCATGAAAAGTTCCTGCATGGCGAGTCATTTACCAACATTTCTGAATGTGTTTACATAGACTGACAGAGAGCTGCATTATGCAAGCATGACCTACTAAGGACTACTTGTCAGGATATCTCTGTTAATGCAGTGTGAACATACAGTATAATATCAGCTTTAGTGCCTCTAAACACTATGAGGCTTTTGCATTATTTTAAAATACTCTGTGGTTAAAAATAAAATAAAACTGCGTCTTGTGACCTTCTAACAGGTAATAAAAGAAGAAAAATCTGTATGTTTTTGTGTTCTTATCCCTTTAACAATCTGGTGACTCTTCAGCTTTTTCGTGGGTACCACTAATTAATAAAAGTACGGAGCCAGCCTACCTAAATCTGCGTATGATGGCGCCTTGTTGCCAGAGCCGCACCAGAGAGTCCCTGGTACAATGAAACCGCGCTTCACACGCTGATGGGTGCTGACATCTGACCTTTCAGCTTGACCTGGATGATTCTCAGGCGGTGAAGCTGCCGTGAGACCACCGACGCTCCGCACCGGCCTCTTCCCTGTGCGCTCCGCGCGCCCGCCGACCGCTGGGGAGGCCGCAGAGACGCACAGATCCTCCTCCTCAAACAGGGACTCTACATCGAAATTTTCATCTGGATGACGGGAAAACTCGTGCGTGCGCTCCCGGCATAGGGACAAATAGTCCTGAACCACTGCTGCGTCGTCGATCCAAGCGCAGCTGAGCAGAGTGCGCTGCCCGGACCAGGAGCTGTGGTACAGCCGCAGAGCTGAAGAGGCCTGCGGGTCGCTTCGGAGAAAACTGTAGTGTACTTCATCCCCAGGCAAAACTTTGGTCCAGGAGCAGAGGATCGAAGCTTCTGCCGCCGCCCGTGCCAGGAGTGATGATGTTAAAATGATAGTAACCAGCGGAGTGATGTGCGCCATGATGGCACGCCGCGCACAGCTGAATGAAGACTGTTGCTTCACTCACTGAGGGATCTGTGACAGATTGACAGACTTCAGGCCGGTTTTAAATGAGAGGGAGAGGAGGCGCGCGGGGGCTTTCCAGAGGATCAAACACAACATCCAAGTCAGCCTGAATCACGAGTCATGTGACCTGTCAGCGCAGTTCAACATCACTCTCTCCCTCCCTGTCTCCCTCTGTCTCGCGCACATCAGTGACAGTGACCCTGACACATTGATCAACACACACACACACACACACACACACACACACACACACACACACACACACACACACACACACACACACACACACACACACACCAAAGCTAAATAGGTTTATCAATCTGTGCATGTGAGCAGCAGGGATTCAGGGTTTGTATATAAGCCTACTCAATTTTTGTGGTCAGGGTTTCGGTTGAGCAGGAAAAAATAATGCAGAAAATAATAATTTTGGCATTTATTTTTCATACTGTCAATAAATAACTGGATATTTAGTGAAGGGCCAGTTAAAGGTATAAACCCCCACTTGGTGTCACTGTCACTGTCAGACGTGGTAAAGCTGGTGTGTTTGCACTCCAAAACTCCACTTTAAGTGCAAGTGCCTGCCAAGTAAGACATGAGAGGAGAGCTTTCTTATGCAACAACAGCAGCAGAAGAAGAGCAAATATTTATCCATTTACTGAGTCAATTAATCTTTTGGCAAAATGCCACTAATGCTCCACATCAGACTCTGACCTGCATTTGCATGAATGCAAGTGACTCCTTTTATACACAGTCAGGGAGCCATACAGTGGATCTCATGGGAGTAATTAACAGATATTACAGATGCTGAACTTTCAGTAGAAGTATGGAACTTCTGCCAGCAGCTGGCTAACTTAGCTTAGCACAAACAATGATTGACAATGCATTTAGCAGAAGACAACAGTTCTGCCTCTATATCTGTTTCCTGAATGTGTGCATAGAGTCAGTAGCACACATTAAAAGTTAAGATATTAAGGTGCCATTTTAACACTGTTAGCTAAATCTATTATATGCTGGTATATTGATTGATAAGTCGAGGAGATGCTCACAGAAAACATAAGAATGCAGGGAGAGTGTTGCTTTTTACGAAGTGAAACATGAAATTCAATCTCAGTCATGTTTGCACAGACAATTTATTTAAAAACCATGAGTGAGTTTTGATGTAAACCACTAAAGAGAAAACTTCAGCTGCAGGGTCATTACTGCAGAGCATGTTCATGTGGATTTACTGAGCACGACTGAGGATAAAAATGGTATCAAATGCTTCCTTTTTTATGCACGATGCTACTCCCCTAAAGGGAAACATCAGCTGTAATTATATTAATGATTAATCTTGTGACATGTTGCCTCCATTGACAGGGAGGCTGGCAGGAGAGAGAGGAAAAGTGTGGGATGACGAGCCGTGAAGGTCGCTTATCAAACCTGAAGCCGAGAGGAGTTTGGCCTTTTAAAGGGGAACGCTGAGCTAAAATAAAGTCAGTGTATAGTACTACTGGAGTACTACTGCAAAGGTGAAACATATATAAAGTATTTTTGCCTCCAGAGGGAGCCGTGCAACGTCTGACAGGCTGCCTCGAGTGATGTCACGTGAGTCAGCTTGGTCTGAAGACGACAAGTTTGAAAAAGAGAAAAATCTGTTGGTGTAGCTGCTCTGACCGGACTGTTGAGTTGCACTGTGGGTAATGTAGGCACTAAGTTTGGACAAGAAGAAGAATATGTGGAACAGAAAGGTGAGTCCAGGGTTCTAAAGTGAAATGTTAAATTGGTGGAGTATTGTTTTAAGATGATGTGCTTCAGGTCTGTGCTTTCCATCTTTCTACCTATTGACCTCTAATCACAGGTTGTGGCCTCAGTGAAGGCATGACCATCTCCTTCCTGAGCGTCTCTTCACTTTAACTGGATGTTTTTGACAGAAATTAAAGTACAAAGGTCGACTTCCTGCTGACAGTCAGTAAAGTATTGATTTCCATTACATTTCGCACGTTTTCTTTGACCAAATGAGGCGCAGACGTGAGTTTTACAGCCACATCTCTGACCTGATTCTGCACATTAAAGTTGGTTATTGCTGTTCTGCTGTCTGGAGGTCTTGGGGTTAAGTCCGATCATCTGTATTAATTGTAAACGTTTGGCTTCCTGTCAGGCCTATCTTTTGATTTATCTTCATGTGCAACTTCACCACCGATGAGAAAGGAAGATTAATCGAACTTAATTTCAAGGGCAGACTATTCAGAGTGTAATAAGTCCATAAACTTTTACCTACGTGGACAGAAGGCGAGTTTTATCAAGAGAAGTCAAAGTTCACAAAATCCTGAGCCGCGTGTCGGCCTGTGCTGATTGGCTCAAACCTCGCCTGATTCTGACAAAGTTTTCTGCCATGTCACAACACCAGGCAAGCACAGGAGCAAAGGATGTGCCATGATGTCTTTATTTATTAGCCACGTGTATGCTACAATATGAGTTCACACATGCATCAATATGAAGACAGGCAGCAACATGTAGCTGGAAACACACGTGCAGATCTGATAAGCTGGATTTAAATTTTATCAGTCAGATCTCTGCAGGAATATTACACGAATCCTCTGTGACTTACGCTTACGTTGCATAATCAAATTTATTCTTCATCATGTCATGCAGAAGCATTTTGGGCCTTTGAGTTTCTGTAGAAGACACAGAGCTGACACATGCACAGGTAAAGGTGAGACAGTGACAGCAAAGAGAGAGTGGTAAAGAGAGCAACATGTTATCTGTGACAAAAAGCAAATGCATTTCACATCAACAACAAAAGAGTTTGATCACATTATTCCAGCAACTAAACAAGTAAGAGTCTCATTTCATATTGAACATATGCATGATGCACAGTAATTATTATAAGGACACAACTGAAACGAATGTTTTGATGATGCAAGCACTCAAACAACGTGGTCACACAGATCAGCTGATAACACATTACATGAGTTCATAGGACTGGAGCATAGATCAACACGAGGAAGAGAGGTCAGCGACGGAAAACTGGGAATCCCATCGGCGGTCTGAACAAGGAGGCACACTGTTTACAAAATACTGCCCCAACGATGGCGATTACAAGGGTTTTATCTGCTCCGTAAAACATGCTGATAACGCTGTCATTACTGCATGTCAGGTAAGATTATTTACTGTATGATACAGTTTATGATATGAAAATGGCGAAAAGGAGAGTTATATGGTTTTGTTTAATGGTCGCTCCTTACTATAAAGAGCCCCGAGGTCAACATCCATGTTGGTCACCTGAAAACTGTTGAATGTAGCTCGCACATGTAGCACTTTTGGACAGACTACATAAAAGCAGGAGGGTAATACGAATCTACCTGTGCGCACTGGAAGACGATATTCTACAGGGAGAACGACAGAAGAAGAAAATACATCGAAGAGAGGGCCGAGTTTTAATCCTCAAACTGGGCCGTGTTTTCATTCAGCAGAACATGCCAGCGCTCAATCTTCTTGTCTTTGTTCTTGAGGCATTCGTACCAGTGCTTCAGACACTCTCCTTTAGCCTGGATGCCTAACTGACATCCTCCTGGAGGCAGAGAGGAAAATAAACATGGATAGAAGACATGGCAGAACGTGCTAGCAGCCCTGTGAGGCTGCCTTCAGGCACAGTGGTGTCAGTGATGTCAACATGCTAACATGTCCACAATGACAATGCTAAGACGTTTAGCAGGTAGAGAGTGAACCGTGTTCACCATTGTAGTTTAGTGTGTTGCATGCTAACAGTTTCTAATCAGCACCAAACACAAAGTACAGCAGAGTTTGATGGGAATAAAATTAATTAGGCACGTATTTGGCCATGAACCATCAATAAAACATCAAGGGATCACCAGAGTTATCACATCCAACAACCAAACGACAACGCGGTCCCTAAGGCCAAGCAGCACAGAGCTAGCATGGCTGGAGACTCGTAGTCTTGTACATTATTAGCCATGCTAGTAGCATGTAGGCACAGTGGTGCTTCAAGCTAAATGCTAACATCCACATGCTAATATACTTAAAGGTACAATGCTAACATGCTGATGTGCAGCATCAGTATAATTAACAGGCATGTTAGCCATCTTAGCTTACGCTGATGGTATGCTAACGTTTGCTAATTTGCACTGAACACAAAGCTGAAGCTGATGGTAATGTCATTAATCTTGTGCGTATTTAGTGATCAACTAAAGTATTAGATGAGTTTAAACTATGATGGCGCATGATGGAAAGTTAAGTTAAAGGGATCAGTTACTGAAGTGATCCCAGGGGAGAAAATAAATGTACCAAATTTCATGCTAATTCATCCAATTGCTGTTGAGATATTTCACTCAAAACCACGATGTGACCCTCATGGTGGTGCTAGAGAAAAATCAGGATACGTTATTAGGAAACCACAAAAATTTGGAGCAATCCAGCTGATAGATAATAAATCCATCTCTGGAGGCAAACTGCTAGCATGGCTAAACATGAGAAACCTGGATGGATGAGGAAATGTGATGTTCACACTTACCAATGAAATCATTGGATTTTCCCATGTCGTAGTCCCAGACTGAGATGTTCAGTGTTTTCTTGGCCAGTTCACCGTGTTTTATTTCATAACTGAATTCCTGAAACACAGTGAAATCACACAGTTTATTGCAAAATCTAGGACTAAGACTGTTTAAAGTTCAGGTTGTGCAAATTGAAAGCAAAAGTTCAGAAAAAACTGACCTCATTAAACTCTGGATTGAGGGTCTTCTTTTTTATCTGCGTCTTGTTTTTGGCTTTCTTCCCCATATCTGGCTTCAGAAATCTATGGCACAAAGATGATGGTTACATTATTAAACTTGTTATATTTAAAATGTGTGATGTTTGTAGTCTACACAACTAGGCTGACACAACTCTCAAGTCTGTCCATTAAACAAGCAAAGAGACAGTTTAGCACAAAGACTGGAAACAGGGGGAGAATCTAGCCTGGTGCTGTCCAAAGGTGAAAAGAAAATATTCAACATTATCCAACTTCATGCAAACATTTTGAGGCGCTGGAGGTAAATCCTTATATCACTGGACAGAACCAGGCTAGCTGTTTCCCCCTGTTTCCAGTCTTTGTGCTAAGCTAAGCTAACCATCTCCTGATTGAGCAGAATCAATAATCAATCATCTCATCCAACTCTCTGTAAGAAAGCGAATGACCACATTTCCCAAAATATTTGAATTTTCCTTTAACCGCAATCTGGCAAGCCTTCATCGGGGCTGCACAGGCGAGGATGAGGAGGACTCAGCTGAAGGGAGGACGTACACTTTGACGAACGGGTCCGAGTATCCGTTGGAGTCCATGGCAGCCAGGTGAGCACAGCGGACCACGCCCACGATCAGACGGCCCTGCTGACTGTTGTACATCAGAGATACCAGGATGCGACCCCTCTCCTCCGAATCCTCACCTTCGTTCAGCTGCACACACACACACACACACACACACACACACACACACACACACACACACACACACACACACACACACACATGCACACACACAGATATATGCATACACATATTCTACAGAGTATTTCATTCAGCTCATCCTAATGGTCCTTTGCCTCATGCACATATCTGCAGGGATTACACAGTGATTATCATAATATCTATTAATGCAGGATAATGTATGCGCTTAGGCACAAAATTATCTGCATGTACATGATTACACAATAGAGTTAATTCCATTCATATTCACATGAAGACCAAAACCGACAATGTGTCAGTCTGTCTCTAAATACTCTGTCTGTGGCTCTCAGTCCTGAGCTGATTGGTTCCTGCTGAGGACATAAATCTTAAAAACGGGTCATGACAATTATACTTTCATTTTTAAAAAAAGGCTCAGCTATCTCCTCAAACAGCTGCTCTCTGTCGTCTTCATCAAACGTTACTCAAACGGGAACAAATAGTGCATTTGTTCAGGACTACTTTAAGCTGCGGATTAATCCACGTTTGGTGTTCCAGTGAGTTTTTTTTTTTCATGTGAGATTAACTGCACCCAGCGCAGTGCAGTGGATGTAGAATGTAACCGATAGCGGAAACAGTGAATATTTTAAAGATATTGACGAGGGCCAATGTGGATCGATCATGTCTGGTTGATACCTGATCTGCTTATAAAGGTCAGTATCAGATCGGTGCTTCGCAGCGTGGAGGGAGATATATCAGAGATGTTTTTTGTCGGTAAGTAAATGTAGAAAATCATCAGACTTATCCTTCAACTTATGTAACATTTACACAAGACATGATCTGCTGCTCCCTTTAAGCTTATATTTTATATATCTTTTTGAGTGCAGCAGAAAAGCCGTCCTGTCCAATGCATGTAAGAGGGTGGGGGTCTTACGTCATCTTCATAGAGAGCCATGCCGCGGGCTGGTCCTCCGACGGCCTTCTTCACCTGCGAGGAGAGAAAACCAGGAATAACCATCATCGTCATCATCATTATCATCATCATGAGCGCTAAAGCAGAACTGGGAAATTGAACACATGCAAGGAATCAACCCAGCTAAGCCGATGAAAAGACAGTGTAGTTCAACATTTAGGGAAAAACGCTGCTTCAATTTATTGTTTCATATTTGTAATATGAGGGTACAGCCAGCAGCCGGTTAGCTTAGCTTAGCTTAGCTTAGCTTAGCTTAGCTTAGCATAAAGACTGGAAATACCTTGTCTGGCTCTGTCAAAAAGGTACAAAAATCCACCTACCAGCTCCTCCAAAGCTCAATGATTAACACTTTTTCTCAAGTTTATTTAATCCCTAAAAACATAAAACACAGACAGAACAGTAAGCGTGTTTTTGGAGTGAGTGTCGGTGCTGGACTACGACAGACTCACGATATCGGCCAGCTGAGAAAGCTTTAGAGGTGCTAACAGGTGGATTTTTATGCTAAGCTAAGCTAAGCTAAGCTAACTGGAACAGAATGAAATTTAAAAGTGCAGTTTTGGTTTTATTTTTGCAGGTTTTGAGAACTAAATTACACTGAAAGTTCAAATTAAATGTGAACTGACCCTTTCATTTAGCTGTTTTTGGTAGCGCTGCTTACCGGGATCACTCGCTCTAAACAAACACTGAAGTTCTTCTTCTGGTTGAACTTGAGTTTCTTCAGGGCGACTCGCGTCTCTCCGATGAATTCGTTGTGTCCAAACTTGTCCTCGTCGCTCACCGAAAGCCTGAAGACAGACGACCACAGTGCGTCTGATGAAGCTGAAGATGAAGATGAAGCTCTTTGGCTGTGACAGCATGCAGCAGGCGGTTGGTGCGTATCTTACCGGAGAGTCTTGCGAGACATTTCCTCATCGGTGATGCCGTGGTAGACCAGCGTCTCGTTCCACACCGGATTCAGGGTGGTTTTAAGAGTCTTGGTGCGAAGCTTGTTAGACTGAGGAAGAGTAACACAAGACAAACGTGACCTTCGAGCAATAAAGCTGCTCTGTGAGCGAGATGTCCGCTCCAGAGAATAAGACAATGAAGGAAAGTCATAAATTTGACTTCACCCCGATTGAATAAACACGCCTCTGCAGCTTCTGCACAGTTCAGTGAAGGTGGTCGTACCTTGCTGGCTCCAGGTAACAGGTGCAGCTTCACATACGGGTCAGCGAGACCGTTTGAGTCCATCGGCTTTAGCCCCTGAGACACACGAAGAAAAACGTCCTAGTTTGCGTGTTTCCCTGAACGTCGCACACATTTGATGCTGTAATGGTTTTATGTTGGATTCACTCATTAAAACGTTTCTACAAATCTCATTTACACTTTTTGTCTCGTCTCATTTTGTCTTGGTCCGTTTTGTCTTGCCTTTTCCTGTCTTACCTTGTTTCATGTTGTCTTGGTCCGTTTTGTCTTGGCTCACCTCATCCAATCTTGTGCTGTCTTGTTTTAACCTCTTGTTTAGTCCCTTTCTCATCCCGTCCTGCCGTGTCTTGTCCTGTCTTATCTTGTTTCATCTTCTTTTCCTTGTCCTGTGTAGGTTTGTCTTATCCCGTCTTGTCTTGTCTAATCTTTTCTAGCATTGTCCTACCCTATTTTTGTCGTCTTGTTTTGTCTTTGCAAATTCTGTCTTGTCTTGTCTTTTCTGGTATTGGTATCTTATTTTGTCTTGTCCCATCTTGTCTTGTCTTGTCCCATCTTGTCTTAACCTTTCCTGGTTAGTCCTGTCTTGCTTTACCTTGTCCTGTCTCATTTTGTCTTGTTGTGTTTTCGTTTCCCTGTGTAGGCTTGTCTTACCACACCTTGTCTTGCCTTGGATTGTCCTATCTTGTCTTGTCTTCCCATACGTCCATCTCGTCTCAACTTTTCTTGTATTGTCCTGTCCTATTTTGTCATGTCTTGTCCCGTCTTCTCTTAACCCATCTCGCTTTGTCTTTTCTTGTATTGTCTTGTCTTTTCTTGTTTTGCCCCCTCTTGTCTCATCTGTTCTTCTATTGTCCCATCTTGTTTTGTCTCACCTTTTCTTGTCCTGTCCCGGCCTGTCTTATTTTGTCCCATCTGGTCTTGTCATAGGTTTGTCTTGTCTCAACTTTTCTTGTATTGTCCTATCCTATTTTGTCTTGCCTTTTCTGTCATGTCTTGTCTCATCCCGTCTTGTTTTGTCCCTTCTCGCCTCGTCTTTTCTTGCCTCGTTTTGTCCCCTCTCGTCTCTTCTCTGTCCATGTGTGCTCACCTTAGCTTTGACGATGCAGCAGTGCAGGGCGTGATTCTCCTGCTCGTAGAGCAGACTGAACTCCAGACATCCCAGAGTGGCTGCAGGAGCAAAACATGGGAACACGTCAGACATGGGAGAGAAAAGGAATCGGAGCTTTTCCTGTTAGACAAACCAGTTTCCCTCTAAAACAGATAAACATTGATTTGTTGCTCCGCTGGGAAATTCTCTCACAGCCGTAGGCTCAGCCAGGATTTCCTGTCACTCAGCATGTGGTATTAGCAAAGACCCCTCCAGGTTTGGTCTGAGAGGATCGATCAGGCTTACTGGCATCGTCGGAGTCGTAGTCGTTGTCCTCGTCCTCTGTTCGATCCGGTGGGGGTCGCGGGGGAGCGGGGCTGCTGACCGCTGGAGCAACAGGTGGAGTAATTCTGGCCGCAGGAACATGTGAGCTGGAGACAACAGGTTGTCTTTTCTCCTCCACGGCTGGAGGAGACGCTATCTCTTCCCTCCCGGAGCGTTGGTTTTCCACATTCGCAGCAGGAGCTGACGACACAACACAAAGCCAGTAACGAATGACTGAAGCGTCTTTTTATATGTTTGTCTTTCGAATGCGGCCCTGAAGCGTTGGGTTTATTCTCAGAAGGATCAGCGTTGCTTTACCTGAGGTGGCGGCGGCCTGCTGTGCGTTTGCTCGAGGAGGTTTGGAGGCTAACACATGTCTCTCAGTCTTCATTACAGCTGCTGGAGAGGACTGAGTGTCATTACGGCTGTCAGCTGTTGTTCTTGCTGTCTGCTCCCATTGTTCTGATCCACAGGGCGGCTGCTGCTGCTGCTGCTGCTGCTGCTGCTGCTGCTGCTGCTGCTGCTGCTGCTGCTCTGCACTGAGCTCTGAGGAGACAAAAGACGAACATCAGCTGCTGTTACTGCTGCTGCCACTAACGCACACACACCGATAACCCAGTGATGTACTGTCACTCCCACAGAGGTCACTCTGCTTAATGAGTGCCTTTACATTCATTACTTTAATGCATTTAGCTGCTAATACTTCTGCACTTCTACTTAAGCAAGACTTTTACTTGTAGTAGAGTAACTTTGACTGGAGGTACTTCTACTTTTACTGCAGTATACTGTGATTTTCAACAAGGTGATTTACTTTTTTGGCGAAAAACATTCAGCGTAAAGTCTGATGGTGCCAGTTCATGCAGTGGATAAGTGGAGGACTTTCTGGAGCGTTGTGACTGACAAAAGGTGTTTTTGTGTTGAGTAAATGCAGTACTGTAGTACTGTATTAGTGTACTAACAGCTGAGGCAGGTGTAAACAGAGCAGACAGCGGAAAGAGACAAAAGCTCCAATGATTTCCTCCCTATCGCTGAATGACAGGATGGATGCTGACATTATGTTCATGGAAAACAGGCATTTGTGTGATTTTCAAATTTGAGAACGGAGGCTGAACGTGACAGCAGCGTTTACAGCAGCCGGTTTGTTATCAGGAGCTGACAGACGACGGTCGATTCTGTGACAGCATCAGACGCTCGTGTCCTGTGGCGAGTGCGTCAGTGATTGTGCTGTAATGAAACACGAACGCCATCATTTGCCTTTTAGATGTGTGTTTTGTCTTTCTACCGGTTCTACTAATGCAGTACTACAACTTTACTGTGTGTACTTAAACTGTACTGAAGCAAAGCACCAACTACTTTTTAAGTATACTAATATATTACAGCATATTTTCTGTTTAACTGGGTACTATTGTAGTAAAAATACTCATGTATTGATACATATTTCCATTTTTTTTAAATGTTTGGTGTGTTTGCAAATCCAAGTCTGAAACTTAATCTCTTCGAATAATCACCATATTTCTGATGATCTGTTGTAGGCTCCTGTGCTCCATCATGGCCTCTAGGACCAGAACTGCTCTCTGTGCTGGACTGTCGAGGTCTGGACAGAGGGAGGGGGGCAGGCAGACCCTGCTGGTCTCTTCCCTTGAAGAACCAAGCTCCTGAACGCTTCTGTACCTGCAGGGATACGGACGAAAAATAAGAACGGAAACTCACTGCATTCACTGATTTTATGACCACATGGGGGCAGCAGAACGAGCTGGAAACACAGCGGTTAATATGTTAATATGGCTAACGCTAACTCGTTAGCATCAGTCACACATGAAGCCGACATGGTGCCCCATTAGCATCCATTTGGGGTCAGGTTTCAGGCCGCCTGTTGACCCCAAATGAATGAAAATGTTTGTTTCTGCTGCCCCCAAGTGGCAAAAATATCAGTTAATGCAGGTTTAGCACATATTCAAAGAGAGTATTTCAAAATCGCTGCATGAAAAGACATGAAACGAGGTCAGCACTGAGCATCTTCACCTGCAGTCAAAGCGTGTCAACATGTTGACGCCGCCGTAGCCTCTAGTGGCCAAAACTGGAACTGCAGCCTCTCTATCCCCCTCCTCAGTGGAAACATAAAGGTGGTGTGTGTTTCTTTGTATGCTGATGTGTGAATTTGTGTGATTGTTCATGTTGAAATAGACTGAAAGACTAATAGATAATAACTGAGTGATTAATAGTTTGATTTGACGGGGAAAGAAACTGTTTATGTCTCCATTCCTTTATTTTTTGGAGCAGACAGTGATGAGTTGGTATTTTCAGAGTAGTTATTCTGTGCATGACTGACAGGAGGGAGCATTTATTTAAAGAGTCTGGGCTCCCCGAGGCAGAGACCTCAACAAACACAGTGCCATCATAAACACTGCATTATTCATCTTTCCGTTAATCAAATACTGTTTTTAAAAATTGAATAACTGCTGCGGAAATAAATCATTACCTATTACTCATTTTGGATATTGAGGGAGTATCAGTGGAAGGTAATTTTCCAGGTCACTGGACGGCGAAATACAATTCTGTGCGAGTCTAAAAGCTAGAAAATGGTTCATATCATGACAAATCTCCTGTTCTGGCGGCAGAAGACTGACATAACAGCATAATTTGGCCCCATGATTTTGTTAAACCCACTCTGTTCTCCATCCTTCCTTCCCCTCACCTCTTGGTGTTCATTGCAGATTCTGCACAGCCACACAGGACACGTCCTGCTGTTGCTCCAAATCCCACATTTGTTGCACATGTGCTGCACAGAGACGAATCCATACAGATTGGGTTCTTGATGGCAGGTGCACAGAGCGCATATATTCTCACAGTTCAGAGAGCATTAACCTCTATTCTTACTTATTGAGAGCAACAAGAAACAGAATGTGATGCATGAGAACCAGGAAATACACAGTGTATGTCAGAACAAGTTAGCATACGGCCCACTGGGTGCTTATCGCCATAGGAAACCTCTCAGGATCTACACAACACCGAAGGAAACACTGTAAACAGATATCCTGTCCACGCAGAGGAGTCTCTGCGTCCTCTGGGAACCAGTGCAGTATCTGCTTTCCTTCCTCATCCAAGCAGAAAGAAAACAGATATCCACCTACTTTCTTGCACTGCACACAGAGGACAGCCGTGACCCCCTGAGCTGCGAAAGACGCCCCACACAGCAGACAGCGCGACTGTCCGTCACCGCACGCCGTCTTCTTGATGCTGTCCAGGTGAGAGGAGAGACGCCTGCGAACGCACAGACAGACACAAACTTTCACAGGTTTTCCACCAAAAACATCATCTGAGTCAGCGAGCATCAGCGTATTAACCGATTTCATCTCACTCGATCCTCTGCTGCTCCATGGTCTCGATCATGGCCGCTCGAGCCAGCACGCTGTTGATGATCTCCTTCTCCTCATCCGTGAGTTCCTCCCCTGGGGGGCCGCCAGACACATTCATCATCCACCTAATCCTGAACCCAAAACACACAAACACACGCAGAGTGTTTAGGTGGCATGCAAAGAGAAAACGCAGCTCAGACAAAAGGCCAGCAACTCCAAAAAGTGCATCATTAAGGAGAGCGAGACGCTAAAATCTGCAGACAGGAGCACAGCTGGAGACATCTGAGACACACCGAGTGTCCCACACAGCAGCACACAACATGATGACCTTACTTAATCACACATTTCTGAGCTGTAACCATCTGACAGCCATTCATAAGACCCCACACGCTGTCGGCTACAGCTGAACGTTGAAATTAAGGCAAAACAAACTTCAGATTATCTTCAAAAAGTTTTGGTTTTGAGTTTGGAGTCAAAGCCAAATATCAGCTGTTCACCTTCAGTCTATGAATGATTTGTCATGTGGTTCCTCAGTATGACTCCTGTGACCTCTGAGCCTTTCGCAGTCACAGTGCAGAGTGGATGAAGTGCAGACTGATCTTCATCATGGTTTCATTTCAATCAGAGAGGAGACCATGTGAAAGAAGGATCTCTGCAGGGTTTTAGCCTCACTGCCTGTCTGCAGATGCACGATCACGTGAACGATTCATCGGACGTTTAGTCGAGTCGTGATTATAAGTTATGAAAGAGATCTGATCAATTTAAACCTGAAGCCAATCAGTTTATCTAATCACACTAATGAGAGGATTTAATGTAATGATAATGAGATTTTACAGTGCAAACTTTGGTATAAACAGCGGCTTTAGTCATGAATGTTTTTCCCACATTTAGATTTTTCCCATTTCATCTCAAAGTAATCACTTTTTTTTAGCAGGGCTGCAAAATCAGAGCATAAAAACTGCCTTCAATTTCCATTTAAAGGAGCCGAGACATGAACACATTTGCTCAGAACGGCAGCGCTGGGATTTGCTTCTCCTTTATAAAGCCAAGCTACAAGTGTTGCTGGTGGTTTGGAAAGCCTCCAAAAAACTGCCTTAAAGATTTAAAATCACTGGTGGCCGACCGACAGAGCAGAGGCCAAACTTCTTGCCAGTGCAAATCAAATGCAGCCGCTTCTTAACTGAGGGCAAATGTTGTTGTTTTTCCCTCCAGTGTGTCTGTCTGATCATCTGTTAGCTTCTCACGACGTCTAAATGAGCAGAAACAAGCACGAGCAGAGACTGTCCATGAAACGGTGGCTTCACCTGGAGATACAGACGATCTGTTCTGAGATCATTTATTTGCACCAACATAAAGCTCCAAACATGACACCAGGTGCGTTCAACAGAGCACCTCTTTTAGGGGTGCCGTGCCTGTTTACTACAAAAGCAGTTAATAACAGACTTAATGTAACCTTTAACGAGAAATTCTGCAGTGATGTCACGGCGCACCGACGCTCCTCAGAGTACACTCTGACATCACTGCAGCAGCATTAAACCATGAAGAGCAGCAGAAACACAACCTCAACAAAATAAAGGAAAAACATCTGCATGCGCACAGTAATGCAGCTTTTATCAGAGCATTGAATAAGACAATGAATTAATCTATTTAAGTCTTTTTTTTTTTTTTAATTTATGGAACAAAATGTACTGTGGCCACTATCTTCATTACCTCCCTGCTGTACCTCCCTAATTAAAATTCTGCTGTGTGCATCAAGTTCCATTTTCGGATGTATTTAGAGACGCTGTAAAGAGGCCTGTGTACTATTTTTGAAAAAAAAAAAAGAGAAAGAATTAGGTTATATAAGATTTGATCAAGGTGGCTCTATGTGTTGCATGCATAATTACAAGCCGCAGGCCTTAAGGTGACAGATGGAACTTGAATAGCTGCTCTGCTGCTTTGGGATGAGTTGAAGGATTCCTTCTATCCTGCAGAGGGTCCGTGCACGTCACTGCAGGCACGTGCTCAGCTTGACCACCGCCCATGAAATGCTACTGACCATTTCATCTTTTACTGAAGGGAACAGCCTCTTTGTAATCCTCAGCGTTACACAGATGTGGTTTTCTGTCCTCTTGAAAGTCTCACTGATGTGTGTTAAATCGGTTTCAGCCACATTAGCGGACGACTGTAGAGGTCGTAATGTCGGTCGGTCGTCCCACAAGTTTGTGCAGGCTGAGCCATGACGTTCACATTATTGGGTTTTAGACAATAGTATGAACTCCTTCATCTTACGCCATCATCAGGTCAAAACATTAATAGGTCCAACTTTGGTTTATTACCAAATACCTGCAAGACTAATGACATTCACATCAGCCGCAGCCTTGTGTTTTGTGCTAATCTGCAACTGTTAGCATGCTAAGATGCTAAGCTAAAATAACGAGTGTTGTAAACGTTATGTCTGCTAAACATCAAAATCATCATTGTGACCATGTTAGCATTTAGCTCAAAGCACCACTGTGTCTGAGTGCAGCTCAAATGGCAGATTGGGCGAGTTCAGTGAGGGGCAGCAGGAAACCATCATCTGAGGTGAAGCAGGCGTGGGAGGGTCTTAGCATGAAAATGTGCACTAATGTGACTTCATGCTCCTCATTTTTATACAGGGAATGTTTCCTACTCTGCAGATTATTTTTCTTATTTTTCATGTAAATCTCATGTTGGAAGTGTACTAAAATGATTGAAAAAATTAAAAACAACACAACAAAGTTAAAACTACAAATTGGCATAAAATTCATGTGCATTAAATTGGACAGAATAAAATCAGTGACTGAGTCAGTGCCCCAAAATAAACCCGTGCAAGCTGTTCATGCATTATTCTGTTTGGACGAGGCTGCAGAGATTTCATTGTCCATTCAGCTGTCAGTGTGCCACGGCTGGAGAGGCACTCATTTTAAAAGGTCTGAGGGGAGATAATTGGATTAGCCATAATTTATTTCAGCTCTACCACACCTACCGCTGCACCTCTGGCCGTTAAATTCCCAAACATCTGCCGGTCATGTTGACGTGCCCACACGCCATGTTCCTGTGCAGCTGCTTGAAAGCAGGCCGTTAATTGAGCCTGACTGCTGACGATGGAAAGTGAACTGCTGGCCGTAATGTGTTATTGAAGTCTGGTCTGCAGTGTGCATGCCTGGAGACACTCTGACTGCAGAGAAGCACACTCATTATCTTCTGACAACAACATTGTTAAGAGGAACGACCTCGACTTCTCGCCTCTGGTCCGAACGGGATGCTGAAACTGACGCCACCTCCCTGACTGACTGATCCCTGACTGAAAATACTGCACTTATTAGGTTTTTCTCCTCATAGTAAGCACATTTTCACTACGAAATCAAAGGTTATGAAGGTGGCCAGCCCTGAAATGATCAGCCTGATCGGTCGCCTTCCTGATCTGTCAGTGTCAGCATTCCACTCTTCATCATAGAGTCACAGTGTAGGAACGAGCCGTCATAAGCCTGTGTCCAGCATTAACCATCACAAGAGACGAGGCAGGAGCTGCTGAGTAAGAATATTTTAATGCCTCACTTACTGAACGGCTCAGTGCCCTTTATCTTCTTCATCCGGTGCTTTTCCTCCCTGTTCTGTTCCCTGAAAAACGTCCCCAACTCATGTAAATGTCAGGGGTCGCTATCACCGTGGACAATGTGACAACCTGACAGAGAGATGCCAGCAAGTGTGTCAGCGTGTGTGTGTCAGAGTGTGTGTGTCAGAGTGTGTGTGTCAGAGTGTGTGTGTGTGTTAAGGCCGAGAGAGAAAGGTGGGGTCAGAAAGAAAGGAAATGTTCAGAAATGGCAGACACTTTCAGCCCGTGAGTCACTCCTCATTGGATTAAACACGCACACACACACACACACACACACACACACACACACACACACACACACACACACACACACACACACACACACTCTGTCATTATGCATCAAATCACTGCAGTTACAGCCACGTGAAAATGACAACTCGGTATACTGTGAAAAAACAATAATTTGCTTACATTTAAGTACCAATACCACAGTATAAAAACACTATTACAAGTAAAAGTATTGGCATCAAACTCACATGTGTGCTGTAGACCTGAGGCTACATCCAGGAAACGGTTAGCTTAGCATAAACACTGCAGGCAGGGGGAGCATCTCGCCCAGCTCTGACCAAAGTAAAACAAACCCACCTACGAGTGCGTCTGACGCTCACTGATCAACACGCTATGTATGGGCGGTTAGCGTGTTTCTTGGCCGGGTGCAGTAACTTCCTGCCAGGCTAGCTGTTTCCCACTGTTTCCACTCTTTGTGCTAAGCTAAGCTAACCGGCTGTTGGTTTGAGCTTCACATTCAACATACAGACATGAGAGTGGTATCAATCGTCTCGCTGAACGAAAGCAAGCGTTGAAGAAAGCGAATAGACATGTTTCCAAAAATTTAAAGTGGAAATATTCTTTCAAGGTGCCAAAAGTAAAAGTACTCGTTGTGCAGATTTTGTGTCTCCTGTCATTGTTCTGTTCTGTCATATTAATGTTACAGATGGTTGAAGTGGTCGTTTCAAGTGAACTGATCATCTGTTTTGCATTTAATCTAAAAGTACAATATTTCCAGTGGTACGTTTACTCAAGTACTGTACTGTTTTTTGAGGTACTTGTACTTTACAAGGGTATTTCCATTCTACGTTATCTTATTCTTCTACATTTCAGAGGGGAATGTTGTACTTTTTACTTCATTTCATTTATCTGACGGCTGTAGTTACTAGTTTTACAAACAAAACATGTCAGTTTAACATATGACACATGCGTATAAATAAACTACTCTACAGTGTGCAAAGCAGTTAAAATCAGCTCCACGCTGACATATATGTGGATGGTAATTTCAAATATAACATGTACATATATTAAAAATGATTATGAAATATATATACAGTATCTAAAGTCACAAAAATAGGACTGCCTTGCTGTAGACGACTGTAATTCATGTATCATTAACTGTGAATTATAGTCAGGGTCAGTTATTTCTCTCTCTCACAGTCACATGCACACACACACACACACACACACACACACACACACACACACACACACACACACACACACACACACACACACACACACACACACACACACACACACACACACACACACACACACACACACACATGCAGCATGAATTGATTATTGACCGTAGTCGCTGCCTTACAGCAGATCAATGTGCAGTGGAGCTCTGCAGGACATGACACTCGTATCTGATTCTCAATGTCATCCAGTGAAGAGGCAGAAAGTGCTGACACGCATCAATATCAGTCCTCTTTTCACCTCATGACCACTCAATGTGTCTCATGTGCAGCATGTTGGAGAAGCTCATACACAGCAGAGCTGGTCTCATTACTGAGGGGTGATGGAGCCCAAATGCATTATGGGCCGGCAGCACCACAGACACTCCATTGATTCTGTTTGAGCATCTTGTTTTTTTGTGGGCGACGATAAAAAGGATCAGGAGATTACATGATAACTGGAGGCATCCGCTGCACTCATTCAGGCTTTTTATTGGACCAATGTGGTGACAAGAGAGCTGAGCTCAGCAGGACGAGAGCGGAGGAATGAGCCTGAAACAGCAGAGAAAGTCGTCTCAGCTGCGTCTGACTTCAGCTCTTCCATCAGCTCAGCACAGCGATCTGGACGCTGACGACACGCTGCTCATTCGTACTGACAGGGACCAGCAGAGGCAGCAGGTGAGGCGCCTGCTGGTGATGCTTGTGGGGCCAGGGGGCCCGACGAGCCTCCCACCACTGCATGATTGAGGCAAACCACAGATTACGTCTCTCGGTGATCGACAGATCGATAACAGAAGATCCACAGCAGTAAAAATATTTAGTCCAAAACATGAATAATCCGCAGAAAGACGTTTTCTCCTCTCAAATTAGCAGGCGATGTGCTCGTCTTCTGGAAACAAACACAGTTACTCAGCGAAGTCTCAAATGACACCTCACTCGACCAATCAGGACCAATCCACATGAAGCCTATCAACCGCAGAAGCCAATGGCAGTCTGAATTGTACAGAAGGGCCTCGTTCTCTTCTTCCGTGTGAGGATCAAACCAATCGCAGCTGATTTGTAGATGACTGACGCTTTGAATGGCCAATGAAATTCTGAAAAACCCAATATTCCCCTTCGGTGGCTGATTTAAAGCTTCAACCTCAAATCAAGGAAATCAGCGCTAATATTACACACAGTTTGAAGTGATAGTAAATGGCCTCAATGATTTATTACTGTTGCATCTAAGATCTTATGCAGCCACCACTAGGTGGGGTTGCAGCCCCCCCACCAATGCTAATAGTTGTCTTTGTATTCCTTTGATCACGTTGGTACGAGCTCAGCATGTTCTTTGTTCTGTCTGCTTATTGAAAATGAATGTGCTGAACTGTGGCCCTTCAAGATTTGGAAAATGCTTCAATAAAAATGTTCACATGAACACGGTGTCAAGCTGAATAAAGTGACATGAAATGACAGTTTGACCTGATTATCAGGCTACGCAGGCACTTCCCCAGAGGGAAGCTGCAGCCCATAATAACCCATAATATTGCTTCGCCCACACTCGTGGTTACATCCATGTAACAGCTGTAATGAATTAGCTGCTTAATATTACTGGTGGGCTTTATTTTCAGCACTATAATCTGACTGTTTGATAGTATAAAATAAAATAAAATTACAGCCAGGGTGTCTTTGCATCATGGCGTGTTACTGTTGCTATAAACACATTTCTATAGACTTCGCGGTTGATGTGCTGGAGTGTGGTTACTCCAAAATGGTTTTCAATTTGAGCTTCCTGTCAAACCCAGTATGAAAGTGTGTGTTGACCTTAAGCCTGTGTGACATAAATGCTCTGATACTACTGGGCAGCATCTACTGGCCTAACTATGCTCATGATGTGGGGGATGATGCAGTTTCCTGCAAGCATCACTTGAGAAGGCCACACCAAGGACACACGTCGTCACATGAAGCCGGCCTTGATTTACACCTGTTTTATAGCGTGAGGTGACTGTTGGGCGGAACGACCTCCAGGGAGAAGGGGTACCTATATGAGTGTGTGTGTATGTGTGTGTGCATCCATCTGAGATTATGGGTCATAATTTGTGAGGTGAACTGGGTGTTAACCACTCCGCGATGATGAGAGCGCTAACAGAGCAATTTTCATCTACACACTCGCAGCTGTCTTCATACACGTCTCAGAGGGATTCAGGTTGTCATAACCAAGGAATTACACCTGAGAGTCTAACCTTTAATATCTGAGCGTGTACATACAAGATGTGTTTTTAGCACATTAGCTGCTAGCAATGCTATGCCTGTGAGACGGACCACTTCTTTAAACCAGAAGGAAATATCTCAGCAACTCTTAAATGACTTTCATGGTTCCCGGAGGATGAATCCTCCTGACTTTGATTATCTCCTGACTTTCCCTCAGGAGGAACTGTCAGACCTTCAGTTATCCCTCAACTTCTTATCAAGCACCATCATCAGCGACAAAATTAGTTAATAATTAGTTAATAATCAGTAATTAGTCTTAACTTTAAGAACAAATACCTGCACAACTAATGACATTTCCATCAAGCTTTGTATGAGCATGCTAACATGCTAAACAGTCAACACGGTAAACAAACCTGCTAAACTTCAATATGTGAGCATTATCGCTGTGAGCATGTTAGCATGATGACATTAGCATTTAGCTCAAAGCACCTCTGTGCATAAGAACAGCCTCACAGAGCTGCTGGCATTGTTCTGTTCCATCAAACACAACGTTTCTTCCTCTCTTACGTCAGATTAGCATCATTTGACGTGCAGTGACATGTTCTTTAATATTTGCTCTTACGGCTTATCACTCTTCTTCTGTCCATCTGTCCATCTGTCCGTCTGTCCGTCTGTCTGTCTGTCTGTCTGTCTCTTTGTCTGTCCATCTGTCCGTCTGTCTGTCTTTCTGTCTGTCTGTCCGTCTGTCTGTCTGTCTGTCTGTCTTTGTCTCCCGCTCACCCCGACTGTCCGTCCCTCAGCTGCTGCAGAGTGCAGTGAAGTAGGTCTTCTGTAATTAAGACCTTCACCAACCTGGCATTAACATTAGCACAAATTGACATGCAAAAAGGGGCACGCACGCACGCACACACACACACACACACACACACACACACACACACACACACACACACACACACACACTCTTCTCCACGGCACACACACACATGCACACGCACACAGACTGTGTGTGCAGGGAGAGAACCTGTCACACAAGGTCAGCGGCCCACAGAAAAGCACTGCAATTTGACGTGAAGTAAAAGGAAACCAAGGCATTTTAGCTCCATGAGACTGTGTGGGCTGACTAAGAGCTGCAGGGCTTCACACACACACACACACACACACACACACACACACACACACACACACACACGCAAACACAAGTTCTACACGTCAGCACACAAACAAACACACATTGTGTCAGAGTGTGTGTGAGCGCTGCAGGGAGGAAAACTCTGACAGACTGCGTCATCCTCCTCCTCCTCCTCTTCCTCCTCCTCCTCCTCCTCCTGTGTTTCCTGTGACGCCGACAGGCCTCCCTACTTCAGGCTGGGTTTACTGCTTTTCATCTTTCATATTCATGTTTTAGGGACACACAGGGAAAAATGTGCTTACTCTTAATAAATACATATTAAACACTGATCCTATTGTAGAGTATTAATTCAAGATGGAAATTTAAAAAAAAGTTTTTTAATGTGTTGTTCATCACATGTTAAAATAAATTCAGGTTTATTATGATTTATTTTCATAGTTTTGGGCATAACTTCCATCGGTAATGATAACTTTGTACTCATCAAAGGAATTAATGTGATCTGGAAACATCATCACTGCCTGACAAGAGAGGAAAGAGTTGCAAACTGTGTAAACTTCTTCATTTGGAGATAAAAATCCAAATAAAGCTCATCCAACATATTGGAAACGTGTGAACTTGGATGGATGTTTACAACACAGAAACATTTTTACTGTTTGCCTTCGTTTTCTCCTTCGATTGAGAATAAGTTTTGTGTTTTTGCGTGTAGAGGATAAAAAATTAGCTTTGAGAAAACGATGATGCAAACCTGCACAGATCGCAGACTGTGCAGCTGTTTGTCACTCTAAACTGTGTCGATTGGGTCAGTATGAAACCGTGCTGTGAGCAGGCGGCTTTGCAGGAATAGCTGGTCACTTGGGTAACAGGTAGGACTCACGATCAAACTCCTGTTTTTCCTCGTTTAGTTGTCTGACTGTTGGCTACCTCGAGCCAGGACCTTCTGCATGCGCTGGGGCGGTTCGCAGCCGAGTGTGAAGCAGCTGGGATGAGAGTCAGCACCTCCAAGTCCGAGGCCATGGTTCTCGACCGGAAAAAGGTGGCTTGCTCCCTTCAGGTTGGGGGAGAGTTCCTGCCTCAAGTGGAGGAGTTTAAGTATCTTGGGATCCTGTTCACGAGTGAGGGAAGGATGGAGCGTGAGATTGACAGGCGGATCGGTGCAGCGGCTGCAGTAATGCGGTCGCTGTATCGGTCTGTCATGGTAAAGAAGGAGCTGAGCCGTTCCTAATCTACGTTCCTACCCTCACCTATGGTCATGAACTTTGGGTCATGACCGAAAGAACGAGGTCCCGGATACAAGCGGCTGAAATGAGTTTCCTCCGCAGGGTGGCGGGGCGCTCCCTTAGAGATAGGGTGAGGAGCTCTGTCACCCGGGAGGAGCTCAGAGTAGAGTCGCTGCTCCTCCACATCGAGAGGAGTCAGCTGAGGTGGCTCGGGCATCTCTATCGGATGCCCCCTGGACGCCTCCCTAGGGAGGTGTTCCAGGCATGTCCCACCGGGAGGAGGCCCCGCGGAAGACCCAGGACACGCTGGGGTGACTATGTCACTCGGCTGGCCTGGGAACGCCTCGGGATCCCCCCGGAAGAGCTGGAGGAAGTGTCCAGGGAGAGTCTGGGCGTCCCTGCTCAGACTGCTTCCTCCGCAACCCGACCCCGGGTAAGCGGAAGACAATGGATGGATGGATGGATGGATGGATAGTTGTCTGACAACAAGAGAGCAGGACAGAACCAAATGCTGTCTGTCCTCAGCTGATGAGGGCGGCGACTGTTTGTTATTTGTAAGCTAAAAACAGAGAAGACGAGATTTACTGAGATGTTTCAGTGTGAATGCAGATCTTTAAGAAAACGACCTGAAACACATTGTAGGTTGTGTGTGGATAAAATTAAGTGGAGGCGACAACTTACGTACTTATTGTTTGATCCCTTACATCTCCGCAAGTTAACTGGTGAGTACACTGTTATCACTGAGAGGAATGATGGCCAGAACCACAGCATGAACCCCAATCATCCACCGAAAGTGCTGAGACAAAATAGGTGGGACAGACCAAATGTTGCTGGAGGGTATTGGATCAGAGCTTGGACCTTAAATGAGGTTAGTCATCTCGGGGAACCAGGTTCATCCAGGATAAGAGCAACATCCCAGTTATTTACGGTACACAGAACATTCCCCACGGAGTCCGAACACTCCCATCTGAATTAGACTGGAACATTTCAGCACTCCTACAAACATACACACTCACACACACACCCTCGTCTATTCAACACACTCATCCAAACTCCCTGACTCCTCTCCCCACAGCTGTCACTCCACCATCATCCATTCATCATCATGCATCCATCCATCCATTCATGCACTCTGCTGTCTCGCCCCCCATACGTCTCTAAACTCCTCCACTGAGGCTTGACGGACTAGTGAGGAAGCAGCTTATAGAGCTTAGTTCTGTAAAGACGCATCACTGCCTGCTTTATCCCCTGTCTGATGACTCTGTGGGGTCGTCAACCCCTGCATAAACATACACATACGTGCACACCGGCCCCCTTTCTGATGACTCGTGGGTAAAGCCCAGCATAGATACGAGAATAATCTGGTCTTCAATCCCATCATGGGTGGCTGAAAGCTTTGACGTCACAGAGTTTTCTGTGCAGTGGAGGAGGTGGCAGGACAACAAAACATATGTGGAAGACTTTCAGAGCACATCACAGATACAGAGGCTGAGGGAAAGAAAAACTGGTGTCACTCATAAGCTAGCAGCGAGGTTCAAGGGATGGCGCTGGCAGCTGGTCCACCCAAACTTTGGTCCACGCTGAAATATCTCCACAGTGATTCGATGGATGCCATGAAACTTTGTCCAGACGTTCCCATCCTGCTCAGGATGAACTGTCATAGCTTTCACCCAGTGCCAGCACGAGGTTTTAATTTGTCCTTTATGACCAAAAAACCCCAAATTACTTTGTGCTAAGTGCTAATTAGCAAGTGTTAGCATAACTTGCTAAAAGAAGACGATAAATGGTTAATAGTATCCTGCTGAGCATCAGCATGTTAGCATTGTTATTGGTCATTATAAGCTTGTTAGCATATCGACATTAGCATTGAGCTCATGGTACTGCTGCGCCTCACCGATTTGCTAGCATGGCTGCAGACTCTTGTTAAAATCTGCATTAAAAACTGCTTGGATCCGTCTGGATTTGGGGCGCCCTGGTTGCCTTGGGGTTGAGGCACTGACCATGAACTGCTGAGGACATTTGTTGCATGTAATCCTCCATCTCTCTCTCATTCCTCATTTTCTGTCCTCTGTCTACTGCCGGCTCTAATGTAGACATAAAATGCTAAAAAAAAAAATTTGTTCGGATTTCAACGATGATCTGCAAAATTAGACTATTATGAAAGGACAAATAAACGTAACAGCAGTTATAGTTAGCAGCTTGCGGTCATTTGCATGTGTATGCTGAGGACAGGAGCGCTCTGCATGGCAAGTTTAATACGAGAGCAAACAGCCATATGGTGGAAATCACAGATTCTGTGTGCGTGTGTGAATACACCAGAGGCCACACTGAAGCCACTAAACTGAGCAAAACAAAGCGCAAACCTCAGGCTAACTGTCTCTCTCTCTGTGTGGGGCTTCGTGCGTTGACTGACTGTACGACGAGGAAGACTGAGGTGGAATAATGAGGAGAATGAGGCCGACAGTATGTCCTGTGAGAGGAGTCATCGCGTCAGTCAACATTCAACCTCGCATCCAAACAGAGTGCGTGAACATCATCGCTGTCCGTGTCGTTGCCGCTGAGTGCTGCCAGAAACAAGACCAAGTGTCTCATGTTCAGACTGCGGGTTGTTTTTGTCTGTTAGGATGGTCACTGTGTCAGAGCAGGACATCACAGACACACAGATTTTGCTTTGGGTGAAGAGACGTGACAAACTACATGTTGGTCCCTGACCAATCACAGCTTGCCCTCTTTCACGACCTGCGCTGATGTCATCAGTAAAGAGGTGCTAAGGACTGATTCTGACACGCTCGTCTTTCTGTTGGGATGTTGTGATGTGTCCCTGATGTGGTGTCAGTTGTCGTCTGATTTGCAAGATCACACGATGCAAGAATCCATCTTGCCAGGCTTCAAGTTCTGCACCTGTGGCCGAACCAGGTGTGACGACGGCAAGAGGAGCTCCTGTTTGTTTGAAAACAAAGATGGCGGCCCCTGAAGAGGTTAGCGTAGCGCTGCTGTAGAAGCAGAGAGAGAAAAGCACTGACGACTTTTCTTCTGCAAGGGTCTTACATCATATGGTCCATTGATCTGATTGGTTGAAGTGAGCCCCTAGACGGTTCATCCAATCACGGCCAAGTATTTTTTCCTCAGTGTCCTTTTCCAAATGGTTTCCATGGACAACTTCCCAGATGGTTCCACGGAACAAACCATCTGGTGCGTCAGGTCAGATTTTATGCAAACGTGAAACCTTTTGACAGAATAATCTCACCATTTAGATCCATTTAGTCGCAGCTCTGGAGCTTTTGATCATATCACACGATCAAAGCTTGGAGCATTTTCAGCTCAGCGTTTAAGCCAATATGGACGAGAAATCCACGAGAAAGCGCTCAAGGGGGAAAAAATGGAAATTTGAGCTTCTACAATTCCAGGACGGCTCGACAAACTCCATCTGCTGATGAAGATCATGTGATATGATGGAAAGCTCCAGAACAACAAACTGAACTGTCAAATAAACTTTTAAGCTCATTGGAAGTTTTGTTTTTCTTTAAATTATGAAAAGTGCTCTGAAGCCCGTTTCAGCTCTGATTTCAAAATGAATCATGAAGGGCCCCAACGTCCGTTCTGACATCACCGTATCAGGCCCTGAACACCATTATTGTCTGGATTTTCTAATGGGTTCAAGTGGGGCATCTGTGGAGGCCACGTAAGGACATTTTTCTGCAAATAAGGACCAAAATGCGACTGTGATGGTTGATCCACGTATGGCTGCTGGTGGCGCGTGTCAGACATTTTTGCCTGAGGCCCCTACAGAGCCTGTATGTGGGTCATGTGGGAGAGATCCACACACAGCGGCATGTTGAAGTGCCACAAAGCTGCGTTTCTGTGACACGCACACATAAATTCACATCTGCCCCCCCGCCATCCTTCATGGCTGTGAACAATTCAAGTGTGCTCGTGATCTACAGCTAATCAAACACTTCGGGCCGCAGTGGATTCGTGCAGCACATCTGCTGCTCCCGCTGCACTGAGAGAATTCCTGAACGCTGAGGACGATAATGCCTCAGCTGCAGATCTGAGGAGGACCAAAGTCAATTACTGTACATTTCAACCATCCAGATTGCTAAACGCTCCAGTGAATGAGCTCATGTGGAAGAGTCCTCGTAGGAAGCAACGGGAAAATGGGAAAATTCATGAATTTCAATGGATTGCTTGTGTGAATTAGTTCAGAATGAACTTGACCCCAACTCTGACACTCTTTTATGGCCAAAGAGGCAATTTCATCCACTTAAAGATTGTCAGATTGTCCCATCTGTCAATATCACAGTCGCTGTGTGTTAAATAATGGCTTCTCCCCGACAATTAAAAGTCTTAAACCTTACTTAAGAATCAAGAGAAAGTATTCATGTTCATGCAGCAAAGTGTTCCTGTCAGTGTGTTTGTGGATTCATGTTCCTGCTGTAGATGTTTCAGCTGGAGCTCACTGAACTCCTTTATATCCATCCATCCATTTTCTATGCCGCTTATCCCTTTCGGGGTCGCGGGGGGGGGGGGGGGGCTGGAGCCTATCTCGGCTGTCAACGGGCAGGAGGCGGGGTACACCCTGGACCGGTTGCCAGCTGATCGCAGGGCAACATATATACACAAACAACCATTCACGCTCACACTCACACCTAGGGGCAATTTAGAGTCACCAATCAACCTAATGAGCATGTTTTTGGTCTGTGGGAGGAAGCCCGGAGAGAACCCACGCATGCACGGGACGAACATGCAAACTTCACACAGAAAGGCCCGACCCGGGAATCGAACTGGCGACCTACTTGCTGCGAGGCACGCGCACTACCTGCTGCGCCACCATGCAGCCTCCTTTATATCCTGTTGGTGTTTTAATCTACATCAATGCATCATATTCTATAACATCATCACATGTTTGCAGCGCGGCCGTCCTGTGAGAACCACGCATCTCCAAAAAGTTTGACGAGCTCAGAAAAACAGGCTGTTTTCAGCTTTGTGACGACGCATTTTCAGCTGATCCGAGAGGCTTTTAAAGAGTTTATTCAGCTGAAGAAGGAGGACGGTACGTTACGGTATTGACCTGTTTTGCAGATTAAACCTGGCATCAATAGGATTGATGTCAACTAAAATAAATATGTTAGACCACGTTCTTCTTCATGCATAAATTATTGGCTTCTCTGCTGCTCCGCTAACACCTGATTAGTTCAGAGAATTCATCAGACATTTTTGTTATTCACAAATAAAAACTTTTGCTATTTGTACCAATATTAGTGATTCTGGTCCTGGCTTGGCCTGGTGTCAGATTATGTGGTAATGGTGAAGGTGTGGTTGGAGTAAAGATCGAGGAAAGAACATGGTTATGGGTAAAAAGTCAAGCGTTAATTGCAGGTGTGTGACAGGATGCTGGGCTATCCTTGCAACATATATATATATTTTTATAAATTGGGTGAACCTACCCTTTAACAGACTGGGTGCTTTGCTACTAAAGCAGCACTAAAGACAATTAAGTCTTCAATGCCAACACGTCGAAAAGCACAAGGAAAAAAAGCCCTGCTGTAGGAAATATTTCCCCTGAGTTCAGCAGGCAGGGGGTGTTGAATTGGCGTGAACCGTTTCTGTTCAAGCACATTAGCCACATCCGTCAGCACCTGAGCGCTCAGCAGCATCCATAATCCACCAGCACCCCCCTCACACACACAGCGGTCAATACAGCTGATTGGGGGTCAAAAGGGGCATTCAGCCAGGATTACAGGAGCATGGGAAAGAAGAGGGGGCTCAATAAACTCAACTGTGGCTGGGGATGGTAAACAAAATAAAAAAGTGAGTGTTATAGTATTGCAAATCGATTTCACGCACACTCTGAGGAAATGCATGCTTCCTTTCATCCTCTTCCCTCCTCATCCCCTCCTTCTCAGCTTTGACATCACTGCTGCCACTACATGTTAGGCAGGGAGCTGCCGGCTCCTTCATCCTCTGGAGCTGACCAGTGAATATAACAGGAGACAGAGCGCCTCCTCATCTGCTTTTACCGTCCACTTTGACAATCAGTCCTAATCGCTATTGAAAGAAATAGGTTGATATTTTGGGTAATGCACTTCTTCACTTTCTAGCCGAGATTTAGATGACAGTATTAATACCACTGTCATATCGAAGTGTTAGATATGAAGGCACAGCTAAGAGATGGTTAGCTTAGCTTAGCATAAAGTCTGAAAACGGAGACTGGCTTTGTCAGAAAGTACACTGAAATCAACCTACCATTTTTTGTAGAGACTTAGCAAAGAAGCTCAATACCGCTAGCTACATATTTAGCGTACAGACATGAGCTGTACGCTAAATATGTAGCTATTCAATCTGTACAAAAAGCTGAAACCCCTGTTGTTGTTTTTGTTGTTTTTACACAAATTAGACATAATGTGTTGTTTTGTCAGCATATGTTTAAAATGAAGCTCGGGCCAGCAGGTGATTATCTTAGCTTTAGCTTTAGCTTTAGCAGGGCAAACAGCTAGTTGTCCAAATGTAACACATTCACCTAAAATTCATTAGCTAACGTGTTAAATCTTGTGTGTGTTTGTACAGAAACCTAAACCCCAGTAAAAAAAAGTTTCTCCGTAAACAAGATATTGATTAGTGAGCTTGATATGCTAAATATGAAGCCAACAGGTGATTAGCTTAGTTTAAGCTAACCAGCAGCTAGCTCTAGCTGCATAATTAGCGCACTCCTGAGAGAGTGGAATAAATCTCTCAGCAGTAAAGCGAATTAGCATGTTTCTCTGAATGTTGAACGTTCCCTTTGATATTAAAGAAAATACAAACACTTCACAAAGTACAAGGCTGCTTCTGTCTCAATACTGTCTGATGTAAACAGCCTGCTGATGTGTTTGTCTTTCATTAGCATACATTAAAGTTAAAGGATACTTCTCCTCACTCCGATGAGCTTTTTATGCTTAATGATAGAGACTGAGTCATACATCTGCATGATTTCACCTTATTCATTTGGTGGGTTTATAACATGCATTAAAAGCACAGTATAAGTACAGTTATTAGCCAAAATTAAGAGTTCTTTATCAAAAATGTTTGTGTATGTAATGCTACTGTGGATAAAGATTATTTGAACTTGGCCCAACAAACTGATAAAGGACAAAATTAATTCCGACCACATATAAAAACATCTATAAGTAATAATAATAAACAAATATAATATGACATGATTTGAATGTATAGATAATTTGTTCAGTTGTACATAACATATTTTACCACTTAGTACACACAAATTAGAGAAATAAAATAAAGAAAAAATATCATTGTAAGACTTTTAAATATCTCAAACAGCCCAAAATCCAGGATCAGTTGTGCTGTACTTGATAATAAGGTCAAAGCTCACCTGTGTTGTTAAGATGAACATAAACTGACAACGTGTTCATAGTATGGCATCAGCTACTGTATCTGTGAATATGGTATTTTGAGGATATAATAAACATCAAATGTATCTGAACACGACATAAATCACCATCAGTCATCTGTCTTGCAGTCAAAAATCATGTCAAAGTCAGTTTTACATTTAAATATTAAACAGTTTTTTTTTTAATAATTCAAAGAAAGAAAAAGGGGTCTTATACTATAATACTACAATATGAGAAATGTTCCTTGAACTTAAGCTATTTTCATTCTATTTGTTGATAATCGTTAGACATTTTAATGAATCTAAACAACTGATTAATTGACATTTTCAGGGTGTATACTGCCGTGACCCAGCGTGAGATAAAAAAAAGTTGACTAAAAGCCATTCAAGGACATTTTTCCCCATACAAACGACATTTTTTGCAGCTGAAACTCTTCAATCCAGACTGATAATCTGAAATAAAAGTCTGCGTCTGAAGCTCGGACGCGTCGTCTTACCTGAGCTTTTCCAGCAGATGTGGTGTTGCTCTTTTTGTCCTGTCGGGATGAGAGCAGCTTCAGCGTGACACAGAGTGGAAAGCCGGCAGCTCCGTCTCAGCATCCAGCATCCTCTCCTCCTCACTGCCAGCCTCCTCAACACACACAGTGGAGTAAGAGCCTCGCTCCGCCTCCCTCCCTCCCTCCATCACTCCCTCCCTCCCTCCATCACTCCCTCCCTCTCTCTCCCTCCCTCCATCACTCCCTCCCTCTCTCTCTGTGTCTCTCTCAGTTTAACAAAAGCCGTCGACTTTCATCTCATCAGCAGAAGACAAAATGGTGAAGTCACTATCACTGGCAAAGTGAACTATAAGAGAAGAGGAAACAGTCAATACAGCTCTTCTAGTGGTGGACACATTTACTCAGGAGCTGCATTTAAGTAAGAAATGTTTGATAAGCTTATAAAACACAATGAAAGTCCCCTGGTTGGGTCACCTTGTCTCATTTCTGATGTCTGAGAGTGAACCTGAGCTGATTTTTCTATTTAAAAAAAGTTGCATGAAGGCTGTTGAGTCTCCAGAGGGAGCTGCACAAAGTCTGATAAATGTCCTCATGACACTCAGGTTGGTTGAAAATGGAGACCAACTGTACATAAAGTAGTTAAAAGTATCTCCACCTGCAGTAAATGCTGCTCTAACATCGATGCTTCAGTATGAACAAACTAATTAAGTCACACAGAATCAGAGATCAGTCACAGGAGACATTTTACTGCACAATGTGTACTTTTACTTCCAAACTTTATGAATATTTTGCTGATAATATGTGTGCAGTTTTAATTAAGCGGGATTTTGATTTAAGCTTTTACTTCTAATGGAGTATTTTTACACTATTGTACTTTAAAGGATCTTAATTCTTCATTATAATCTTCTCCAATCACCAATTAGATCATTACATTTCCTTTTCTGCTACAGCTTGATAGATCAAACCCACCGCAGCCCGTTTACTTCACTCTCTCTGACTGTATACATGTACTACAAAAGGCTTGTACTCGTGCACCATATGGGAATACTTTCTAATAGATCTATTTTTGGTCCTTTATTCTCCCTCGAGCTAAACAGCTGCACTTATTATGTGCAATACAACAGAAATCCAATAGGCCCGCTGCACTGTGCAATTAGAGACTATAATGATTATGTAATTCTATTATTCAGCAAACATAGCTGAGAGTTAACCTTAAGCCATTTCACAGGAAGCATCACTGCAGCAACAAACGCTGAGAGCGTCACACTTGGGATGTTACTCTCACATGTGTAATGCTTCCTCGTGTCAGGGCATTGAAATAAACCTCCTGGTCGGTGGAAACACTGTGATGTATTGAGCTGTTGTTAGTGTGTCCCAGAGGGCCACTTTCTGCCCTCTGAGGGTTCAGCTAAAATTTAACAGCTACCAGCCATCCAAACTGTGCAGCGTGGTCGGCCTGCTGTTGCCCTCTTGTGGTTCCTTCATTGCAAATGTGTAATGATTTGCCACCGGCGTCCCCCTCTTCCTCTGCTCTGTAATTACGCTTCATTGCACACTTAATTGGGCAAACGTTTCACCGGCTAAGAGATTTGCACAAAATTTAGTGTTAAACCAACCTTGAAAATGTGCCAAAACAGGCTCCTGGTGAGCCAGGAGGTGTGAGGAGAGTCATTCCACTACTTCTGTGACATGTTTTAGATGAAATGATTAATCAGATAATGGAGGAATATTGAATAGATTAATCAACAATGGTAGTAATCATTGGCCGCATTACAAAACTTTACTTTAACCTTCCTATTTAGCATTCCCAAGCAGTCTATTAACACTTAATAAACAGCGTTTAGCATACTATAATGTAGTTGTAATCAGTGTTTATTAAGGGAGCTGTCAACAACTACAACTCTGAGTTAATGACAATGTAGTGAAACATGTATAATCATAGAAAATATGTCCTTATAGGAGAAATTATAATTGTTGACAAATGGTTAACATTCATAAACACTCGAATTGTCCTTATAGCTGCTTATAACTACATTATAATGTGTTATAAACCAACCAGCTCGAGGTGTTTAAGGTCTGATTCCTCACTCACATATTTACATATTTAAGCATCAGATCTGCAAACACATCATTAATTACACGAGCCAAAGAGGAGACCCCAGCACCTCAGCACTGTGTGTCCGCCTGCATTAACCTGAGCGTGATTTACTGCTCTGAGAACAGTTTGATGGATGGATGATGTGATGGAAGCAGATCTGCAAATGGTGCAGAAGTGCCTGAGGGATAAAACTAGAGTTGTGTTTGCGCAGCGGTCAGTAAAGTGATGGCCAAAGAGCGGCCGTGGGCAGGTGATCCTGAACGCTGCACAGATATGAGGGTGTAAATATAGAGACGAACATGGCAGGCGTGCTCGTCACGAGGGGAAATCAAGTTAGATTAACCAACATGCAAACAGGAGAAGATGTCAGGAAGCTTCTTTAATCACCCTTAAAGTCATTTTCTCAGTTTTATAACATCAAAAAGGTTTTTACTGCCCTGCAAAGTCTGCAGCCAAGCTAACATGCTAACAGCTCTGTGAGGCCACACTGCTTTCAGCCAAATGCTAACATCAGCCTGCGAACATGCTAAAAATGATCATGCTTGCATGTTGATGTTGAGCAGGTGTAATCTTTACCACCTTAGTTTTGCATATTAGCATGCTAAACCAAACTGCTAGCACTCTGGACGTCACTGAACATGTGATTTGGTGCCAATCCACCAAGTACAACACAAGCTGACATCGTTCACAGAATAAGTGAAAGATTTGACCTGCTGGTGGCGCTAGAGGACGAATCAGAGGATCAAAGTCAGTAGGAGTCGTCCTTTTTGGGAATTTGAATATCTGAAGCAAATTTCATGGCAATCCATCTGACAAGTGTCCAAATATTTCAGTTTTACCCAAAACGGTGGATCGACCAACCAAAGCCAAAGACCAACATGGCCATTTTTCAGAGAGTCCAGTGAGCTTTTAAGTCTTTCTTTCATCCTAAAAAACACTTCACACAGGAACATTTAATCCCTCAGACGAATTTGGAGATACGTGGTTTTCACCAGGCAGGTCGAGATGCAGGCAGTTTGCCAAAGAAAAGAAAAAATGAGAGGAATAAAAGAGCAGCGGGACAGAAAGGAAACATAGTTAATGACAAGGTTAACGATCTGTGGATTGTGTGTGTGTGTGTGAGAGAGAGAGAGAGAGAGAGAGAGAGAGACTACACACACACACACACACACACACACACACGTCTCTGTGAAGTAATGTCATTAATAACCCTGGGTATGAAATCCTTCAGAGAAACTGTCCAGATGCTGCGTGTTCGCTCTTTTGTGTGTGTGTGTGTGTGTGTGTGTGTGTGTGTGTGTGTGTGTGTGTGTGTGTGTGTGTGTGTGTGTGTTTGTCCACTGCAGATATGTCATAACCCATCAACGTGTATCTGTTGGTGGCATGAAACAAACCCGTGCAGCGGTTTGAGAGTCTTGTGAGCGAGCGGTTGCCATCTGAAAGGACGTCCTGTGGCGAACCTCAAACTGTCCCTCAGGTCTTTTTGTGTCTCTGACAGGAAGACACAGAGAGAAGAAGAGTGAGAGCAGGCAGACAGAGTGATGAGAGGGATTCATGAAGAAAGGAAGACAAAGACACAAGAATTAAAGCTGCATTCATTGATTTTTTGTTTTGTTTTGTTTTTTGAAAACAGGCCGGAAACAAACAGCAACGAGTCAAATTAAATTAAACAGCTAAAAATGTTGCAATGCTGAGCTGCTGAGGTGCCCAGTTCAAGAAGTTCAATGAATTTTCCCCATAAACAAATACGACATGACTCACAGCTGCAGCAGCAAACGTCCCCGTTCAATCAGCAATAGGACAGATTAACACATTAAAAAATATCTGCTTATTTGATAAAAAATCGAAGGGATACGAGTCTGTTTGCATGAAAACGTCTCTGTAGTTTAATTAAATTACTGCTCTGCTTCGTGCCTCTGACTGGCTTCTCCCCCGAGGCTCGTGGGTATTGTAGTATTTTGAGCTGATGGATAAAATATAATTTATCAGAAACAAACTGGTGGCCACAACATTAATATGTGATTTCACAGGAACGGATGATGATGCTGTTTCGCTTTTACTGACTGTAGTGATAAACTGATCAATGTTCGAGCTCCGTGTGCTGATTTCAGCTCAAATATCGATAATCTGCTCAAACATGAATGTATTTATGGTTTTTATCCTGTGAAACTGTGCTGCAAAGATATTCATCTCGATCATTTGCTCCTTACCTGCTGCCACTCTCTCCCTCATCTGCACACCTGCTCGACCAGCACCCTTCACCACTCAGCCACGCCCACCTGCCCACTCACCTGAGCACACACCTGAGACTCATGCCTGTCTGCCTCTGCCTTCATCTGCTCCTCCGCACTCCAATAACAACCTCAGCCTTCTCTACCTGATGACGTCTGTCCTGCTCTTCTGGATCTGCTCCTGAGGGGAGGTGGTGGAAACCAAACACGGAGCTAAAAGAAGAGTGAAGATTTTAGCTTAAAGCTTTCATCAGGTGGTCAGAAAAATGACCAATAAATAAACTTGTTTCACGTCTGCTGGATGTGCAACTGTTTCTTATCAGGTTCCCCTAAAAACTTAACAAAGTGATGTTGATTCAATGTATCATTTACAGGTTGTTCTGTTTCCCTGAGAGGACAAACAAACAAACAAACAATGACTGAAAATGCAGCTTACAACGAGAAACATTTCAACAAACCACATCAGTTATTTTCTAATGACTCAATGTCTTAATTATAGATGACTTACAAAATGAATGCCTCCTGATAATCAACCATTAACCAGGCTCAGGCCGTCTGTTCCTCAGCCAACAACATTTTCAATAAACAGCAGAATTTCCAGCTGACTGCAAAGATTTAAGGGAACTGCTGTGAAAACGCAGCAGAGGAAGAAATAACAGAGTGAGCGTGATTGGTCTGAAAGTGTCTCCCTCAGAGGAGTCGGACGACCGGGCGGTGTCTGGATGAGCCGAGACACCCCGGAGCAAGGAGAGCAGGAGGGGGAGGAAGAGGAGGAGGAGGAGGAGGAGGAGCAGCGACTGCAGCAGGTGGAGACACATTTAGACTGTGATGAATCAGAAAAACGTCCTCTGGTCCTTCAGCATCACCAAGAAAGATTCTGTTTTCAATTCATTCAGCATAAAAACAACAAACATGTTGATTTGTAGCAGTGAGTCCTTCAATAAATAGCAATTTAATCTAATGCTAGTCATTAAAATGATCTCCATCTCAAGCAGCTACAACTCACGATAAGTACTAATGCATCAGTATAAGAAGTAGTTTTAGTCAAATGGGATTTTAAATCGCAGGACTTTTAATTCGAAGCGTTTTTACATTGTGGTATTAGTACTTGTATTTATGCAAAAGATCTGAGTACTTCTCCCACCACTGCTCCACATTTCCTCTAACTAGAGACCACAGTATGTCAGCCATTACTCTCAGCATGAGGAGAGACTGCTTCTGTCCTGCTGCGAGCCGAGACAATGAAGACAAATGTCCTTCTTTGCTGTGGCCACTTTTTTTCGTCCGTCCATTATTCCTCGTCCATCTCGTCCTCTCTTCTCGCTAAATGTCGTTATCCTCATTAAGCACTGAGCTCGTGTCAGCTTCATTGTCCTCTGTCCCATGAGGCAAACGGGATTAGGATAAACTAATGCTGATCCCTGTTCAGTGCTTAAAGGCCTCCAGATGAGGCTTAATGCAATTATGACAAAAAACAAACCCCCAGCACGATCGCATTACTCAACAAAGAAAGGACGTTTAAATGTTAATTGCAAGTTGGTTTTAGAGCCAATGAAAGTTTTGCTTTTTACCTCATTAAAGGGTCAGTTCACCCGAATTATCAGAAGACAGAATCCAGTTGTTTGTATCTGCTCAGGTTTTACGTTTGACCTTTGAACTGGTTACAGCACACACTTGAATTGTCTTCAGCGCTTCCACTTCGTCTTGTATTTCAGTGACATCACACTGATGACATCAGCCGACGTCTCAGCTGCTTTCGTCTCTTACGCCTGAACATTAACTCAATCTTTAACTCCCTTCAGCAGTTTGGCTTCAGTTGACTCAGTGCTCACATTTCAAATGACACTTCAGCTTCATTCAGTGCTCAGGACGAGTCACATTTCTACTACTTTCACCACTTTGGTGTCATTTCAACTGATTTCCTCCAGATCAAATAACTCGCGCTCCTTTCACTTTAACTCCACTCACTGCTGACACTTCAAACTGAATTTTTCTTTTCACCACTTACACTCCTTTCAGTACTTCAACGTTTTTCCAATTCAGCTCCTTCAAAATGGAAATTTTCACCAGCGAGCGTGTAGAAGCTTTCTGAAGAATTTTTTAGCCTTTTCCAGTATTTTATCTTATTGTTTTCTATTCCAACATGCACTCTGAACCTTCTCCTTCCCCTGAAACTTCGCCTGAGCTCGTTTGGCTGCCGATCAGTTTCAACAAATCACACACAAAGAAGGAAAAGCAGTCTTCATGTGGCATGAGCCTGTCATTTATTGTTACTGAGGAAGTTAACATGGTTAATTGCATTGAAAGTCATACAATAAACCTCTTAAGCTTTGTGAGAGGTCCCTCCCTGTGTCACAGAGAGAAAGCTGTAGGAATATACATACAGTATATCTTATTGGCAAGTAGATATGTTTTAGTAAGTACATTCTCCTCTACCAGGTGCTCATGTACAATATACATGTTAAAAAATATAGTTTGTTTGCATTGCGATCACCATTTTTCCTCTTTTGTTCAGGATGAAATAATTCACATTTAAGTGTTACAGGTTCTTGAATGGCGGTGGAACTAAAGAGCACTGTCGTTTCTTTTAATAGCTATCACGTACACATAGGCATTATGCATAGAAGGCACGTCTATGCATCTAAATTGCTTACATGATAAATGGAAAGCAGTTTTATCATCTGGGAAGAAAAAAAAAAAAAACAAGTAAAGGAACCGAGAACGAATGGCTGATCGGCAGCCGAGCTCCCTCCACACACACACACACACACACACACATCGCTCACTCGTCACAGGACACAAAACAGCACACGCACACACTCCACGAAACGTAAGACGAGCACAAACTCATCCGCGAGACGATAAAACTGCATACAGTACACCACACTACAGAAGACCTCAAAACTCAGTCAGTGGATGGCGTTCACCCGGGAGGAGGAGAGTCACCTCAAAGAACACTTGCTGTGAAGCAGCAGCCGGGTGTTAAGAGTCCACCGGTGGGAGGAAGCAGCCCCCTGAAAAACACTGATTTCATGAGTTTTCATTGTTGAGAGAAGCTGTTCAATCCTGGATCAGTGGCTGCTGAGAACTGTCCCTCAAGGCAAAGAGGAGAGCCGCCTCGTCCTCGTCTCCGCTGAGATTCTGAGTCCACTCGATCGCACAGACTGCAGCTTCTCAAGGCGTGGCGATGGTAAGCTAATGTGCCGAAGCTGGGAAGGCTTGACAAAAGAAAACACTTCAGGCCACACGTTTGAAATGAGTGTTGTGGAGAGAAACAATAATGCAGACTTCCCTAAAAACTGCAGCTGATTGTGAAAATGAAAATAAAGGAAGAGCCTGACACTTCGACAAATGCACTTATTTGCTTTCTTGCAGAGAAAAGGTTGATTCCACTCTCGTGTCTGCACACTCCGAATATGGACATGAGCTAGCAGGCGATTAGCTTAGCTTAGCATAAAGACTGGAAGCAAAGGGAAACAGCTAGCTCGGCTTTGGACCACAACTTGTGACGGACTCATTTTCAGGTTTTTTTGTACAGATTAAAAAATAAGTAACCTTCAGGGTTGCTGGTAGATGATTTCGTTATCTTTGCAGAGCCAGGCTAGCTGTTTCCACCCACACCATTTCTAGTCTTTATGCTAAGCTATTTAGTGTAGACATGAGAGGTACTGATGGCCTCACTGAAAGGCATTTTTCAGCATATCAATGTAAAAACATCAAGCTGTGGTTACAGCCAGCCAAGCTGCTTCCTCCTGATTCTCATCTTCGTGCTAAGCTATGCTAATTAGCTCCTGGTTGTAGCTTCATATTTAGCTTACAGACATGAGAGTGGTATCAATCTGCTCAGCTAACTCTGCAAGAAAGCGAACGAACAAATTTCCCAAAATATCAAGCTTTTTCTTTAAACTGTTCAAGACAAAGACAAGAAAATGTGTGTGTGTTCATGTGTGTATAAACTACTGATTCCAGCTGACTATCACGATCTATAACCACAACAACGACTATCTGTAGTGCCAAAGCTGAGATGTGTGATTGCTTCTTAAAACAGTGACTCTTAAAATTAAGTACATGTGGTGCTCAAAATAGGCAATGGTACACAAAAGGCATTTGTCTTAAAAAAAGAGAGAAAAAAAAAAAAGCACTTAAAAAAAAAAACTTAAAAAACAAAGTTTTTTTTGGCAGCCGTGCGTCTGTGGCGATGCCTGCGACTGAGATACACGACACGCCCCTGAAATCTTAATGTCATCGCACTGACTGACACACAAGTGCAGGCATGACATCAAACCCCCCCCCCCCCCCCCCCCCCGGAAACTCCTCTCCAAACCCCAAATCAGATCATTTATCAATCCACCAGGTGAATCAAGGCTTGACTGTAGTTGTTCTGCCGCTAAACAACAGCGCAGCAATAAGGGCACTGAGCTCAGGAATGGTTGACTGACGGACGCTGTATCCCAACAGAAGCACGTTAAACCCAACAGAGAAGCTAATTCACACTCTGAGCAGCCTGAATTCAACCTTCTCTTCCAGACAAAAGAACAAAAAAAAAGGAATTCATGTTTAGTGGATTACAAATCATCAGTAAATATGGTATCACACTACAATGCCAATAGTTCTTCATTCAGAAACATTACTCTACATAACAGTGAAAACTAGACAATAATCACTTTAGTCCACAAATAAGGTCTCGTCTCCCACTGAAGGCTCACCCGGCCGAATAGAGACTTTTAATTGGCTGAGAGATGTGGATAAATTCGTTGTGGTTTTGGCACAGGCCTTTTTCAGAAAACTCCTCACGTCTACAAACAATCTACAAACTCGTCCTTTGGTTAATTAAAAAATAATACATAGAAAAAAGAGAGATGAGCAAAGGTTAGCTAGGTGTTTCCCTCTGAGGAGAGTGCTCGCTGTGCGCAGCCCTTGTTGGGGTGAGATTTACAAAGGCTAAACCCAAACTGTGGTTTAGTACGGGGTTTAGCATGTTAGGCTTCTCAAAGGCTCCTCTGATGATCACAGTGGTTCAGAATTCAACTAGAGGGCAAATGTTCGTGTAAGATGAGCGAGAGCGCGAGGACCCTGGTGTCTGGGCTCCCTCGCGGTTTTGTGTTTTTTTGTGTTTTTCCATTGTTCCATGTCATTACGGTCAAGTCTCAGGCGTCAAGGTGTGGCTGGCGAGAAAACTGTCAGGTATCGAGATCCTGAAGGAGACGGAAAGAGAAACGGAAATGTGACATGAACGACTGTTAGCGCTTTGTCTCACCTGCAGAGAGAAGCAGGCCTTTATTTGAAACAGGTTTATATTAGAGGGGGCTGCAGTCCTGATTTTTTCATTTGCTGTTGCTGCTCATGAAACTCACACCTCCTCCATGTCTACATGTCTTCACAGAACATTTTCTGAGCTCTCCGTCATGTCAGGGTGTCTGTCGATGACACTGAACTCTTCCTGCACAGATATTTCAAATTAAAAGTCATCCAGTTGTTCAAAGGACGTAATCCCACTTCTCTCCTGGTGGGCTTTTAATGTGAAACATTTACAGGAAGTGTTCACCATCTGACATCACCATACGGATCTGTTACGTCACCGTTCGATAACGTGTGTCTGCAGCTCGGTGATGGGCAGGTGGCACAGTGTTGATTCTGAGGGATTCTGCAGAGTCAGGTGATTTCTCTGTGAATTCATTACTCCAAGCAGCCTTTTCACATTACACCTCATTATTTGCATTGATCATATAAAAATATTGATTGATGCAGCTTCAGAAACAGGCCCCAAGTGCTGATCTTCTGATTAGCAGAGGAAATGAACATTAGGCTGCATTCACCATCAGCCTCCCTCACTGCCACTGCGTCAACACTCATTTTAACTTGAGTAGTGCTGTTTTCCTTATGAGCAGCATGTGATTTAACTTACCTGGAACTGATAGAGCGCTGGGGTCACAGGTGAATCTCATCTGTAGCTCTTCTGCTGCTGCATCAGGCCCACGTTCTCATACACTCTGGAGCTGTCCTCCCTCATCCTGCCAACACATACGAGCACTTTGAGGGGAAACTCCTTTTTAAAGGCGATGCGTGAAGTGACTGGGACGTAAACAAACCCCCTCCTGCAGGGCCCGTTCCCAACAGCATTACTCACTCTGTGCAGGTGGGAGTAGGAATAGGAGTGCAAGGAGGCAAAGGGCTCTGCTCTCCTCCAGTCAGGTCAGACAGGGAGTACTTAATGTTGGTGTACTCGCGCCCTTTAATCTTACTTTTCTGCAGAGGGGAGAACAGAGCGAGGTTAGCGACGGCAGCAGAGAGAAGCGGAGGTGAAACGGGGAGGCGCTCTGAGCTGCATACCTGCTCCTCCTCTATGCGTCTCTGCAGTGTCTCTATGTAGTGCTGTACGGCCATATAGATGAATCTGTACTGCGCCTCCGTCTGCACCATCCCAGAGCGCTGAGAGCGGACCATCTGGATGGTCTTTGGCACGTCGATGTCGCAGTCCACCCCTGCAGCGTGAAAGCACGACTTTACACCAAAACATCCTCAGCAGTGCAACATGAAGTAAACTAGGTGGACAGGAGATGTCAGATATGTGTGTGTGTTGTTTACACTTACACTGAGACAGCCCAGACTGGAGATGAGTGAAGATGATAAAAGGTTTGTCTGGCTTGTGGTTCATTAACACATTCATGCATCTGTTTGTTAGCTTGCTGAAACTAAACTGCTACGTGAACAGATGACTCTTCTTCTGGTGTTTCTGCTGTGACCAAACGGCTTCAGTCTCTCTCCAGGAAAACCAAGAGGGACGCATGTGTGTGGCTAAGTGTGGATGAAAGTGTGAAAGTCTCATCTTGGTGTGGATGAGACGATGCAGACTCACCTTTTTCTCTGATCACATCTATCAGGATGTCAATCACTATAAACGTCCCTGTCCGCCCGATGCCTGCACTGAGGGACAGAGGAGGAAGTCTTTGAGTCCTTCATGCTCGCTTTGGCTTTGAGGCTCATGCATGTCAGTGCTTGTCTTGCGTGCGTTTACCTGCAGTGTACCGCTATAGGTCCAGCGTCCAGTATGCTCTCCTGCTTCAGGTTGACCTCCTCTAAGAAGTCGAGCACACCGCCGGGGTCAGTGGGGACTCCGTGGTCCGGCCAGGCCCTGAAGTGGTACTGCCAAACTGTACGCTCTGTGTTACCCTGAGAGCAGTCGAGAACAACTTTCAGCATGCGGCCAATCAGCAGAGAGCTTCAGTTCAGTCTCCTTACATCAGTACTGAGGCTCAATGAAAAGACCAAAACCGACAACGAGCTAGTCTGTCTCTCCTTCCTCCTGAAGACAGACATCTTTAAGGACAGGTCTTGAATATTTGCTAAATTATTTCTGCACTTTTTAGCAAATTTTACACTTTTTTTTCGTCGTGGATTAATCCACATTTGGTGCTCTGGTGAGCATGTGGGGCAGCAGGACGGTGTGTGTGGGACTGAGTCAAAGTAAAGAGTGTGAGTGTGTGTGTGTGTGTGTGTGCTCATGGTAATGAAGGAACATGGCAGCCAGTGCAACAGTGTGACTCACTGATGTGTTTCTACCACAGCACAGCGCTGTGGCTTGAGGGTGAATGCTTTGATTTCTCAGATCTTTAAAGCATGTTGTTTGTCATCCTAACAGGTGAAAACTGTATTTTCATGGTGCTGTTGTATTTTGTTGACTTGTGGTTTTCCTGCAGGATTAAATATACTGTGGCTGTGTGGCTACATTCATATGTTAAAGAGAACATGTAGCAGTAATGTTGGACATGGACATGCGTCTGTTTATGAGGCATGTCCTCCTTTATTGTCCATAAATGACAGAGACTCCGATGACCTACCTGTCCGACTTTGGACAGCTTCAGTTCTCTTAGGATGTAGTCGTGTGCGGCCGTCTCTCGGACGTTGCGAACGCGCATCGCACCGTATTCCTTCAGAGCCGACATGTCCGGCCAGTACTTCACACACTTACTCTGATGAGACACAAAAACATTCATCACATCAGTCTCAGGATCCCACAACAACACACAAGTTAAGTTCACATCATATTTCTGTTTGAACCAGACAGCGATCAGCTGAAGCCAGTGATGTCGTGTACGTCTGTGCACCATGAGACAGATTTTCATCATCAAAAATATTCATTTTAAGCCACGGACATCTCATATTATAAGCAGATTTTCGCGGACTTTAAGCAAAAAAACCCAGAGTGCTCTGGTTCCAGCATCTCTGATGTGATGCAACCAACAAATTCACTGACGGTGTCATTCATTCATTGTAGCTGCACTGGAAACAGTCTGAGCTAAGCTAGCTAACTTCAGGATGAAGAACGGCGCTCCACAAAGCTCCAGACTGGCAGACTGGCAGCCCGGCGTTAGCTCGCAGGTCCGTTTCGCTTACCTTTCCTCTCTCCACCTCTTTGGTGGTCATGACGATGACTCGAGAGTTCTCCTGGAACACCATCCTCCAGAAGTCACTGATGGTGTTCTGCAGACAGCCCTGAGTGGCGATGTAGCTCTTCTTCAGCTTGGTGCTGTTACACTTCGAGTCAAGCTCCGGCTGCGTGCACACACACACACACACACACACACACACACACACACACACACACACACACACACACACACACACACACACACACACACACACACACACACACACACACACACACACACACACACACACACACACACACACACACACACACACACACACACGTCGGCTGAACACTCAAAATGAGCAGCGCGTGAGGTCAAAGGTAACAGCAGCACAAATGAACTGAAAACACCTGCTGGCCAACTGCACGACGACTGAGCAACACACAAATCTACATCTTATACATCAACGCATCATCAACACAGAATAAACGGTGTGTGTGCGTGTGTGTGAGAGAGTGTGTGTGTGTGTGTGAGTGTCCCTGAGGATGAACTGAGTTTACCATGACGGTAGATACTACCATGATGATATTGGCGTTGATGTAGTCGGAGCCTGGCTCATTTGGGTCCCTGTCATTCAGCACCACACGAGTGTGGTCGACTGCAGACGGAGAGAAAAACATCAGTTAGCTGCGTTTGAAACGGCTGAAAGGCTGCTCTGCTGAGGGAACACAGCGTTTCTCACAGGGCAGAATGTTCTTGTATCTGTTCTTGTTCTTGTTCTCTGCTCTCTGGCCCTCTTTCCGACTGTAGAGCAGTTTGCACTCCTGCTGCTGCAAGGTCTGCATGAAAAGAAGAGAAAAGGGTCAAATTCAGCCTGTGAGTTCATGTGATTTCATGTGTGTCGGCTGCAGAGTGACACAACAGAGCCGCTCACCTCAAACTCTTCCCAGAAGCCCTGTTTGACCTTGTCTGTGGCCTCCGCTAGTTTGCTTAGCTCCCGAACTCGACTTTCAATCTCTGCGGCGTTAATTCGAGTAGTGTTCAGGGGCTGGGGAGGAGACAGACGTCAGGAAATGCTGCCCGAGCTCACGGTGAAATAAAGGCTTGAACAAAACAAACATGGGCGGTACCTGTTTGAGCTGAAGCACGGTGCCCAGAGTTTCCACCATGGGGTTCTTCTTGTAGTGCTCTACCAAGTCGGTGAGGGAGTCAAACTTCTCCCCTCCACCCACGTCGTACTTCAGGTCGTGCTGAAGAAGAGGCCACGGCCACATGTCAGTCGCCATCATGAGACAATGAAAACGTTTGCATGCACATGAAACCAGGTGAAACCAGACGACAGCTTCACATGCACAGGAGCAGACCCACATGTGTGTGTTTGAGGGCTGAGGGCAACGAGGGAACAGACTGTACTGAGAGCGCACAGCTGTTACCACAGGTGTTACCAAACACACTTCGCTGTGTTCTATTTGCTCGCATCACACCGTCTGTTCTCCACCAGACTTTTCAGGGTTTCCCCTCGACGTCTGACTGAGGAGAGAATCAAGCAGCTCAGAACAGAAAGCGAGAGGAGGACGGCCAGCTGCTAACGCCTCCTTCAGGGCAGCCACCTGTCTGCAGAAACACAGCTGGCTCTGCAGAGTCGGTCAGCTGGGGGGGGGCTGGTCTGGTGCCGGTCTGTCGGCAGATGCGACCCCTCCATTAAATTAATGATACTGACGTTTAAAACTCATTACGTATAAACATGAAAGAAAATCAATGTTAGTCGCTCATTCCACTGCTGCACTCGACGGTCAGAGACCAAAGCTTACGGGTCTGAAGGGTTCAGGTTCTGGATCAGGGATCATTCTGAACACCAGGACGCATCACGATGTGTCATGATCTCCCCTCTCATCCTCCTGCTGCCATAGCAACACTTTGCTGACTGACGTCTTTGTCACATGCACCAAGAAAACAGCCTTAAATCCTGGATCACACCTGACGCCGGTCTGCCATCGCTCTCTTTAAATAATCCACTGAACATAATTAACCTGCCGTTTACGACAGAGAGTGAACAACGCTCGACCTGCCGCCGTCGAGGCCTGACGTTCCACATTTTAAGCTTCACATCGTAGAGGAACTGAGAGACATGAAACACACCTGTGATCTGCTTTATTTTTGTTTGATCGACTCTTCCTGGAGGCCTCTTTGCGTACAGATGCTTACGCTTCTTCACATCTGTGCAGCCTGCTGCCTCTCTGCATGCGTTTCCTTTCCGTGTTGATCACAGTGCACAAAGCCGACTGTATCCTGATTACTTACATTAGCGTCTCAGTGACTCTGAGCAGTGTAGCAGCTGTAAATCCTCTGATGTAACAGAGGCTGTGTGAAGGCGGGAAAACATGCAGGTACAGTGTGCTCACCTGGCAGCGGATCATGACGTGAGTGACTTTGGGTTTGCTGTCACTGCTGTCCGTCTTGTCGTCTCCCGTGCGGACGGACAGGACGAAATCTCCCGGGTGGCTCTGGCTCTCTCTCACCAGGAAGCTGCCGTTCTTGCCTTTCTCCGTCAGCAGCTTCTCGGCCTCCCTGCCCGACAAGTGTCCGTGGAACCACCTGGGAAACAGGTACGCGACAGTCAGACGTGTTCCACCTTCTCATCACGGAACACCTGCTTCCAACGCTAACTCGCATAAACTCACTGCTTCACAACATCACTGTCTGCTTACATGAAGTCAGCGCAGGATATTCACCGTTTACAAGGCCGGCTAAAGACATCACATTAACCCCAGAGCAAAGCTTTTCTGTTTATTGTCGGAGATCACTGTGAAATGTTTTGGCTTTGGTGTGAAAGCACAGCTCAGACTGTGTGTACGCTGAAGCTTTGTCACAGTAAATATAAACTCTGACTTCAGCTCTTCACATCAGTCCCTCGGAGGGTAACTCCTCTGTATGCAGCTGCTTTTAATGGCAAAATGCAGCGCAAACAACGTTTTGCTGTGAGTTTCATCAGCTTCTCGCAGCAGACTCACAGGATTGGTGTTTGTCTGTAAATGAAGATTTGGGTAATATTAAAAATGACTTTCTTTTCATGTCTTCACACTGTCCCCAATATGTCGAATCCTGAGGTAACAGCTGCAGCACTAAACTGTAGCTAAAAGCACCAAAATCCTTTTACTGAAGCATGACAGCGATACAAAGCGACAGCAACCAACAAAGAGGCAGAGAGGAAACTAAACGATCAATCAGTCACTGAATGGAAACCTAATCAGCAGCCATTCTGATCAGTTATTGGTTACATTTCAAGGTGAAAAGCAAAGAATTCTCTGGTTCCAGGATGTGAAATGTGAATGTTTTCTCTTTGTTTCATCTTCTATGATCATAGACATTCAAACTCAACACAGACACATTGATGGAGCAGGTGTGATGATCCACTGATTGCAGGTTTCCCCTCAGTGGAGGTGTTCGCTCTGCCTCTGCTGGGTCAAATGTGTCTCATCAGCCTGGTGTCTGACCTGCAGCCGTTTGTCTCATGTCCTCACCTGATTGGCACTAATTGAGCTGATTGGACGCTCCCTATTGGACGTCTCCACAGCGGCTCATCTGCTTGCTGGCAGGCCGGGCCCCACCTGGCCTAACCCAGTGTGGAGCTACTTATATTTGATTTGGGAGAGGTTTTTCAGACAAACGGTCTTCCTGATGCACCCCTCCTCATTTCTCTGGGCTTTAATGAGCCCATCAAATGCGTGACCTTTACTGAGTGAAGCCACTGCTCGTTTTCCCTGAAAGTTAATAGACCTAAAATTATATTTCAAAATTGTTTCTTCAGGAAACCCTGATTTCATTTGCCGAGCTCATAAAAACATGGAGTATATATTTCTGCTGGTGCAGTATTTCTGAGATAACAGAGCAACTGGCGGTTAAATTCGTACACAAGTTATTTGGACAAAAGGAAATGTGGATAAATGATCGCCACACAGTCACTTCCTCTTTGTGCAGGAAAAAGCACATTTTCACATGAAGTCTAGACAATGAAACGCAGCATATTCAGTGAAGTTGGGTAACTTAAGGACGAGTTTATGACCTTTAATGAAAGAAGAAGAAGAATCTTAAATCCTGGTTTGGCTGATCGTAACTTCTCTCCTACAAAATTTAATCCACAATATATCAAAGCGTTCAATTCAAGAACAAAACACAACATCCAAGGCCATCGCTCACCTCTCTGAGGTGGGGTCCGCACAGTTGAGTGGATACTTGAGCTCAATAACATCTCCGTTCTTCTCTTTCAGCTGCCCGTGATGCTCCATGTAATACTGCACCAGCTCTGCCAGAGTGGCAAACTTCTCCCCGCCGTACAGGTCGTAGTAGTCTCCCGTGTTCTGGATCTTAATGTGGGTGACGGCTCCATTTCGCCTGCACAAAAAGCACAAACATTTAGAGAAATGCTGCCATCTGCGACAAGAACAGACCCCAACAGGAAGTTCATGTTCCTAGAAGACAAAATTCCACTTAATTAGTAACTGGAATCATCTCCATATTGAGTACAGAGGACTGACAGAGAGCTTCATTCATTCAGCTTGTGGTCGACTACAATGCGTCAAACATGGATGCTGCAGAGAACGAACGTGGACGCTTCACACACACGTTCAAACCAGCAGCAGAAGACCAAAACAACCAGCGCAGTCTGAATGTGGACGCCGAAGATTAGAGCCACCGACTCAGCGTCTGACCGAATGTGAAACATGGTCACAGTGTGCCTTCAGTGCCTGAGTTACGAGAAGAAAGTGTTCCTGCGCAACGTTATGATGTCATAGTGAAGCTGACCTTTGACCTTCTGGATATAAAACATCATCACTCCACTTTATCCTGCGGGACATTTGCGTTAAATTCTCGTCACAATCAGCATATTAACTCTTCAGTTATGGCCAAAATCATGTTTTGTGAAGCCACAGTGACCTTTGACCTTTGACCACCAAAAAGTGAACACTTGTGCCATTCATATTAATAATCAATAATCATTTTTTCATCAAAAATGCCAAACGTTACCTCAGATGTGATGATTTGCCGTTTATATTTGTTTTATGAGACTTTAAAGTGAATTTCTTTGTGTTCAGACAAAACAAGCACATAAGAGACATTATTAGACAGATTACAGATTAATTAAGGAAGAATCAATCAAGAAAAGAATGAGGAGATTAACTGATAATGAAGACCACTCTTAGCTGCAGCGTCATTAGCTTAGCAGGCTCCGGCACTTGATGCAGAGTTCATGTCTTGTGATGAATGTGAGCAGCGTGTTCAGTTCAGCCGCACGCAGCACTGACACCACGGACAGCTCGTCTGTCATTTGAAAGAGGTGACAGACAAAAAGTAAAAACTGAAAACACTCAAAAGGCAGAGCGACGACACCCAGACTCTATGCTGGCAAACCTTAAAGGAAACACCACGTTTTGGTGACAAAAAGCAGATAGACGACATAAAGTGTGTTGAGTCATTGTCGGTGACCGCCATTACATCGGAAAATAGAAAAGGAGAACTTGTGGCAGATCTGAAGCTCGGTAGCATGTAACTTTGAATGACTGACGGTTAAGTTGGCAGAATGTGCACAAAGAGAGACGGACGTGCTGGTTTGAACCAGCGGGGACCAGTCTCCCTGTGGAAATGTCTCCGTTTCCATAAGAGGAGCGTGACTTGTTTTGTTTCCATAGGAAGTAAATATGGTGTGAGATGAGAGGCTGCACAGCTAAAATATGAGACTGTCACAAAAATAACATCGGCTGCATCAGCTAAACCGAGTTAATGATACTTCATCTTAAAAATTTATGACTCGACAGGCTCGGAGATAAAACCACAAACTGTTTTTTATTAGTAAAAGGTTGGTCTTCCTCCTCCTTGTTTCCCACCATCACTCTTCAGATGGAGCAGCGTTCAGCGCCTGAACCCTCTGAGTTATTATCCCAGCATCAATTAATAGCGTGAATATTACAGCACATTTAAAGCTGCATGCATTGATTTTTCAGGCCTCTCGCAGACAACAGAACAAGCCGAAAACACAACACAGGCACATAATCTGAACATCAGGTGTATTAGCGAACAGCTGCTGTTCACACATCCAGCAGACTCTGAGCAGCATCATTATTCAACGGGAGTCGTGTTTGTGTCCACCTGATAAACGCCAACATTTACTCTGGTTTGAGCTCTGCTTTGATCTCCCAGCTCCTGAGCGACGTATCTCGCTCTTCAGCTGTCAGATGTTAACCAGCTGGTTGCTAACTACGTCAGTTAAGGCTGAGCAGGTAGTGTTTTAGTGGGTTTATCAGCACTTTTCACTCAAAACAGCTTCCAAAACCAAAACAATGATCCAAAAGAGACTAAAATAAGAGTCAGGTGACATCTTTCAAACTGCTCAATAATCTGATGCATTGCTATCAGAAAAATATTGATCATTAGAGCAAATAAACTCACCAACAGACCAAATGACCTTTAATTTCACATTCAATTAAAAGAAGTTTGAACGTTCAAACATCATCTTCCTCTGCTGATGCTTTGTATCAGGTCGCAGCCTGTTGGTGCACAATCACAGCTTGGATAGTAATAATTGAGTTACGGGCAGAACATCCGATTTGCTTATCATGTCAACATATCAGTCATTTTCACTGCGGCTGTTACAAGCGTGATTGATGTCAGCAAACCTTTAACAGCCTGAGAGAACGTTTACTTTAGGTCAAGACTTTTCAACAGAGCTTTAATTCAGGATTGACTGCAGGTTCTAATATTCTGATGTGCTTTTCTGTTTGTTTGTTATCCTTTTGTTTACATTTGGATTAACAATCACTCCTTGAAAGACCTAAATATTTTATCACTTTTACTCACTGATGGCTACACTATCCCCCCCAATACGGGAACTCAATGTGAAAACATGAATCCAGCACACAGCGATCAGGAGGTTCTTTCATTTCTACTGTCAGAAGTGAAGAGCAGCACAGAGCTGATTTGGAGACTTTGACAGTGTCGTGCTGGATGTGCACTCACCGTACTGAGAGGGTAAAATCTCCTGGGTTACTCTTACTGGGTCTGGCTAAAAAGCTCCCATCCACTCCTCGGGTCAGCAGGAGGTTTTCGGCCTCCACACCTGTGATGTTGGGGTGAAACCACCTGGAGGAGGGGTGAAACGATGATCAGCCTCAGTGTGGAGTGCAAGTCTCACTATAAATCGCTCTGCATTTACTTTTCAAATATTCTAATAATCCCCCAAAAAGCATCTTGCACGGCCTGTACAATACTTTTCATAACAAACCCACAATGCAGAAACTGTAGTTGCATCATAACGACAACCTTCAACTTTATTGTTCCCCAGTGGAAAATCTGTTTGCAGCCAAGTAAAGCACAAACACACACACAGAGACCTGAACATAAAACAATAAAACACAAAACATCACGTGTGCTAACTGTCTCTCTTTCTGTCTTTTGAAGGACTGAGGCTCCTTTGAGCTGGACCATCAGCTATTTTCGGTCTCTTTGCTTTCTTCCTGTCTGGTTCTGTCTTGGTTCATGTCTGTGTCTTCATTCAGACATGATCCAGGTCTTCATCGTCCACCAGTCTCAACCTCGGTCTTTGCTCAAAACTGTCTTTATATTACATGTTGCCTCTGTATGAATAAACCGTCCTAAGGTGTTGTCTCTGTGTGAACAATAGTCTGTCCTCTTTCATGGTCCTGAGGAAGCTTTGCGGTCTTTAGCTAACTTATAATAACGTTGCATACTCGCTTTAATTATGTTTGTGCTTTACGTTCCTTTGACTCCATAGTACTTCTACTGCTGTATTTTCTTTATGCTCTGTATAAACCACATCTATACTGATATCTAGCCTCTAAGTTTGACCGCAGTGTCACAGCGTTAACGGTGTTTACTAACCTAAACATCTGACCGGGCTCGAGCGTTAAGTTGCCGGTGTATGCTAAATGAAGCGCTCCTTAGCTAGCTATTCCACAACCAGCGGTTTTTTCCAGAATCGTCGGCACCCACTCGGAGCTTGTTTACGGACATACCAACGTCCAAACAGCTGAGTTTGGTTAAAGTTAGCTAACTCAGCTAACATAATAAGCAGACATTGTTTTCCAGACAGCCCCCCTTACCTCCGAGATGTCATTTTTTCGTTCCTCACTTCCTCGCTGGCAGTTAGCAGTAGCTACAATTAGCTGGCTAACGTTTCCGACCGTTTCTGCTTCGATCACAGAATAAAGTGCTTCATCGGTTCACACCCGGTCAAAACGGGCACCGAAATCTGGGCATTGAGACTAATTTTTAAGAGCGTGCGTTACCAAAACTCTCTAGGCCTCGGCCCCGGAGACTTCAGAGCAAGTCGATTATTGGACGTCACCAAACATGCGACAAAATAGAGGATGCGCTGATTTTTTCACCCTGGGCGGCCGTTCTTCGCTGCCGCTCACCTCCTTTAAATAAAGCCACGGTGCTCGGCCCGTCCGGCAAACGGTGTGACATAAATTAAAGAGTCCTATCACTTTCACTTCGCGCATGCTCATTAACAGCTTATTTTATGATTACAGCGGCACGAGAGGGAAGCGGCGCAAAGGGTCTTCTGAGAGTTGGCGAAGGGTCTGCCGCACGCGTCAAAACGAAACATTCCGGAGTCCACCGCGGAAACCGCAAGCAGCTACATTAATCATACAGCCAAGGAAGAAAACAGCTATTAAATTACCTGTTATTTCTGACTTGTTCTCTCAGCGCAAGTCATAAAGTCTTTGAGTAGAGTCTTTTAGGGTGTAACCTTCACTGAGAGTGCTTCAACTGCTTAATGTGTCAGATTAGAAACATTACGGGAATAACTGTCAGCACTTTTCATTTTTACACATAGTTCTCAGTTATATTTTTTTTAACTTACGCCACATGATTATAACAAAGACGGGTGTGAAAACTTTTTTGGCTTAAAGATAAAAATACTTAAATAAAATTACTTGTTAAGTAAGTTAAGTCAAAAGCATGCAGTAGGTGTCGATTTTAATAGTTCATAATAAACTCAAAATGTGGAACTTTTCACATCTGTAGAAACAAAGTTATGGAAGTCACAACAGACTCAGCGTCTTGAACAAGAAGGCACTGCAGGAAAAGATGTGGTATGATGGCACTTGTGGCATGTTTGCCTGCTGCAGGTCTTCCAAAAAAGCTCTCAGGTGGGGAATAACCACCAAGATGAACTATAACATTTACTTTAAAGAAAGGGAGTTAAATCTGTCATCAAGAAAAATACAGTCAGAATCGTGTGGCACACTTTAAATAAAGCCACTGTTTATAACTACTAAAACTTCGTGATTTTTGCCTCAGTTTATTTGATTAATCAAGTAATTCATACTTCTCATGCAGAGAGGCTATGAAGATATTCTTTCAGGCTATAACTGAAATATGTCTAATGTTTGTGCTCAATTATGTATTTAACATGGTTATTTAAATAATTAACCTCTAAGCACCTCTTAGGACAGAAGTATGATCCTCCGTCTGTGTTGCAACCTAAGTTGACATAACGATCTGCTGTGAACAATTGGCGCTTCTTAGATTTGGCCCTCGCCGCTTACCGTTTAAGCCCGTACGTGGCAGTCGGAGAGCAGTACACAGCAGCTGAGGCTGATGCGGCTCCTCTCCTGCAACAATTCACTCATACAGACTGACATCCTGCATTCCGACAGGATATACTGAAGCAAGGACCCTCTTTACGTTGTCAGACTTGGTGTGAATTCCGCTATCAAACACTTGAAACATGTTTACCGTGTCGGAGCTGGTTTTCTTGCTGGCCGTCCTGTCTGCCACTGCGTCCGGCTACTTCGTTAGCATAGACGCCCATGCCGAGGAGTGCTTCTACGAGCGGGTCAACTCCGGCACAAAGATGGGCCTCATGTTCGAGGTTGCCGAAGGCGGCTTCCTGGATATCGATGTAGAGGTAAGATGCTTCACTAAGATGATAAATTAATCACCTAACATGGGTAAATAGGTGTTTATTTGTTGTTTTTTAACCCGAGTCTGCGCCCGTGATACGGAAGGCCTGTGCTAACGTTAGCTGGCGCCGTCTGCGTCAAGTGAAAGTAGTTGCTATCCGGGTCGATGTCATGAACCGACCCTCGGACACAAAATATTTTAATTACAGGATTAAATCAGTACAGAATCACTATCCGGCCATCTTTCTGTGACCAAGTGTGTGACAATGCTGATTGAATTATTCACAACGATACAGGAAGTGCACAGTTAGCATTGTGCCCGGCTAAGTTATGCTAGCCATCTAACATTATGCAGCTAATAAGACGTCCTCTATGTAAATCTTACACAGTGCTACAGATATTAATGTTAGCCCTCTTTTGACTCGACTTTTGGGGGAAAGCTGCTGTGGATAAAAGTACAACTTTGTACACATATGTTTCTGCCATATGCTACATGTCATTTATGTCGTGCCTTCATGCAGCAGTGTTTTTTATGTAATGCCTGTCTCCTCTGTAGATAACAGGACCCGATGGAAAGCAGATTTACAAAGGCGACAGAGAGTCTAGTGGGAAATATTCTGTGGCAGCACACATGGACGGAACCTACAAGTTCTGCTTCAGCAACAAGATGTCAACCATGACACCCAAGATCGTCATGTTCACGATTGATATTGGAGAGGCCCCGAAAGGCCAGGACATGGAGACAGAAGGTACAGTAATAAGAGCTACGTAAGAGCTACATCTCATATACTTCAGCCGTTTCCCCCATGGATCATGCAGAGTGTAAACCAGTCTTGTTCTGCAGTCATTGATCTTGTCCTTGTGATAGATTCTTTCCCCCTTTGACTTTATGCTGGGCGTCTTTTCCTCTGTGTAGGTGGTGACAGCTGGGATGGTAGGGCTCAGGGCGGGCTGAGGCAAAGCCGCTGTTGTGAAATAGACTTTTGAGTTTGTGATGCACTGCAGAGTTTTCTCTAACCGGCGTTGTTTCCATAGTATAAACTAATATTTTGCATTTCTACTGTACGTAGTCAAAAGGTTGTGATGTTTGTGAATGGTTTGAGTGTTTGCACAGTAAGAACACGTTGGATCTATCAATGTCTGGTGATGTGACGCCATCACCTGCGACGTGTGTCATAGTTTCCAAACTGTTATGCATGTGTTGCATACCTCATGCATGTTTTTTTTTGTGCACAAGAACTGTGCTGTGAACCATTACTGATTACTTTTCTCGGTTCCAGCCCACCAAAACAAGTTGGAGGAGATGATCAACGAGCTGGCTGTTGCCATGACAGCTGTAAAGCACGAGCAGGAGTACATGGAGGTTCGCGAGAGGATACACAGAGCGAGTGAGTCCCGAGCCAATGAGAGCGTGTTCCAGGAAGCAGTTTGTCCTTTTGATTGAGTGTAATTTCACACAATGTCTCTTCTCTTTCCAGTCAACGACAACACAAACAGCAGGGTGGTGCTGTGGTCGTTCTTCGAAGCTCTGGTTCTGGTGGCAATGACACTTGGACAGATTTACTACCTGAAGAGATTTTTTGAAGTACGGCGAGTGGTGTAGTGTGATTAAATAATCCCTCTGTGTCCTCCACTGTTTCCTCCAACACCAAGACAGATATTTACACTCTGGAAATGAGACTGGCAGTTTTGAGTAAAGCCTACATATGATTGGATCTCAGATGTTTTGTTCTCATGTTACCTATTCGGTTCCTTCTTTAAAATGTAATTAGTGTTTGTTTGGAATGAATGGCCAAAAGATTCTGAGATAGGTGTCAATTTTCATTAGTTTTTCTTTTGTTTCACAATATATTTTTTTGTCCAATAAGGTTTGATAATTGCAGTTAATTACCAATTATTAGCCAGTACAGTTTTGCCTGTGTGAATGACTGTGAGGCTCTTCAGCAAAGGCAGGCAGAAGGAAAAGACTTGGAAATGCACATAATTTGATCGGCATGTGTGGAGTCACCACAGGAGAATGTAGCCCTTATTAAGATAAAAATAGCTTCCTTTTCCTCTGATAAAAATTTCAAACAAGAAAAAGATGCATCAGACTTTCGTCTGCGATGCGGGAGGTTCTGTTTCCGGTGTCTAAACCACACAAAGTCAGACAGTGTACTGGCAGATATGTGATATCTGTACATTGTGTTAATGCTCTCAAACAACAAATTGCACTCCTGATGGACACGTCTAAATATCTGAAGGACTTACACTGCAGCTGGTCTTTAAGGGAAACTGTACAGCTTCTAGCTCCGTCTGTTGATTCATAGCGATCCATGCCACGGGGGGCTTCAGTTGACTTCTTTGCAGGGACACTGTAACTCCCTACGTAGTTCAGAAAGTGACAGCGGGTGAGTGGTTTCTTGGTTTTCAAACACTTAAATTAAACTTTCACTTAGCAGGAAAAGCTTAAAGAGCCGAGGCAGGGGTGCATTTTAAGATGAACTACATGGGGTGCAACTCCCAAGTGTAGAGGAATACTGAAGTACGTGTTACATGTTGATTGATTGAGGGAGGGAGGGAGGGGGGTCTGACACCTGATGACTGCTGTGTGCTTTAGTTGCTTCTTCTGTAGTTGTTTTGTTGGGGTTGGGGATTTTAAATTATATGATTGTATACAATTTTGAACTGTTTGTTTTTCCTGGAGCATATCCTGTGACATGCGACTGTTTGGGTGATGCCTTTCAAATGACTTCTACCTTTTTCTATCCCCATACAAGGTAAAAGCTTGAGTCCAAGGCAGTAGCTTCACATCGAGCACATGGCAGCAGCACCATAAGTGTCGCATGTGACTGAATATGCTCTGCAGTTTTGTATTAAAAACAGTCTTTGGTGAGCTCGGGCAGGTTCGCTGCTCGGTGCACAGTCTCCTCCTTTTTTGTGATGACAACAAAATCTGATAAATGGATCTGTACAAATGTAGGATGGTTGTGGAAAATGCCCCAGGTTTCATAATAAAGCCAATATTCTGTACAATTACTTGGATGTCTTTCTACACAGGTGGTAACGATGTGTTGGTGAGAAAGTTTGACTGAACCGTTGAATTCAGCTCGTGAGCAGGAAACAAGCTCCTCATGCTGTGCGTTTCTGAGCTACATGTACTTTACTGGACTGTTTCCATTCATAATGTTTAATCCTTTACTCCATTTCAGCAGGAAATCTTATTACCTTTTACTTCTCTACATTTATTTGGCAGCCGTAGGTAATAATTTACAGATTCACTTATGGTCAGCTTATTAAATATGATGTACTGATTAGCTTCACAGTAATTATTGCTCAAAAATAATCATATTGAGAACTTTACTGCATTAGTTGACAATACCTGTGTGCTTTAATAGCAGTAAGATTCTGCACTGAGGACTTTTACTCATAGTAGGTGCTATAATCATGTTTTATTGCCACTTAAGTAAAAGAGCAACATGGTGGAAGGTAACTAAATACTTACATACTACATTTCAGAGAGATATGATACTTTTACGTTTATGTTTCAACTTACGAGTTATTTTGTACTTTGTATCCAAAAAATTATCAACTTATAAATTATTGTTAAGGATTCAGAGAGAGAAATCCAAGACACAAGTGCATTTGCCAGTTATACTGAATAACTTATTGGTGAATTATACTGTGGTACTTTGACTTAAGTAAAAAAACTGAATGTTTCTTCCACCACTGTTGTAGTTATTGAAATTGAAAACATTAAATTGAAAGAAATCAAATTAAATTAAATAAAAACTAAAAATACATTCGTACGCGGAACGATGTTCGTGACAGCGCTTCAGTTCCCACCCGGCTTGTAAACATCGACGCACCCGGAGAAAGGCAGCAGCGTGGAGAGCTAGCTCAGCGGCGGCTAACAACTTTAGCACAAAACTCCGCTTTATGGTTCTTTTCCAGCATGGACAACACGACGGACGGGACGTGGGACAGTCTACCTGTTAAACTCAGCGACAAGATTTTACAGACACTCGATGAGCTGAAATTCACGCACATGACACCTGTACAGGTAACGTTCATCCCGTGAATCTGCCTCGCGCCGCTCCTCAGTTAACACATAATCTGATTTGCTGTTTTTGTTTTTCCTTCAGTCTGCTTGTATCCCGCTGTTCATGAGTAACAAAGACGTGGCTGCAGAGGCGGTGAGTGTGCGATTTAACCAACGTAACCGAGTACATTTACTCACGCAAGTACTATTTTCAGGTACTTGTACTATACTCGAGTATTGTCGCTTCATTCTACCGTAATTTTACTCATCGCAGGTGACCGGGAGCGGAAAGACGCTCGCTTTTGTGATTCCTATTCTCGAGCTGCTGCTGAAGAGAGAAGAGAAGCTGAAGAAGATGCAGGTGAGGACGGGAGCCGAGAGGAGCCTTCAGGTCTCGCGGATGCTGAGAGTTTTGAGCTTTAACGCTGTTTTCTCGCAGGTCGGCGCCCTGGTGATCACCCCCACCAGAGAACTGGCCATTCAGATCAGTGAGGTGATGGAGCTGTTCATCCAGAAGTTCCCACAGTTCACGTGAGTCCCGGAAGAGGACTTGGACGTTCTTGAATTGCGGTTTCCTCTCAGTTGGTCTCAGTTAATCGTGTCGGTTTGCTTTTCAGGCAGATTTTACTGATTGGTGGCAACAACCCGATAGAGGACGTGGAGAAGTTCAAGGATCAGGGGTACGTGACGATCACGAAGAAAGCTGGAAACATGAGTCAGATCTTCTGAAGGAACTCTTTGACATCTGGTGGACAGAGAAAGGCTACAGGCTTTAGCTAAGGGAAGCTAGCCGACTTGAAGACTTACATTTGTGTGTTTCAGAGCAAACATTGTGATCGCGACGCCGGGCCGGCTGGAGGACATGTTCAGGAGGAAGGCAGACGGTCTGGACCTGGCCGGCTCGGTCAGGAGCCTCGATGTGCTGGTCCTCGACGAGGCCGACAGGCTGCTGGACATGGGCTTTCTGACCAGGTGAGAAACACCTCTTCAATCAGGTGCACGTCTCTTCATTCTTTTGAGCTCTCTGCGGTGCTAACGGTCTGTGTGTGTTTGCGGATCCAGCCTGAACACCATCCTGGACCACCTGCCTAAGCAGAGGCGCACAGGCTTGTTTTCAGCCACTCAGACGCAGGAGCTGGAGAAGCTGGTGAGGGCCGGCCTCAGGAACCCGGTGCGCATCACCGTGAAGGAGAAGGGCGTCGCTGCCACCGCCGCCGTCCAGAAGACGCCCTCCAGGCTCTCCAACTACTACACCGTGAGTCAGCTCAGGCCGATGCCTGCGTCACCTCCGTCAGCCCGAAACCAGCGTTTGAACACCATGTTCTGATGTTTCAGATCTGTAGAGCGGAGGACAAGTTCAACAGCCTGGTGGCGTTTCTGAGGCAGCACAAGCACGAGAAGAACCTGGTCTTCTTCAGGTACGTTAACACGGCAGACGCCGCGCTTGAATCCGCCCGTCTGCACGACCGGGACGCACACACCCTGTAAGTCCTCCGTCAGGTCGACTGAGACGACCTGTCCCTGTCTCTCATCAGCACCTGTGCCAGTGTGGAGTACTACGGTCGAGCTCTGGAGACGCTGGTCAAGAAGGTCAGCGTCCACTGCATCCACGGCAAGATGAAGAACAAACGCAACAAGATCTTTGCAGACTTCCGGACCCTGAAGAGGTGAGACCTGGCGTGTGTGTGTGCGTGTGTGTGTGTGTGTGTGTGTGCAGGTGAACTGAATCTGGCGACTGACGCCTTTGTTTGATGTTGCAGTGGCGTCCTGGTGTGTACAGACGTCATGGCCAGAGGGATCGATATCCCCGACGTGAACTGGGTGCTGCAGTACGATCCTCCCAGCAGCGCCAGGTGAGTGACGCTCGTATCACTCCGCTCAGCTCGCAGACATCGAGTCTGACGCTTCAGAAAGGTCTCTGTGGTTTCCTCAAACAGCTGCTCACCTGGAGGAAACATTTGTTGGGGACTACTTTCAGCGGCGGATTAATCTGCATTTGGTGCTGCAGTGAGTGTTTGAGGCAGCAGGACGGTGTGTTACAGTGTGTGTGTTGATGGTGATGAAGGAACATGTCAGCCAGAGCAGCAGTCATGTGTTTTTAGTAGTTTTTGGACAAAAATGGAGGAGGAGGATCCGTCCAGCTGTGATACACAGCTGTCGACGTAGACTTTGAGTCGTGGTAAATTGGTTTCAGAATGAGCCGTTTTGTTTTTCTCAGTGCCTTCGTGCATCGATGTGGACGCACGGCGCGAATCGGCAACGAGGGCAACGCCCTCGTCTTCCTGCTGCCAATGGAGGAGTCCTACGTCAATTTTCTGTCCATCAATCAGAAGGTGAGTTTGTTCAGTCAGCTCGACCTGAACGCAGCAGAAACCATCACTGTCAGTTCCATGTGGGACGTGGCTATAACTAGAAGAGCCGCTGGTTTGACCTTTAACTGTATTTTGTCTGATGAAAATCTGTTTCTTCATGTCAGACTTGAAGAAAACAGCTGTTAAATGCAGAGGAGGAAAGATTTCCAGCCCTCATAAATGGTGTCTTTTGTCGTCTCTTCAGTGTCCGCTCCAGATGATGCCCCCTGTCCCCGACGTGGTGGACGTGCTGCCCAAAGTGAAGGCCCTGTCTCTGGCTGACCGCGCCATGTTTGACAGAAGCATGAGAGCCTTCGTCTCGTATGTCCAGGCCTACGCCAAACACGAGTGCAGCCTCATCTTCAGGGTCAAAGGTAAAGCAGCGTCCTCATGTCTCAGATTCATCTGTCGTCCATGTGAAGGACAGACTTAACACTTTGTGCCTCGTTTCTTTGTCTAGATCTGGACTTCGCCTCTTTAGCCCGCGGCTTCGCGCTCCTCCGCCTGCCGAAGATGCCGGAGCTGAAGGGAAAAACCCTCCCTGGTTTCACCCAGACGTCGGTGGACACGGACACCATCCGCTACAAGGACAAGAACCGGGAGAAACAGAGACAGAAGATGCTAGCAGAGGCGAAAGACAGGGCTCCCCTTCCCAGGAAGAACTTCATCAAGAATAAAGCCTGGTCAAAACAGAAGACCAGGAAGGAGCGCAGGAAAAAGACGGCAGCCAAGAGGAAGCTGGACGAGGTACGTCCGTCCAGTGACTGTTAAATGTCCCGATGAAACCTAGAACATCACTGAGCTGCTTTCATTTTGTCCTCTGTGTGTCCGCAGGGCTCCGACGTGGACGACGAAGACATGAAAGAGCTTTTGAACGACACTCGCCTCCTCAAGAAACTCAAGAAAGGGCAGATCAGCGAGGAGGACTTTGAGAAGCAGATAACGAGCAAACCAAAGTCCAGCAAACACAAAACAGAAGGACCAGCACACGGCGGCCCGGGAGACGAGGACGATTGACCGGACACTCGTCTTTTCACGCAAAGCACCAGCTCGGACACTTGTCTACCTTTTGATATGACGTTTTTATTGAGAACTGTGAGGCACGGTTATAAATAAAGCTTGATGAGTTCGTCGCTGACGGCAGACGGGGTGAGGACTCCCAGGTCGGTGAAGAGGAGGGTGATGAGGGAGGGAGGCGTGTAGTCGATCATCGGGTGCTCGTCCGACAGGTTCTGGACAGTCTTCAGGGTGTCTGCTTTGTACTGTGGAGGCGAGCAGAAGATGTGTAAACAAAACGCACTGAAGAAGAAACAAAAGTGAATCCAGACTTTAAGTCAAACCTTAAATTTATCGGGCACGTCCTGCTGGTTGAGCGGATACAGACGGACAAACTTGAAGCTCTCTGCCACGACGTAGAAAGGCTTGTTGTGAGCTTTGGAGCACATGGCCGTCTGATAAGTGCCGATCTGCAACAGCAAAGAGGAAACGTTTGGTTCAGGAAGCACCGAGATTTCAGTGAAATCTGCCGTCTGTACCACAGAGCTGCCACTGATCTGTCTTTGTCGCACTGCTGCTGTCTTTTACTCCACACATTCCTCTTCCTTGTAAGCCTACATTACCCATAATGCAACTCAATCCCAGACAGTGTTAGAGTGTGTTATAGTCACCTGACGCTGACTTTAGTGAAGCACATGACACTCACAGTCCCCTTTAAGTGAACTGGGCCAGTTGATAACCAGCTTTGACACCAGTTCACCTGCATCACCCCCGTTAATCAGACTTGGACTCGACCCCTGACTATTTCCTGAAAACACACCTTGTTGATGATCCCTCCGCTCTCAACGACTCCCTCTGCTCCGACTATAACGAGGTCGACCTTCTCCAGAACGTACCTGTGTGGTAGAAACGTGCTGAATAAATGCGTCTCAGCTCACGATGGCAGTGTGTGACGGTTCTTTAACTTCAGTGATGATAAATGCTCTCACCCCACAGCTGCATCCAGGACCACTGTGACCGGAACATCGAGTTTCCTCAGAGCGTCTGCCATCTGCCGCCTGAACACAGACAGGACATGAAAGAAAGCTTCGGTGAGTTTGTGTCCCCTCAGAATAAACGAGGACACGTCTCACTGGCGGCGTTCACCCACCCGGCAGAGTCCGGCTGCGACTCGGTCACGTAGACAGAGAAGCGCTTCTTCTCGGCCGCCGCCTTTTCCAGCACCCTGAGGACGACTCTGGAGAACGAGTGAGTCAGGATTTTCTGAGGGGGACACAAGGGGAACGTCACTGAGCGCTGTGGGCGTAAAGGCTGTCTGTATGTCCGTCTACACTGAAGTGTGTCCTGCAGGGTAACATGACCTTCAGGTTTTACACCTGCTCACAGTACGATAGCTCATTTTATTAAGACGCCTCAGGGGACAAATAAACTGTTCACTGAATTACTGACGAGCGTTTTCCATCTGAGCTCTGCGAGGTCACGTTCACGCTGACGATACATCTGCTCTACAGCAAACTACAGGTTACCGTCTGATTCTGCCCGCCTACAGCTTCAGGCAAAGGTCAGAGGTCATCAGCATGCTTGTGTTTCTTTTATAAGGCCTTTACATGTAAGTTGTGTGACTGAATTGTGATGTTTTTCATAATCTGCTCTGATGTAAAAGATGATCTGGATAAACAAACCTTCACTAATAAGAAATAAGCGTACGTGAAACAAACACTCACAGCGCCGTCTTTGATGAAGGTGTGACACAGCTTAGCGACCTTGGTCCTGGACATCGAGATCTTCTCTAGAAATAGTTCTCCTCTCTCCTCCATCACCTTCTTACAGCGAGACAGATCCTGACAGAGTGACAGAAGATACACAATGGTGTTTTTTTTTGTCAGTTTCCTGCTTAATCTGACAGCTGAAGAGAGCCGTGCAGCGAAGGGCCACAGGACGGGATCGAACCTGAGCCGCTGCACTGAGGACTCATATGTCTGTCACACTGGAATTACACTGGGAATCTTTCTGGCCAGTATGGACAGGAGGAACCATTCCAGGCTGATGTGAACCTGCTGTAGGTATGTGAGTCCTGCTTCATGATGGGCCTGAAAGAAGCGAACCAGTCCTTCCACCGGCCGCTCAGACATGGAGGTCTGTTATCGGTGTGATGTGGACATTCGCTCAGGTGTGTGGTGATGTCACCTCACCTGGTGCTCCAGTGATGTGAGGCTGATGAAGCGCAGGAAGAGCTCTCCTCCTGAGGACACGGCCACAGAGGAGTCCACGCCGGTCAGGCGGTCTGTGGCCCAGGTCAAGCTCTCCCTGAGGCCCAGCAGAGTTTCTCCTGAGGGGGCAGGAACAGCTCGTTAAGACAGGAGGTGGTTCACCGGGTTGAACTGGTCCTGCTGACACGATGCTGGGGATGAACAAACCTTTGTCCCTCTTGAGGAATTCGAGCAGAGTGCGGATCGCAGCCACAGCTGAGGCCATGTCCGGGTCTTCCCTCATCTGAGCCCTGAAGTACTCCACCAGCTCTGACCCGGGACAGTGACACACGGTTAATGTCTGAGCTACAAACCACGAAAAAGGCGCGGGAGAAGGAAACCTTCAACAACCTACCTTCTTCATTCATCCTGAAACCCACAACGGAGCCTAGCAGCTGAAGTCTTCAGGGTTTAAACGAAGCACCGGTGATTTTTACTGGATTCCGTCAGTCTGCAGTTTTTGACACATGCCAGAGCCGCTGACTCCGTGAAGCAGCCTCCGTCCAAAACAAAAACACACTTTCAAGCTTCACGTCCGACTTCACAACGAGCGTTTTGTTTTAAATTCACACTCTGAGCCTCACTTCTCTCACAAACACGCTCGAGTCCGTCCGGAAGGCTCTGTTGTTACTATTTGCTGAGTTGCACAGCATTAGCTCATCCCGCGAAGAGCTGCGTGTGGATGTGTCGCGGAGAGATGACGTAGGACGCACTGCGTGTCGCCTTCTGGTGCTGTCGGAAATAACGTGAGTTTTAATAGATTTTGTTGGAAAGATTTCGACTAAAAAAATGTACGCTTATGATTTTTGTGACTTTGATAAAGAAATAGATCCCATTTAGCTTTTATAAACATCATCTAATGAATTGATAACTCATTATACTGTAGTTGTGAGACAATATAAAGTGTTGATGAATGTATGTCAACAACTAACTACGTGGGGGCTGCTGAATAAACAGATTACAAGTAATAATACAAAAATCTCTTCAGAAGAAAAAATTATGATTGCTAGCAAATACTGAACATTCATAATCACTATAAAATGCCCTCACGACTGCATACAACTACATTACAGTGTGTCAAAAACAAATTATTAAATGAATGTACAGTGGTGATAAAGGTTCAATAAGTGACTTAAAGTGTTACTAATTTTTAATGAATGGATTTCAGTGGACTTGTACAAAGTACTTTTTACTGTTTTGTACTTTCTGCAGTTCTGATTCAGACCACCAGAGGGAGACACGTTCATCTCAATTTGTATAAACTTTACTCAAAGTTCACTCATGAGCTGATTTAGATTATTTCCCAACTGTAGAGTAAGAACAGCATGACTGCTATCATTAGATAAAATAATGTTAGATTTTAGGAGAGTTAAACAAAAAATGGCTGTATGTCAGTGTGATAGCAACATTTTTGTGTCCAGAGTGGAAATCTTTCTTCTCTTCATCAGAACAAATGTGCTCAACAGATTTCACTGAAACCTGCCAAATACTTTCTTATCTTTTCTGTGTACAACTGCAACATTTCGGCCATGTTGGCACCAGAGATGTCACAGATCACCAGAAATGGCAGAATCCATCCTCCGGGAACCACGAATGTCTGTTTAGCTGAAATCTGTGAGGATTTTGACCGTGGTGCAACACAAGCAGTCAAAATAACACATGAAACTTTCAGGAAAATTGGTTATTAGGATACATCCTGGATGCAGTGGGGCTCTTAGAAATACTGAGGTCACGGTTTCCTCTCAGTGTTTGATGGTGATCCACCCAGGACCTCTTCCTCCGTGCTGTTTATTCTAATGATCTGTGGGCGGTTCCAGTGACGATTTCAAGGTTTTTACATTAAACAATTTTTGGTGAAACTTTGCAGTTAAAGAAAAAACTTTCTTGTGTAGCAGAATTATGTTTTGCCATCTTTCTTATCCTGTAAATCAACTCGTTTATCTTGTAATCTGAGCCAGAAACAGCCACATTTAAAAAAAAATCAGTACACTTACAGAGCAGTACTTTTAATACTTTCAGTACATGCTCCTGATCATTTTCCTGATGATTTAAATCTACATACTGTATATAGACATGTGTACATTCATGTACTGCACATAAACACCCTCTTCATGCACAGAGAGTAATCTATTACATCAATCATTCAGTATTTCCTCCAGCTCTCTCAGCCTTTCACTGCTCTTGTTTGCAGACACAGCTGGGACTGTGTTGTTGTTGGTTTTATATTTATCATTCATCTCTTCTCTCACTCATATTTAAAAGTTTATGTTGAGGTGTCGCTGCTCAGCTCTGTTTATTGTCAGAAACTGTTGTTGGATGAGCTGAGAGTAACTTCAAACCAGAGCCAAACGTCCCTCATGTGCTCGCAGTAAAGCTGACACTTGTGTACTTTTACACGAGCAGCGTGTCAGCGCAGGACTTTAACGTGTACTGGAGTATTTTCACAGCGCAGTACTGGTACTTTTACTGCGGGTGCTCGCTCCAGCAGTGGGAACAGCCGTGCTGTTTGCAGCCTCTTTGTTCTCCTGCACGCACAGCAGGGAGACGGATCCGTCCTCACGGTGCAGCTGCAGCCGGCCTCCTCTGCGCTCCATCACTCCGCGCATGCGCACTCGCTCCTCTGTGCGCTCTACTGTTTGCATTGTGTCTGAACTGCCGGCGAGCTTTAAAAATATTATACCCACCGCGGCAATGTCGGGCAGGTCGGTCCGAGCCGAGACCCGGAGCAGGGCGAAAGATGACATCAAGAGGGTTATGGCCGCTATTGAGAAAGTACGAAAATGGTAAGAGGAAGAAGAGAAAAAAGAGGGCTTCGTTATCTAACACGAGAAAGGCTCGCTTGTTGGGGGAGGAGAGGGAAGGAGCGAGCCGGAGTGAGGGATGAAATGGAAAGAAAAGGACGCTTTTCGAACGGGATTCACGGCAGATGCACTCGCGGCTCAGGTGCACCGGGGCGCACCGGCGCGCTGCTGCGGCCCGGCCGTCGTGTGGCCGCCGGAGCGAGCGCTCAACACGGAGCCGGCGGTTTTTTCTCTCGCTGATTTTAACGGCAAGGGTTGAACCCAGAAGCCATTTCGATGCAGTCACATGAAGCCATTGCTGCCCGCTGCCGAGCTCGTAGTCCGGGCGGCGGTTTTAGGACCGAAACGTCCGATAACTCTCGACTCGGAAACAATTTGACGACGGCGCTCTTGAGTCGGAGGAGTTTAGTCCGTCTGGAGTTTTAAATTAAGCGCTTTGAGTCGCCCTTTAGGTCTGATAGAGAATGAGGCGCGGTGGGGGTTGGGAGAGGGAAGTAGGCTACAGTAGTGCATGGCTGAACACGTAGTGACTCAGTCTGAACGTTTAACACTAAAATACAGTTTTATCCACAGTTAACGGCGCAAATCCACACGTTTAACCGGAGAGAACACGCTGTTTTATTCTTCTCCGGGCGTGTAACCCCGCCCGGCGGCACAAATGAAGTGATATTTTTTTTATCAGGCGATTTAATCAAACGTACCCAGGTCAAAGAAGAAGTTGCTACTTTTGACAAAGACGTTAATTTAACTGTGATTGTTTCAGTTTTTACAAGTAAAACGAATTATCAGACTGATTTTTAGACTTTCGGACTCTTAAAACGATGTTAATTTCATGTTTTTTTTTCCGTGTATTTTTAATTTTCCTGACATTTTTTTTTCCACGTTTATAACCAGAATTAGTTTTCTAACTTAAGCTAACACTGAATGCTACTAGTTTAAAAGTTACTTTACAGTGATGAAAGTAACTAAGTACTTTTACTCTAATACTGTTCTTTAGTACACTTTGTACTTTACTTGAATAATCCCTTTTTTTAGACTTAAACTTCATGTCAGGGTCAATGTTGTACTTCATTCACATGTATTAAACAGATGTGGGTATTTTTCAACATTAGCATTGTTCACACTAAATATTTAACAATACATTTTTATGAAACATGAAGTTTGAAGTACCCAGCAGTGTGTAAAATAGTTTAAATTTCAATAGTTTTTCATTTTGATTGAATTGTTAGTACTTTTACTTTGATACCTTTAAGTACTTTTACTTAAGTGACATTTTCAGTACTAGACTTTTGCTTTTAATGTGTTATATTTTGCAGTATTACTCCTTTTTTAAGTAAACGGACTCAATTCTTCCTCCAGCACTGAGATGAAACAGCTGATCAGCTAATTGATTAACCGATCCAAAAAAAAATCAACCAGTTTTGCTAATTGATTATTGATTAAGTGTTTTTTTTTTTAAGGGATAATTTCAGCCGGTCGGCTTCCTCTAAGTGAAAATTTAATTTAAGATCAAAGACTTTGTGATTGTTGATTGAACAGAACATTTGAATACGTGAAAAAGACAAATTTCTTTCTGTTTTTCGGACATTTTCACAGACCAGCTGCAGATTCGAAGTATTTTCATTCATTTTTTTTTTTAATGAAATACTTCTGAAGCTCACGCTGACGTCTTTCAGCGTGTTTTATCTGCTGTAGTTTAACTGTGACGGGATGAATCTTTGGGATTTTAGTCTTTCTGGTTGTTTCCTGTTGCTTTAATCTCAGGATTTTCCACTCTGACGGATTTAAGACATTTTTTAAGAAGTCTTCGGCCCCGGGCTCCGTTTGACTTTTGTTTGACATTTTGTCGACTGACTGTTTAATTGATTAATTCAAAACTGATCAGGAGATTTACTCAGTCACACTAATAATAATCTGGGGCCCAGAGAATGAGCTCTTTGTTCATTTAAAGTCACGACTGTCGGTCTCTGTGACAGCGAGCCGCGCTTCTGTTTACACGTGTTGTGGTAATAATACACACAGTAGTAATAATAATAATAATAACGGATGTACTGAGTCAGATGGGTTTTGCTTCTGCACAGGGAGAAGAAATGGGTGACTGTCGGGGACACGTCCCTTCGCATCTACAAGTGGGTCCCCGTGACGGAGCCCAAATCAGATGACGTGAGTTCAGTTTGCGCTCGTTCGCAGTCAAACCGTTTTTATTGTGTTTTCACGTCGACGGCTTTTGAACGCAGCTGTCGTGTTTTGACCTCTGGTGGTTTTCTGTCTCTGCAGAAGAACAAGAATAAGAAGAAGGGCAAAGACGAGAAATACGGCTCGGAGCTGACGACTCCAGAGAACAGCTCCTCTCCAGGGATGATGGACATGCACGGTACGTCCCGGAGGTCTTTGTCCCTGTCAGCAGAACCAGCACCGTGTCCGTCCATCTGTCCGTGCTGTCTGACTTCCTGTCTGCGGCTCTCAGCTCGCTGCCCACACAGAACTTGTTAGTCGATCAGTTCATTGTGGGTTTTGGTCTTTTCGTTGTTGATTATAAAAATACAGATTATCACCAGACTTTAAAGTTTAAAAACCTCAGAAAACTTTCCCAAAACTTTTGTCCAGTCTTTTTTTGAATCTGCATGAAACCTGGCAGCCCTTCACTCCAAAATAATCTGATTCATAACATGTAAAAGTGTTACATTTGGATTTCTGAAACCTGTTTTTCCACAAATTTGCATGTTGAGTAATTTTGTAGCTGCTACACCTGCGGGGTTTTATGCATCCTCTGTGAACACTGACACCTAAAGTGACTCCATCTCTCTGCCTTCAGACGACAACAGCAACCAGAGCTCCATCGCTGACTCATCCCCAGTCAAACAGGAAAACAGTTGTAGCACCAGCCCCACCCCAGAGCCCACCACCGTGTCCCACCGCGAGAGCAGCGAGGCCAAGACTGACCAGAGCCCGGACAGCAAGAGGGGTCAGACACCGCACACACCTTCAAACGTTACCCCAGAGCTCCTCACCAACAGCTAGCAGGCGTAGCGTAGCGACGCGGCGCGGCTGGGTGTCGCAGGATGAGCCACTTCCTGGTTTTGTTTTCCCGCTCTGACCTCGTCTCTGTTCGGCACATGAAGGGACACAGATGCAGCGCAGCTGTGGCCACGCGAGCCCCTTGAGACTTCAACCGACAACCTTCTTTTAGGCTTCCCCTCGCGCTCAGAGGCGGACTTCTTCATGTTAATCTGATGGCCGTTCAACAAGCTGGTGTCGGCCGGCGGTCTGACTGACCACGACCGGCTTCTGTAACAACAAGTCTGAGCCGAATGCCGTCAGATTAACGCGAAGAAGCAGTGAACAGCAAACAGGCTTCATTCAGAGCAGCGCAGCACATTTAGAGCTCCGCTATCGAGTGTGAGGCAACAAAAAGAACAAAAACAGCATCTTAATGAATCCTCAGGCACAGTAACTGAGACTGGTTAAAGTCTCAGATCAGACTGATGAAGAAAGAAATATTCCCCAAACCAACAGGAAGTCAACAGATTTTAGACCAGCAGCCCAAAAGTCAAATGATTTAACAACAAGTTTAATGTTTTTAAGAACTTCTTTTATTTCCTGTCTATCAAGTCGTTCAGTCACATTTCAGAGCGCGGACAGACATGTCCACGAGTCCAGCGTCCTGTCCATGTCCACGTTTAGTTCTTCTTCCCTGATGGGATGAATCAAACAGAAAACACGCCTGTATCAGGGTGCACAAGGTTCATTTTATCTTAATAATCCATCAAATTATCATCAGAATATTTTCGTGTAATTTTCTGTTTCTCAGCTCATCAGAGAAATTGACCTTTGACCTTTTTATTGTTGATCTTTCGTTTGCTTTGACTGAACCAGAGTCCATGAAGTTACCTCCCTCAGCCACAGGGTGTCACTAAAGTGTCAGAAACTGATCTGTTCTGATCTGTCTCCGTCCTCAGGTAAGACCACCCCGTCATCAGAGACCTCAGAGAGAGCACAAAGTGCCAAGAGAGACAGTCTGTCCTCAGGGGAGAAGGATTCTTCAGACAGCAAAGCCACTCAGGTACGAACTCGTCCGTCTTCAAGCTGCGTTCGCTTCACCCAAATCCCAAAAAACACCCAAAAAACACACGTTCTCTGCTGATATCCGACCGCGCAGACACTCTGGACGTCCTGCGTCCAGGTTTTGTTTCTCACTCGCTGAGACGATAGAAACAGAAACAGGACAGTTTCTGCAAAGAGAAGCAGAAAGTTCACACAGCTCTCACATTAAAGACCAGGACGAAGTCAAAACGTCGGCTTCATCGACGCTTCCTGTGTCTGTCATCACTCCTGCAGCTGCAGCCGTCACGCTCGCTGAATGTTCGGTGGGTATTTATAGTCACATGGCCGCAGCAGGACCCTGAATACCAACAGGACGGAGCGCGGGGACCCGGCGTCCTCGGTCCTGCGTCGCTGTGTGCTTTTAGTATCTGCACGGAAACAACGCGGCTGAAATCCTTCGACCTTCCACAGACAGTTTGCAGACTCGAGAAGCTCTCAGAAGGTTTTTCTTCGTTAAAAGCTTTAAAGTCTCACAGCTGAACGATCAATGGCGTCAAACTCGAACATTAAAATCCAAAACAAGCCAGTAAAGGAACAGTTATTCTTCGCCTTTTGTTTCAGTGGCTTCGTCAAACCCGCTTTGGGTCTGATGTTTAAGTTCGGCTCAAACCTCGAGGGTCCGCGTCCCGGCGTTCACGCTGCAGGTGTGTGCAGACACACACAGCGCTTTGCATCAGGGCCGTGATTGGACGCTTCGCTGTGATGTCGTGTTCCTGCAGCGTTTTTTCCGTTTCATCTGAACACCATCGACAGACAAACCTGCAGCTCATTGGCTCATAATGCAGAACGTTTCAGCAGTTAATCCGTCTGTTTATCCAGGTTTCCGTCGTTTCAGTGATCTCGTGAGGAGTTTGTCCTCGGCTCTCTGAGTTCGTGGCTCTGAGTCGCTCTGAGCGTCGTCGTTCCTGCCGGTTTGAAATCCGCCTGCCACGCTTCAGCCTGAAGCAGCCGCTCAGCTCTGCAGCCTGTCGGATGAAAACTGGAAAACGTCTCCGTTTGACTTTGAACCTGCAGAAACTCTCAGTGGAAATGTTCAAATCTGCGTTTTCCTGAGCGCTCCTGAATGCCTCAGAGGTGTGTGTGTGTGTGTGTGTGTGTGTGTGTGTGTGTGTGTGTGTGTGTGTGTGTGTGTGTGTGTGTGTGTGTGTGTGTGTGTGTGTGTGTGTGTGTGTGTGTGTGTGTGTGTGTGTGTGTGTGTTTCTCGTTCCACAGAAGAAGAAGTGTCTTTACTCCTTTACTTTTCTCCCTCCTGCAGGACCTGGAGGAGGAGGCCCCGCCCAGCAAGAAGAGCAAACTGGAGTCCTCATCTCAGAACTTTGAGGAGAGTTAAACGTTCGTCATGTCTCTCCTTCACCCTCCTCCTCTTCCTCCCCCTGCACCTCCCTCCATTAACTCTAGATAAATTAGGGCTAATGGACACACCAGCTCTCCTCCCGCTCCTCTTACGACCCCTCCTCTTCCTCTCCACCCAAACGATACCAAAGGGAGAATGGACGTCTCTCTTCCCTCCCCCCCGCCTCCCTCCCTCCCCTCCTGATGGCCGTCTCCCCTCCGGTTTGCCACCTTTGCCCGAACACTCCTCTGCCACCGAGGGAGAATGGATATTACCTCTGGTCACTGCTCCCCTCCGTGCTTCCTTCCAGTTCTCCACACTTTTCACTAATGCCAAGAGAAGCGCTGAACCCGGGGCCGCGATCCCCTCCGCGACCAGGGGCGGCGCCGTCAGCCGAGCCCGGCCGCCGCCAGGCCAGACCGCGAACGCTGACCTGCATCTGTGACTGAAAGAGTTAACACTGGGGATCTGAGATTAGGACGAGGTCGATCCCGGACGCTGCTCTGAGACCCTTCATAACGTTTTCCTGCTCACGGTTTAGCTCAGGATACTCAAGAGGCTAACCTGGTCTCAGATCAGCGGCTGCGGGGGAACCTCCACCCTAAGACCACGTCACTTCAATCCTCCCGATTCGCCTCCTGTTAGACTAATGTTCTATATTTGTTTAGGAAATGTTTAGGGTTTTTTTCTCAGGAGGGTCAATGCACTGTTATGGTATGTCACAATCGATCACAGATAGATTTGCTGCTGTAGTGGAAGTCTTTTTTCTCTATCCATGAAAAGTTCTCCATTCACATGTTTTAAGGTTAGTTTGTGGTTTGTAGAAGAAGAAGAAGACGACGGTACAGGTCAGGATCAGCTCTCTGATAAGGCAGGTAGCGTCGGTCCTGAAGGTGTGCCTTGAGTTGCTGCGAGTAAAAACACATTTTAGGTCAAGCAGGTTTTGAATTACAATTTTGGTGCCAAGTTTTGCTTTTTTTTTTTTGCCTTATGATCATCACTAATTAGTTTTCTCCAATATTTATATTCAACTACGACAGGTTTTGTTTGAAGGAACGGGTCGGCATCTTGGGAAATGTTCATCGTGAGGCTGTTTTTCTTTACCTTCCAGCAGAACGAGGCTAACTCTTTCCCTCTGTTTCCAGTCTTTATGCTAAGCTAAGCTAACCGTCTCCTGGCTTTAGCTTCGTAATCCCATGAAAGTGCTATCCATCCATTCCCAAGATGTGGAGCTGTTCCTTTAAAGCGGTTGGAGACTGGAATTTGAACACTACCCAGAAGCTCTTTAGTTGTGTCTTCTGGAAGTTTTAACATCTGCAAACCTCATCAGTCAGACTTCCTGCTCGCTGGTCTGCGTCAGGTGTCGCTTCAGAAGCAGAACCAGACCAGGTCCCGTCTGGTCCGCCATCACGACTCGCATTCAGTCACTCCTCATCTCTGACCTGCAAATGTTCCTGTAGCTCCAGACAGAAGGGTCCAGGCTTTTCGCTCAAACATTGGTTCTAATCCTCCTTCAAGGTGCTGTCTATCGGCTGAATCCATACACCTGTGGCATCGAGATCTCGGCTTTGTGCAGATTTGTGCAGTTTACTTGAACTTTCCAGTGCGGATTCAGACCTGTGACCTCTGACGTACGACCTCACTCATTTAGTTTCATCGATCGATCTTTGCTCGTGAACGCGGATCGGAGTCGACTGAACCGCAGACCGTGGCGTCGGGACGGAGCGGGGGCTGTAGAACACTTTGACACAGAATTACTTGATCCGATTTCAGCGAATCAGCATTCACATGGATGGAGAGAAAAGAAATTAAAACATGACAATTGTCTCAGTTTAGAGGATGGATTAGCATATACCTCATTCCCAGTCCAGCAGCGCTGGAACTTAAAATGCTATTGTATTGACATTAACAGTTATAAACAGCATTATGTACACTCAGTTTAAAAGATCTCACTTCTGTTGTAGCTTTCACCTGATTGAGCCGATTGCTTATAGTTTGCTCATAACTGTGTGTTTAAAAAAAAAAAAAGAGCTGTGAGATATAAAATCTTGTATGTTTTTTTTTTTTTTTTCTTGGGACCATTTGTTTCACTTTAGATCTTGTACAGATTTATGGTTTGGTTTGACTTATTTATTCCATCAGTAGTGCTTGGTTTTTATCATGTCCAATGGTTTTGTTTTCTTAATAAAATTCATAAAAAATTTTGGGGTGTTGGTGTTCAGTGTTTGGAGGGAAGGAACCGAGTCGAGTACAGAATACTTCTGGGGTACTGACTGAAGTACCGATTGAAGTACTTCTTATGGTTTCAGGGTCGTGTTTGTGTGGAATAACATTTCTGAATATCTGAACCAGGATTATTTCAAGGAAAGTTTCATGAGGGAGGTTTAATTTTCCTGAAGTACTTTATTTAAATTTTATGCTACCTTGTACTTTTACTGCATTTCAGATGGAAAAATTTGTACTTTTAAGTCATTGATCTGACCGGTGGAGCTTCTGGAGACTTCACAGATGAAGATTTTAGAAATAAAACATCAGTTTTTAACATTAATGATGTTTTACTTTAATACTTTTTGTCAGTTTTAAATGATATCTCGAATGCAGGACTTTAGCTTGTATTTCTACACAGTGGTATTATTACTTTAGTAACAGATGTTTTCTCTTAAGTTTCTCCTCACTGGTGATGAACTGTGAACCTGAGTTCAACCTGCAGTTCATGTCTGATTTCTCACATTCTGACACTAACAAGACTTCAAATCTGAGCATAATTAGTCTGTAGTGATCAAAAGTAACTCCCAAGAGTTGGAAGAAAACCTGGTGGAGCAGCGTTTTGTGATCCGGCAGCACAGGCTGGAAAAACCTCCCAGATATTAGACAGGCCCCAGCTGACCACTTGAAAGTCCAAAAACGTTGCTGTTTGACGCTGCCTGCTCCTTTTTCTGCATTTATCTTTATAAAAGCCTTCATTTGAACTGTTTCTGTTCAGGATCCCAACAGAGTGGACACAGAAAAGCATTTTAAGAACAAACAGCTTAAAGATGCTAAATGCTGGACTTCAGCAGGAGGTGCAGAGCGGCAGTAAAGAGGAACTTTAGAGGAGCGTAGTTGGAGTCAGACTATAAAAATAATCCTGAGTTGCTGAGGTGAGCCGGGTTTAATCTTCATTTCTGAAACGGTCCTCAGGAGCTCATGAAAAATGGAGCAGGCTCTTTGTGCTGCCTGAAGCTCTCAGGAGTAAATGGATCTGAGGATGAAGCTATAATGAGCAGCACAGCAGCTGAACCAGAAAGTGGCTTTTAATGCCGTCTGAGAGGAGGAAGTCAGAGTTATCGGAATAAACGGGACAGAAGACGAACACACGCTTTCCTTTCTGAGTATTTCTATTGGACTGTCGAGGAGTATACAGTACATAGAAAACAGTGACATTTTACACCACGTCAGCATCTGCAAAACGGTTTCCAAACCATTTCTAGATGGTGCCTGAAACTGTTACATATAAAACACTAATAATTAGATGCATCACTTATAAAGTACACCATGTTTTAAAGTCTATACAAATGGGCTTTTTCCCCTGGAGTGGAAACCTCCTTATACAATGTCAATCTTATCAACAGGGCAGAAAAATAAAATGTAGTACACATAAAAGCTATCTTTGTTCATGGCACTGTGTACACATTATCAGAAGGAAGCCTCTGATTAGTATTTACAAAGACTAGAGTCAATGGTTAGTCACATCATGTGTTACTACACACCGTTACACTGGAAGATTCAATATGATCCAAAATTGTGCTTCAGAACGAGATAATTCAAACGCAGGTCGCTCTACGGGCTTAATTTAAAGAACAGTCCGACATTTCAGGAATTCAATTTCTGGCAGAGAAATAGATGAAAAATTTGATTCTGCTCTCGCATCTGTTAAAAAAAAAAAAAAATTGAGAAAAAGCTAAAAATCGACGCAGCAGAAACAGAAATATTATCTTTTTTATTCCCTTCCCTTGTCAAAATTTGGTGCCTACATTACCCACAATGCAACACAACCACCAACAATTTGGCTGGGGATTCAGGCGTGTTGCTAATAGCGGCTAATGTAGCTTCAGGCTGCTAGCCTCAAACACAGATCAGGAGCAGCTGCCGATTTGATTGGTTTCCAATTGCTGACTCAAGTGACATCACTTGAGGCAATTTGTCACATTTCTACAACTGTTTTCACACATGCAGCAGGACTCCTCAAGACCTGCAAACAGACCGATGTGTAAAATCAGATGTTCCTGTTTAATACAGTACAAGCAAGCAGCTGGTTAGCTTAGCTTTGATGTGAAATGGAAGGGAAACAGCTGTTCAGAGGAACAAAATCCACCAATCAGCACCTATAAATCGAACGATTACTTATATTTTGGTTTGTTTAACTAAGACAAAAACCAAAGCGTAAAATCGAAAATTCACAAGCTAGCTGTTTCCCTGATTACAGACTTTGTGCTAAGCTAAGCTAACCTGCTGAAATTAGCACACAGGCATGAAAGTGGCATCAGTCGTTTCATCTAACTCTCCGACAGAAAGCAAATTAGCGAATTTCCCAAGACGTCAAACCTTTGCTTTAAGAGAGGGCAGTGTGAGAAGGTGCAGCACACCGAACCATCTGTGCCGACCTTTCCGATAAAATCACGTTTGTTTAGAATCAGGAGGTTAAAGCGCTTCGTGTTTCTGTGAATCTGTAAAGTGGACAGTGCAAACGAAGTTAGTTTCTTCTGGGTGAGTTCCTGTAACGCGGCGTCTCACCTGTACTACAGCAGTCCTACTACAGACCACACACCTTCCATCAGTGCTAGCTTATTTCCCTGTAGGAACGTCACTGGTTAGCTAACGATCGGACAATAAATAACAAAATGCAACAAGTTCTTCGTTAACCACAACAAATCCTCCGTCAGCGAGGACGTTAACCTGCGTGTTGATCTATGGAAAAATAATTACACAGAAATGTTTCTGATTGGAAAAAAGTAGCTCCTCGTGAGGTCCATTTAGTAGCTGTTCTGGAGCTTTTGATCGAGCCTCCACATCGTCATTCAAATGTAGACGAATGTCAAATCTCAAATTTTAAGTCGACAGACGAGAAATCTTTGAAGAAAAAAGAAACTTAAACTGTTAAAATTCCACAACTGGCAAAATGTCTGCTGAAGAAGACGATGCAATCAAGATGAAAGCTCCAGAACAGGTATTACATTTAAACCTTTTGGTGAGATTGCTTTGACAAAAAAACGTTCATACAAAAAAAAACAACGTAAGTAAACAAGTCGTGTGAAGTGGGTGGAGTGGTCCTTTAAACCGACGTCCTGCATAAACTCCATCCACTGATGAGGACGGTGACGGTGAGTTAACAATGAGGCTGATAAAAACGGAGCATCAACGCCACAGAAAATAATACAGAATCATTGGTCAGCTGAATAAAAAGTCAGAATATTTCCAGAAAAATTGGCAACGTTGAGAGGAAAAATAAAAAAACAGCTGCAACATCTCAGGAATAAAGTTGTAAATTAGAGAAAAAAAAGGCTGATATTTTGAAAGATTAATAATGTTTAAAGAGTAATGTTATATTTTGAGAATAAAGTCGTTAGTAGCATTTAATTAGTTTTACTTTAATTTCTACAGAACTACACAGTAAATGTTTTTGTTAGTGATTCAAGAATTTTGTTGTGGGTCTGAAGATTTTGAGTATTTTTGGATTAATTGGAAATATTCCGACTTTTTCTGTTTTGTTTTCCTGACAGTGGCGCTGACCCTTTGTAAAACACCAAACATTAAAAATGAGTGAAAGCGTCAGTCTCTGATTGGTTTGTAGCTGTGCAGAACAGGAATGTCGAGTCTTACAGGTGCTTCAGTTTCCCTTCAGTTTCATCTGTGCTTTGCAGTGTTGCATCTTTTTTTTTTTTTTGCTAATTAACAAATAAAGCCAAAAAAACAACGTGAAACATCAATAACGCTCATTTTAGAAACAAACTCAAAATGCAAAACAACACGTTAAAAGCTCAGAGGACGGATTCCTTTTGTTATAAACATCGATATTGCACCAAAGCAGCATATTTGGACGAGCATCCTGCATTCGAGTCCCAACGGTTCATCTTCAGAGGACAGGACTCAGATCGGGACAGCGGCTACCAGTGATATGCATAAATACAGTATAAAAATACAATATGGAAATCTGTCGTCAGGCATGTCGGGCGGGATTGTGGGAGATGTAGCGGGAGAGTAAAAGGTGAGCTGTGTTTAAGGGAAAGAGGACAGAGGGGTCGTTAGATGCAGGCCAGAGTTTTTGGAGCCTCTAGAAGGTCTGGTCGTCGTTGCAGGACTCGGTGGCGTGACCGAAGGCCTCGCAGATGTCGCAGTAGGGCCTCTCGTTGGCCGGGTTGCCGTGATAGGTGGTGTGAGGTACAGAGTCGGGGCTCTGGGCCTGAGTGGGGCAGTCCTCCGTGTCGTGGAGGTCAAAGCAGTCGCAGATATCGCAGAACAGACGAGGGGTCGCCTTCTTCTCCTGCTTTGACACGCCTTCAACAAAGCTGACGGAGGAAAGAGCGACGGCTCGTTTAGAGCTCGAACTGTGATTTCCTGTCTTTCTCTTATTGTCAACAAATCCAGGAAAAGACAAACACTGAATTATCTACACTGTCCTGCTGCCACAAACACTCACTGAAGCAGCAAATGCAGATTACTAAGCTAAGCTAACTATTCCTTTAAGCGATGTGTGGAAGCTAGCACGACTTTCATTTTCAATTAATCTGGTGGTCATTTTCTCCATCTAAATGTGTTGAATTTACAGTAATAAAAATCAAAGAAAAGCAGCTGTCACTGAGTATGTCCATCATTTGACGCGTGTCTTACCCGTCTGTCCCGTCATTGCCGTTGAACTCCGCCAGAGCGAGCTTCTTCAGTTTGATCTTCAGCTCCTCGTTCTTCCGCTGCAGGTCCACGATCACGCTGTTCAGGAAGTTGATCTGATGGAGACAACGAGGACGCAGGTAAGAGGCGAGAACCCTGGACATGAGCGGATTTGACAGAGGCGTCCTGACAGTCTTACCTGTCCCTCAGCGAACTCCTTCTCCTCCCTCAGCTGCTCCAGAGCTGCGTCGCCTGCAGAGGTGAATCAGAGAGAAAAGGTTGACGGGAAGTCCTCCTGAGCAGGGTGCTCGCTCTAATCATCGTCTCCTCACCTGAGGGCGGAGCTTCGACGCCTTCTCCCTCCGCGGCCTGCGTTCCCATGAGCCTTTGCTCCAGACTGTGAACGCGGCTCTGCAGCTGAGCTTTGTCTCGCTCCAGCGTCTCCACGGCTGACTGCAGGGTCTTGGCCACGGCGTTTTCTCCTCGCAGCACGGCGATCTGCAGCGACGGAGCAAACCTTTAAATCCCTCACGCCAAACCAAGTTTCAAAGAAGTGATGGAAACAAAGCGGTGAGAGTACCTCATTCCTCAGAGTTTCCAGTTCCCGGTCTTTGTCTGAGATCAAGGCTCCGGTGGACTTCTGGAAGTTTACATCTCCCTCCACGTCCTCGTTCGAGATGGCCTCTCTGCAGAGAGAAAATTAAATAAAAGTAGTAACTGCTAGCTTAAAGGTATTCTTTGAGGTCGAACAACTGAATTTAAAACATTTTCTTCCTCATGTTTGCAGTCCTCTTCTTCACTGCCTGCGCTGGTGTGTTGCTCTGTTTCTTTGTGCAATACTGCCACCAACTGTATTGCTCTCTTGCTCTTCCTCTCTCACCCAACCGGTCGAGGCAGATGGCCGCCCATCCAGAGTCTGGTTCTGCTCGAGGTTTCTGCCTGTTAAAAGGAAGTTTTTCCTCGCCACTGTCGCCAAGTGCTTGCTCATGGGGGAATTGTTGGTTTCTTTGTAGATAAAAGAGCTTGGTCTGTACCAGCTCTATATGGAAAGTGTCCTGAGACAACTTCTGTTGTGATTTGGCGCTATACAAATAAAACTGAATTGAATTGAATTGAATTGAACTGTCGATCAGCGGAACAACGCAAATGTGTGATTCAAAACGGAGGACAGGGCTGTTTATTGTGTCACGTCATACACAAGATACAAACAAAATAGAGACCCACTCATGAAAACAAGGCTCCATAGCACCACTAGTGGTCAAAACCTGCACAGGGCACCTTTAATATAAAGCAATCTAAAGAAACAGTCTGTTCAACTTCATCCACTCCTGAACTTCACAACAGCCTTAATATGTAAATGATGCTGATTTTCCATCAACCAAGTAATAAACTCTAAATTGAAAACAAAGAGCCTTCTCAGCTGTGGCTCAGTGGATTAATGGAGTTGTAGATTTTACCACCTGCCTCCAAAATCAATTGTACCAGATGGATGAGACCCAGCTGAGGCCCTTTGTTTTGGATGAATGAGACTGGATGTGAGGCAGCTCGTTTCACTGATCACACCTTCTGTCTCTCTCTCATGTTTACGTTATTATTTCTGCTCTGATTGCACATCACCTCTGAGGGAAACCTCAGGCCAAATCCACAGAGCTGTCAGCTGCTCCTCACATCCCTTTTCCTTCACTTTGCTGCAATCACACGCACGGCGTTGATCCGAACTGTCATCCCGCCTCAGCCGTCTATCATCCACACTTTATTAAAAAAATCCCTCTCGACTGAAGTCGCCGCTCTGAGATGCTTTAATCCTCTGACTGCTGAGCCGAGACGTGTGACGCTTCTGTTTCTGTTCTGAGAGAGGGCTTAAATAAGACCAGACGAAGACAATGAATAGATCCTCTCACCACGTTTATGAAGTGTTCGTCTAACAGGCCGATCAGATGTGAGAAAGTGTCCAGAATAAACTTGTCGTTTCAGACTCAGATCATCTATTTAAAGGCTCTGCAGAAAGATGGCTGGTTCTTCATGATGTGATTACACGTTAGCGCGCCACATTTCCCGCCCACCTCAATGCTCCCATCTCCCCTCGCCTGTGCACGAACGCCACCTGTTGCTGATTGGCTGGAGCAGTGTCGCAGCACACTTTGTTCCACAGAATCAGGGCTGTGGACAAAAACCTGGTTTCTTTCAGCGCACACAGAACGGACAGCCGGCAGACTGTAATGAAGTGTTCATCTCAAATTCAGTGAAAATAACGTAGAAATACCATGTTTTTAAAAACTCCAGTACAAGTAATGCTGCTTATGTATTCGTATCATCAGTACACAGAACACAAGCCCAGCATTTGTTGTTGTAGTTTGTCGATACTGTAGATACTCTGTGTTCTACTGGGTACATTAGTAGTATAGTACTGCATTATACCATATACAAATATCATGTGCTTTTATATGTACTGTTAAATACATGCAGTGAAATAAAAGTTGAATATTTCCCTCCAAGAAGTCTTAAGTAGCATAAAATGGAAATACTCAAGTAAAAGTATGTCAAAAGAACAGTAACTGAGTAAATGACACATTTAAAAGAAGCATCAATTTAAAGTGTTACAAGTAAAATTTACCTCACGCCACACGTCAGAACACCATGTGGCTGGAATAAGGTACATTTTTGCGTATTTCCTTGTTTCTTACCTGGTCTTCATGTCTGGCTGTTGAGTGTTTCGGTCTTCATTGTGCTGAGAAGCAAACACACACAAATAAAGCGTCACTTAAATAGAAGCTGAAGCCGTCTGAGCTTTAAGAGTTCACTCACAGCAGGAAGTAAATCTCTGCTACGCCGAAACCCATTAATCAAATCAGCGTTCCTGACCAAACAAATCCTGATCTGTAGCAGGATGGAGGAAAGGTTTATGTAAGGAAAGGTCAGTACCTCCTCGAGATGCTGGGACTTCTGGGAGGCCAGCTTCAGCTCCTCGCTGCGGGGGGGGGGGGGGGGGGGGGGGGAGACAGAAAGGAGGTGACACACTTAAAGAGCAGAAGTGAAGGCGGCGTGTTCAGATGTGTTTCACTGCTGTGTGCTTCAGTGTGGAGCGGTGCGACATCTGCTCGACACACACACACACACACACACACACACACACACACACACACACACACACGCACACACTGACACGCGCCCACAGAAGAACTGGACGTTTCACCTGCTTTGATTCGGTGCATTCAGTGCAGCGTGATCCACATACGCTCTGCACTAAGTGTGTCAGCGTCGGGCTGCATCGACCGTCAGCTGCTGATAAACCTGCTCTGCTCTGTGAAACGCTGTGATGTGTGTGGGACTGAAAAGGGAAAACGCTCCACATCCTTTCACGGTTTCACTCAGAGCTGCAACGATCAGTGCATTAATTGATTAGATGATTGAAAAAAAAGATGCTTTTAAGCAGCTGGGATGTCCTGCTTTTATCTTTTTCAGATGACTTTAAGCTGAATGTGCTTTCATTGTTGGACAGATAATGAAAATAATTTTTACGCAACCATAGTTTCATTTTTTAACCTGCAGACTGCACCCGTTTGAGTGGAAATATATTCCTTTAGAAGTACTGCAGATGCTCATTAAAGCCACCGTGCGCAGTGACTTTATCAGACACTCAGGGAAACAGTTTAAACTTACACCGGACCAGTTTTCATCAGGATTTTCAATCATCAGAGCAATTTGAAAAACAGAAGCAAAACCATTCTGTGCATAGCGCCTTTAAAGCTGCATTAACTGATGTTTTGCCCACTTTGTGCAGAGCAACAACCTGTTAAAACAACCCACAAACATTATCTGTATCTATACAATCATCCAGCAGACACATAGCAGCGACAACACTGATCTGAAGTCTGTACACCTGATGAGTGTCAGTCCAGTCTCTCTCCTTTAGCTGTTTTTGGTCTCCACCAGCTCGTTTCCGACTGTGTCTGTCGTAGTTTTCAGTGGATTTTTTGCTGCCTGTTGCAGCTGTAAACAAAGCTGATGTGAAGCAGAACAGTTCACCTGAAAACATCGAGCTGAAAGACACTAAAAAGCTGCGGTGAGCTGCAGATTCAGGTGATAATCATCTGCAGGTTCATCTCGACGATCGACCCCTTTCACATCAGTCACCTGATCTATTGGTGATACAAAATTATTGATTAAAGCAGCTTTAAAGCAATGTTTTTCTAGCAAAATCAGTTTGGGCTATAAATACATCTGTAACAGTGACGTCCTGCATGAGCGCACTTACACTGATATAATCTACAGACTAATGCTCATCATTCAAAAGCCATCTGTTGGTCTATTCCTGCCGCTTATGTCGACTTTTACACCGTCCCATTTTAAACATCTTAAAAGATTTGACAGCTGCAAAACCTGCCGTGGTTTATACTCTGCGAAGCAAAGATACAGTCATGACAGCACACGCGCATCCCCGACTGAGAAACACCACCAGGATATTCTAAAACTGACACAGTAATCTGCGCTTATAATCAAATTTAGACTGGGAGGCAGCAGCATAGACGCCGTTGTCTGGGAATTTATGAATCTGGATATTTTTGGAAGGTGGAAACGAATGATTTGCTGGAGAAATTGAAATTAGCTCCATGTGGGTCATTCTAAGGATTTGTGTCAAAGGAAGAACGCTGAAGCTGCATGTGACTAATAGGCCGCTCTGAGCAGCATCTGGGTGAAATATTTCTGTATAATTACATCGGCCATGCCTCCGTAGCATCCACTCCACTCAGACACAAGCGGGAGGCGTTAAAGAGAAGCTGCACTATAAAAAACATGGTCGTAAATGAAGCATCAGTGCAAATGAAGCATCAGTGCAATGCCAAACTGGATTTATCCACCTCTGTCACTTGTGATTTCTGTCAGGGTGCAAACAGGAACAGACTCACATTCAGGCAGAAGTACCCATGTGAGAGTGAAGCAGCTGAAGCTTCTCCAATTTTACCCGTGAAATTGTTTCACGCATCATCTAAAATGTAATACCGTTGATTATTGCAGGAGGTAATAAAGCTCCGTGCCTCACCAGACACAAATGAAACTGAAAAAACGGCCTTAAACGTCTACACCTGCAGAGACATCAGGAACAAACTGCACGTTTAAGGACCATTTTCCCACTTTGGTTCACACTGAAATAACACTCATTTCATGGATTCATTCATGGTCCCCAGAGGATGAATGCCAGTGACTTCTGCGAATGTTAGCATGCTAACATGCTAACCTAATGGTGAACATGGTTAGCATTACACCTGTGGTTACTGTGAGCATGTTAGCATGTTGCAGCTCAAAGCATAGCGGTGCAGGAGATGCTAGCACAGAGCTGCTAGCATGGCTGTAAGCTCTTAGTCTTGTTTTGATAGCATCATTTGTATGTACACAGCACTAATTATCAGTGAACATTTCTGGGTTTTTTAGCTTTATTTCAGCAGGAATATTCCCACTGAGATTCAAAATCTATCAGGATTTAACGCGCAGCGGCACCAAAAACAAGACAAGAACAGAGCGCGCATCTGAGCCATGGTGCTTACAGCTGCTCTTTCAGACGCCACAAAGCCACATTGATTCCACACACGCACACACACAGTTCAAGACAGAGACACACTGAAACACACACTCTGATGTCATAGTGCGAGCGGCGGCCATGTTGGAGCCAGGCAGTCCTAGGAGGAGAGACGGAGCAATTACATAACAGCGGGAGGCTGAGGAAGGATGCGCCTCGGAAGGATGGAGCAGCACATGGCTGGGAGCAGACAGGAGGAGGGTGGAGGGGAGGAACGTGAAACAAAGCTGTGGAGGTGTTAACATGACTCCTCCATCTCAGACTCCTGAGTTTCAAACAGAACGGAGCAGCAGACGAGTCGGAGGACGACGCTGCTCGTTCACTGTGAAAAAGGACATTTGTTGACATTTCTGTCTCCGTCTGCTCTGCCTCCTTCAGGAAGCTACGCATCAATGACTATAATTCAGCCAATCACATCCATCTGGAGCTGTGACATCACAGCTCCGGGGTCTGATGACTCGAGGGGGGTGGTGGGTGGCAGGACGATGTAAAGACTCAAGAACACACGTGTGCAAACACACCGCATGCTTGTACATATGCACACACGGAGAGGCACGCGACAGCTTCACGCACACGCATGAACGCACGCACGCACGCACGCACACACAGAGTCTATAAATAGACCTGACATCAGGCTCCACTGCAAACACACAGTCAGGTAGAAAGACGCTGTTTAAAGAGTATTTTTACGCTGCATCACAAACGGTTTCAGCTGAGCCATCAAAGACCTGCTGGTACTTCAAATATTGATGAAGTTGTTGCTTTGCCAGCACCGTGAAAGCCACGAGAGCACACGGAAATAAATCTTGCTTCATCATGTTTAATCTGATCTATCCACAGAGGTCTTAAGATAAGATAATCCTTTCTTAATCCCACAGCGGGGAACTTTACAGTGTTACAGAAGCAAAGGGGATCGTGTAATCGTAAGAAGCGTCAGTAAAACAGCCACAAAAAAGAGGATCATATGCTGCTTTTTCATGTCTTCATTTTCCATTTACTACGGTGCAGCACAGCTAAAAAAAAATGGTGCTGTTTCAGTGTCTGAATGCTTTCCACACAGAGACCACGAGGGACGGGTTTTCATGGCGGCACCGCGACCAACGCCAGACATCTGCTTTGCCCGGCGCGGAGGGCACAGTGCACGGTGGGAGATGCATTCAAATGAGGCGGCGCAGAGCGAGCTGTTGGTGCTTTGGTTTGACTTTGAGAGAATAAAGGTCTCAGAAATGAGTCCGTCTCCGGCACAGCGTCAACCAGCTGCCACTTCTCTGATTTTATCAACAAGAATGAACTAAAAACTTGGATGAAGATGCATTTCAATCTGCATCAACTGTCTGTGAGAGAACAGGAGTGACTCCTCCAGCGTCCACAGCTGGTGTTTCTGTACATTTAAATCTGCAGCTTCTGACTTGAAGTGCAGCAGCGTCATCGCAGAGCGCCGTCCGCCATGTTTGCCTTCTTTAATCAACCTGCTCCACAATGAGCACACACACCTCCACACTCATCAGAGGGTCCTCATTCTGTCTGTTTATGAGGGAGACACCGGAGTTTATTGATCCTGTGCGTCACGCCCTCATTTCAATCATCAATTTCTTCGTTCCTATAAACATCTTCAGCGAAACACTTTGATTTCTAACATCTTTGCACTGATTAACTGTTAGAAAACACAACGTGCTGTTCACGTCCTGCTGCTCCGCCATAGTTAAGCCACCGTTGTTGTGCATCACTGTGATTGGCTCAGCTCGTCATCATTACTTTGTAATGTGTTACAGTAATCTGATTACTTGTCTCAGTATTCTGAAATACAGTATTTATATAATTCATAGTAACGGGTTGGGGGGTCTGCTTGTTTGCTGTCTGACTGGGAGTTTGATGGATGATTGGTATCAGTTTGGTATCGATGTGATCTGCACAGAGGCCGGAGCAGCATGTGTTCACCCGGTGCAGCTGGTGGAGGCAGACGGAGGCAGTTTTCAACCAAAAGAGGAGAAATCTGACTCCTGTGGAGCTCTCCGACTGCCCCACACTGGTTCCCACGCAATAAAAATGCAGCTTTGGCGACGAGCTGCTCGCTGTGATGGATTAAACAACAGGAAAGAATGGAAACCAAAGGCCTGAAGAGGAGGAGCAGTACATCCGGAAGTCTGAAAACTGTAACGTGCATTTAAAAACGAGCAGCTAAAGGATTTACGGCATTTTAAACAAACATTTCCAGGGAGGATTCATGGTTTAGAAATGTTTATATGGAAGCCACAATACCCGAGGGGGCTTCCTCACTGTGATTATTATTATTGTCGTGCATTGTACTCCACTCCACCATCTTATGCATAATCACATAATAGAACCCTCTGGCTAATTATGGCCTTCACACGGCAATTTATAGCATATTTACAAGTGGAAGCATCTCTCTGGAGAGTTACGGATGGAGCCACCTTAATAACACATTTGACAGTTCAGTGTTAGACCAACGCAGACACTTTTACATAATTATACTATCTGAAAGCAATTAAACGTTTGTCCTTTCTTTGTGCTGAATTACAGACTGGATTTTTAATCACCAGCACACTGTAGACCCCGCAGGACAAATTCACCACACCAGTCTGATGAACTGGCTGACTGGGGTCACCTTTAGAGGAGACCCAGGCTGACCAGGAAAAAACACATTAGTTATCCTCAGTACTCACATTTCCTTGCAGAGGACGCCGATTCGCTGGTTTTCTGTGCTGCTGCGCTCCTTCGACAGACTCAGCTCTTCCTGGTATTTGGAGTTCTGCTGTTTCAAAGCCTCGAGCTGAAGATGAGCAGACACAGACGGGGGGAAGAGGGTCATTAAGAATATATAAAAGCCAAGTTAGAACAGCAAAGGAGAGTCCAGCAGGGATCATTTTCCTCTTTCGCTCATCTTAATGGTGTATGCACAGATTAAATGCTGCAGCACTTAAGTCCCATTTGGAGCAGATTCATTCCTCTGGGGGACGGGAGGTGAGTTTAACATCACCTGTGCTGGTCAGTGATTTAAACCCTGAATGTGATCCTAATTTTTGTTGAACCTCCTTCAAGTCAAATCCTGTCTGTCCTCATATTTTAAAGAGTTTGACAGACGAGACTCCAGCAAATGCCAACACGAAGGCCGACTTGGTAAGCAAAACAACAGCAGAGATAATTAAAGCCACCAGGAGCTCAAGAGCTCGTCGAATCCATTAAAAGTACGCTGAATCAGCTGCTAGCACTTCCTGTTTGCAGCGTAACCGTCAACATACAGACGACAATCACCGGATCACTCCAACACTGAAGAAAACATAATAATGTGATGATTCGCAAGCAAGTTCTGAAGTGAATTTACGGACGGACATCAGAGAAAATGTCCTCACGATGTGTCCCGAACAAAGGGGTTCATCAAGGCTGGTACTGCTCTTGTAAAACAGCTGATTTCATCGGGATTATCCAACATTTTCTGCAAAAAAATTATTAAAGAATTCATCAATTAGCAAAATAGTTGCTGACTGGGGCGACACTCAAAGCTGGGGAGTTAAAGCGCCGACGATGAACTCTGACCTCCCTGGTTCACGTCTGGACAGAGACCTTTGTTACATCTCATCTCTCCACTGTCTGTAGTCACAAACGACCCACTAATCAGTCAATCAACTCATCGTTATTAAACACCAGAAACAATTTAACATCGCATTCCCACATCTCGTTCAAAAGCTTTTACGTCTGAGCAAAAGCTGCACTCAGACAGAAGTTTTGGGTCATTCGTGAACCTGCAGGCCTCGATGCTGGCGATGAGTCAGCAGAAAGCGCTCAATCCACGTGAAATTAAAAATAGAAGCTCCGCCGACGTCAGTTCCTCCAACTTCACCTCACGAAAACTTTCTCATTCGAGCCGGATGTTCGGGATCCCAAACATCTCGTGAATCGTTCAAACCGCGACACGTGCGGCTTTAAAATAGCAAACGTCAATAATTAATTAACAAGCGTGACTTTTCAATCAATGCCTTCACATTGAGAAAAAAGCTCATGAGCAACGGTTCACACAGGAAGCCGCCTGCAGTTCTGCTGGCACATTAAAGCACTGCGAAGTGTGTTTGCAGGAGTTTCTGACTCTTTATATTCATCTGCACCCCCAAAGTGAGATCAAGTCCACAGAGCATGCTCACACACACACATAAACATACACAGAAACACACACACAGGTTATCGGCTGGACCATGAAATCTCACATCAGCAGCAGGGAAAAGAGTCATTTGTGAGAGCCAATCAGAGGAGAAACAGCAGCAGCTCTTCCTGCTCACAGTGACAGAAAAACGTCCTTGAAAAATGAGGTTTTCCGGCAGACGTCCTACCTGGTAGTGAGGCGAGTAGATGTTACTGGAGTAACCCTGATGCAGAGCAGCTATGTCCATGCCTGCACAGCTCAGCACTGCTGGATTTCAGCCTATGTTCACCTGCTAGCGCGGTGCGTTGCTGCTGCTGTGCCCGCCGTCGCCTTCTGTCTGCAGCCGATGCAGCAGCGTGCACAGACTAACACGAGCTGGGCATCAATAAAGCATCAGCGCTCATCCCCCGCCGTGCACGGAGCGAGAGGGAAATGGAGAGCGCGTCGCCCGAGCAGCCTCCCTCCCTCCCTCTCTCTCACGGTTAGGTTAAAGAAGCCGAGCACTTCCATTATGTAAGCCCCAGTAAGCTCCTCCCAGGACCCCCTGGTCCCCCCTCCCGCCACCTTTCTGCTGCTCGCAGTCTCCTCGCACTCCAGCACACACACTCCGGACCTTTCGGTCACAGTGTTTAACATGAATCACAGCACACAGAGGAATCAGCCGGAGTGCTTTACAGGACGAGGTCCGATGAAAACAACCATCCTGTCCCTGTTTTAGTGACGCGGCGCTGCGAGGAACGAGTGTTTTCATTAGCGAGTGATCTGTCGGTTAGTTTCACAGTTAATAATTTGGTCTATAAAACAGAAAACTGTGAAAACAACCAGCAAATAACCACCACTGAGACGCTAAACCCAACAACAACAAAAACATGTGTGGATTGATCAATTCAGATGCTACAAACCTGTACTACAGTACAATACTTAAATACAAATCTGAGGTACTTGTACTTCACTCTTTTCATGCCACTTTCTACTTTTACTGCAGTACACTACATGGAAATATTGTACTTTTTACTTCTTCTCTAGTCAGTTTGCAAATTAAGATTTTTCCACACAAGACATGCAAAGAATTTCTAAAACAGGATGTTTTGATATAGATTAAACTACCCGACAGCTTCTACAAGTACAGCTGCATGAGCTGATCAGTTGATTAATCCATGAATTGATCTTGATTTAGTCGTAATGATTTTGAAGGAGTCACGATAATCTAACGAGGTCGGTTCGTCACATCGTTCCAGCTGCAGATCCAACAGATGTGTGGCAGCACAGGACAAGAGGCCGATCTCAAGTCAACCGTTCATTAACTAAAGCAATGTTCTGTCCAGCCAGGCATCGCCACACACACACACACACACACACACACACACACACACACACACACTCCGACATGTGCAGCATTACATCACAGCCTACAGCAACATGGCCGAGCACTGAGCGGAGAGGCAGACGTCATGAATAATAAATAAATAAAAGCTGTTCAGCGTGTGTGTTTGTGTCTGTTTTGCTCCACAGAGACTGAATTCCTCCTCTCGTTTGTAGCTGCAATAACATCTTTCATTTTTGATGGCGCTCACGTTCTGCTGATCCCTCCAGTTTCCTTAAAGCACATTTTAAGCGTAACAAACAGTCTGTTGTTCCTTCCTTTGAATACTCTGCGTCGTCCTTTGCCTCTGCTTGCAGTCTTTAAGTGAGCTTGAACATTTCAGTTAGTAATAACTTTGATGTTAAATTAAATGTGCATATTTTTCTGCTTATTCTGACAAAGCTCACATTATATAAAAACCTGCAGGATTTACACAAACAGCAGTTGGAAAGTATTTACTTTGGGAGCATTTTTGGTGCATATTGGTGCTCCCAATTAAATCTACTGGCTGCACAACTACAAATATCAAACACATGTTAATATACCACTAGTGCTACTACTGTACTGCTCATGAATGCTGAATATTCTCTTTTTTTTTGGGAAAAACACCTGCAGCACTCTCAAAACTGATTTCATTCCTCCTTAAATCACCGCCTTAACTGATCAAGAGGCGCTGAAATATGCTGCCTGTGAAAGGTTTGAGAAGTCCCTGGGATGGCTAAAACAGACACGACCACAAAGAAAGCGCATTAACATCCGGTCTCTATCTCCCGCTCTAATCTGCGATCCATTTCAACATCTGGAGCTCGCAGGCAGCTGGAGGTGACTGCAGGCGGCAGACGGCAGCAGAGTGAACGAACGGCTGCAGGTGACCGCGGTTAGAGGAGTCGAACTGATCAAAGCACGGAGCTACAGATGGCCGTGAGACAGAATAAAGAGAGGGATGGTCCGCGGGAGTTCATGCACGGCTGCTTACATGCGATGACGGGGGCTCAGTCGCATGCGATCAGCGTGGGAATCCTGACGTGAACACATAATAAAAACCCTCCAGGCTGCAGATGCTGAGCTTACATGCATGCGTGAATCCTCCACACGCTGACGCAGTGTGCTTGGAGCTGTAGTAAGTGTAAGGAGCTGCTCTCACAGTGTGTTTGTCTGCTGCTACGAGCGTCTAAAGTCTTTACTTTGAAGGAGAAACAGAAGGTGACGAGTCCACTACATTATGTTTGTGTTAAAAATAGCTCCATTCATGACTAACACATCCACTGAGTGCTTCCACGCTGCATGGGAGCTGGTCCTCACTGAGACAGTATCAGAGTTCAGGCTAACGTTAGCAGCTCCGTACTGCTCTTTGAGGATTTGAGGATGTTTACCAACTCGCCTTCTACTTCAGCTTCAGCATCAGTCTTTTAACACATATGGTCACCTGAAAAGTCAGCCTGAGATAGAGTTCAAATCATGGAGCTAATGCTAGCTTAATACGTTGGATAGCTACAGATGTCATTTCTTTGTTTACACCTGAAACTGTTTCAAAAACTATTCTGAATTTCTGAGTTTATCACTGTGAACTGGACACTGTGTGAGAGAAGAGAGATTGACAGGCGGAGCAGCAGTAACTAAGGGAGGCGGGGCTTAGCAAACGCTCAATTGTTATGAAAGACAAGAGAAGAAGAATGTACGAACTAAACATGAGCGTGGTTACTTCAGAGACAGTGGGTATTTACAGCCTTCTGCTCCAGCTGAACGTCACCTCACATGTTTTCCATCAGGGCCTTCTGCTCACCTGCGTCTCCAGCGTCTTCTTCTCATTGGTCAGCTGCTCAAGCAGCAGCGCCGTACCCTCTGCCTTTTCAGCAGCCTGGAAAACATATTGACAGAATTTAGCTCCATGCTAATGTGCTAATATATGTATGTCAAATGCTTTTCTACTGATGGCAAAAAACAAAGCATAAGAGATCATTCTTTGTTATCTGGCTTTTTATATTAGGATGCATCTGTTTTTGGGGTTATTTCAGCATGTTGTGAACTTTTTCCTTACTGTCTTTATGAATTAGGAAACATTGAAAGCTGTATTAACTGTCATTTTGTCTGTTGGGGACAGTAGAAACAAGCTGTAAACGTAACTGCGACACATCAACATCTTATTAAGCTGATGAATGTAAGTCCAATATTCTCTCTCTTTTAGCTGTTTTTGGTCCCTTTGTTCACCAGCTACTCTCCACCTGTTTGCTGCTTTTTTACAGCTTTTTCTCTGAAGACAACAGTCTGCTGACACGTGACACGAGTCCCGTTTCACGCTGCACATTGTAATTTGATGCACTGTTAATATAAAAATTCACATTTTTGAGTCACTCTCGTGAAAACGGACATTAGCAGTTAAAGACCAGCGTTCTATTCATAGACAGGAGAGATCAGAGGTCACCAGAAATCTTGGCTGAAAAACGAAGCTCTTTGCTGAGGCAGCCTCAAGCTCGCTCAGCTGCTTCACTTTTAAATCCATTTGTGACGAGCTCCGTGAAGCGAGAGCAGGAAGCATGAAAGCTCTGACTCCAGGGAAAGAGAACAAAATCCTCTCTTGGAAGCTGTAACCTGTGATTGCACTCTTTCTTTTGTTCACCACTCCATTTATGCAGCCGCTGCAAAGACAATGAGCGAAAACAGTGACGAGCAGAAACACAAGTTCATGAATATTAAATGAGTGTTTGGGTGGCTTCAAACGCACCAATGAATTTGACTAAAGGTACACGGAGGAGGCACCGACGTACCAGTCAGTATGAAAGGTGGGAAGTATTTGGCAGCAGTGCTTAAAGGTCCAGCGTGCAGGATTTAGTGGCATCTAGTGGTGAGGTTGCAGACTGCAAGCAACTGAACACTCAGCCCTCCCTTTACAAGCATGCAGGAGAAACTACGGTGGCCTTCAGGCAACATAAGAAGATGGAAGGCGCTCTCCAGAGTTAGCGCTTGGTTTGTCCGTTCAGGTGGACTCTGTGGGGCTTTAAAGGTAACCTTCAGAGTGTTTACTGTAAACAAAATCAGCCATTTTCATTCCTTAACGAAACAGACTGGGTATTTTTACCATCTAACAAATACAGTCAAAGCATTTCCAATTCCTCTGCAAACCCTTTCATTAAAATGCTTCAAAAGCTGCACTGTTTATGTTTTCAATGTTCTTAACGTCTTCGTCCTGCTCTGCGCTCTGGTTAAGGAATAACCTTCAGAACGCACTTCAGCTTAATGCTTTAAAGCTCTCATATTCCTCCTATTCCTACGATGAATCTTCCATCATGGATCTGTTGTTCCATGTCTTCATCTTTGCCAGGTCTCCCTCCAAAAACAGAGTTTAATCTCAAGGGACTTCTCAAAATTCAATAAAGGCTCCATAAATAAATACATTTTATTAAAAACTGTTTGTTACTTTAAAACTTCAAACATTTTATTCTTCCACATGTCTTGTATGTTCTCTGACTGTAAACTCGTTTTCAGGCGGCTCCGTCTGATCGTGGCAAAAGTTTGATTTCACACTTGAGCAAATCTCAGTGAGACTCTGCAAAAACGGTGAAAGCCTGAATAAAAGAAGAAGACTGGTGCAGAGACTCCTCAAACCCAAACAGGGAATGAAAGGAACGTGTGCATGTGTGTGTTAGTAATGTTTTAACAACATCGAATTAGCCCGAGGCTTCAGAGAGGGAGCTTCACCAAGTCTGCATGAAAACACACCGCAAAGGTCGGTTACATAAGGACGGACGGACTTTTTTAACTGCTCATTTGTCACGTTTTCATCGTTTCCCTCCGAGAAGACCACAAATAATTTGCTGAAATCTGTTAACAGCCAGAAGCAGACTGAGCTATCTTGGTGAGAATCAGCAAATGCCAACACACTGATTCATCGTCTACAAATGTTATCCGACGGTTCGCAGCAGTCGGAGCTGTGACTTCAGCTCTGCTCGGAGACCCCCGCTCTCAGCCTCTTCTGCGTGCAGCGCAGCAATAAGCAACAACAATAAGCAGACTGTCCGCATGAGAATGACGTCAAGGGCGCTTTCAGAGAAGAAGCCGTCAAAGAAACGCTGTCAGCTACCTGCAGAAACAGGTTGAAGCTAGCGAGGAGCATTTAGCAGCTGAAGAGCCAGATAAACGGAGCTAAAACAGAGTGAATACTGGACTTCAGTTCATCAGGTGACACACAGACGACTCATGGTGCTGCTGAAAGTGTAAATTAGCAACTGTTGGCTAACAAACCCCAAGAACCTCAAAATGACCAAAACAATCAGTTATTAGAGGCTCAAGTAAAACTACAGATGTTTTATCAGTAAAATGTACCCTGTGACTGACATATTATTATTATTATTATTATTATTATTATAATTATCATTAGATTCTTAATACTGATGCATCAGTGCAGGATTTAAAGTTGCTTGAGAAAACATTTAAACGCAGTGGAGTAAAAAGTATAAAGTCACAGAAAATGGAAAAACTTCAAAATGTCCACGTGTGAGCCTACCTGTGTGAGCTCCGTCTCTCTGCACTGACTCTCCTCCTTCAGCTGCTGGTAGTCTTTCTTTGACTGCTCCACACTGAGCTCCAGTTCTGACAGGAAACACATCCACCATGACCATCATCTTTACACAAAAACATCAAACGCAGCTGAGGTGCGCGCGACTTGTTTACCTTGCATGGTCCTCGCCGTCTTCCTGTTCTCCTCCTCCGCTACCTCCAGCTTTTGTCTCTGCAGCGGAGAAACGTCGGCTTGACTTCGAGCTAATCGCTTACATGGTAACATTCTTGTACCTTGAGCTAAGCGCAGAGGAATGGCTGGAAACATGCGAGGTTTGCGGATCAACTTCTTCTCTTAATGAGGCCATTTTCACGATGCCCGCGAGCAAAACACGTCACGGTGAGAAAATAAACAAATCTACAGCTACAGATCAGACCCTCACAGACGTGCACTTCATTATGGAAAACACAGAACATTATCAAGTGTTTTAATAAGACTCATGCCAAAAAATCCACCCAGTTTCTAAAATGTGAATACTGTGATGAACCAGCTTTGCACCTGATTCGGCTGCACGTTGCTGGAAGACGTGCAGAAAACTTCAGGGTTTTTAGATGTCATGCATGAAGCCATCGGGTGTGTATTTAAGGCTTTTTTTACAAAACAAGTTAAAACGTCAGCTGTTGAGATTCTTTACAACCAACTCGTGGAGCTAATGTTAGCGTCATTGGCTAGCTAGCCTCAGCGCTGATAAAACAGGCACTTGTCGATCAGTCCTGTGCGAAATCAAAGATTGTAGAAACAGTGACTACAGGAGGCGGGGCTTAGCAAGCTGTCAATTAAGCCTTGCTGCTGTGTTGAGGTGTTACAGTTGCATCAGAGAGGACTGCTGCTGTGACTGATACTCGAGACTGAGATGGAAGACTGTCATCACATTCACTGAAGCTAACAAGGTCTGCTTTAAAAGCCCAAAATCCTGATTGTTAACGGACAGGCGAGGGCAGAAATGTGAGAGGCTCCATGTTTCCTTCCTGTTTATTTGCGGTTATCCTTTCTTACCAGGCCGGTGAGCTGCTGCTCCAGCGAGCTCTTCTCCTGCTGCACAGACTGAAGCTCTTTCTGTTTGCTCTCCACGTCGACGCTCAGCTCACTGATCTGTCGAGGACACACAGTATGGAGCGTACAGTAAACACATGTACACCTGAGCACAGCCATGAATTATGCATCATCAGTGGCCTCAACATAATAAGGACGTACGCTCATTTACACGAGGGGCTAAAAGGAGGACTGTAAAACAGAAATTACAGCATTATTTTCAGTTCAGTTTTACATCATGCCATAAATTATGTGACAATAATGAATAATCCATTTTACACCACGCCGCTGCTGCTCAGGCCCAGCTGAACACCAACCTTTTTCTCCTGAGACTGCGCCTGAGCCTTGAGGCTGCTGATCTGCTGCTGGGACAGAGACACGGCGTCCTCCTTCTGCTGGGACGCCCGGAGCCTGAGCTGGAGGTCTGCCACCTCCCGCTCCAGCTCCATGATCCTGGAGCGCTCAGACACCGTGGCCACCTGCAGCGGAGCAGGTAGAAGGGAGGCATGAAGGCAAAGAGGAGGCAGGAGAGCGGAGAGAGGAGAGCGGTGCTGGAAGACTGACAAGAATTTTCATTAGCAATTATGTCTTCATTCAGTGTTTTGTCTATAAAACATGAGAAAATTGTGAAAAATGTATTTTAATTTATTTTCCAAGTATATTATGAAGAGAAAAGCAGAAAATCCTGAATTAATGAAGCTGGAACTAGCTCACGTTTGACATTTTAGCTTCGCTGACAAGCTTAACTGAGCTCCAGCAAAAGTTAGATATTAAAATAAAATTAGATGTTAAAATTTAAGACAACATACTCCAAAAAAAAGTGCCTGTGGTTAATCCCTCATAATGTGACAAAGAATTTAAGTTTTTACTTGCTAAACACCTGGTAGAGTTTGGATCAACCTTCAGCAACATCCTCAATTTATTAATTAAACTTATTGTGACTGATAACTGACTCGTCAGGCCTCGTTTCGACCTCCCAGAGAGAATCTGGTGCCGGTTGGGATTTGCTCTCTTACTGCAGGAGACTTTGACTTTGAGGTCAAAGGTCAGACCTTCTGGTTAAAGGGCAGAGGATGGCAGTGTTGTACATTTTTCTTACTGTCAATGAATCCCATGAAAAGGTCAAAACCTGCAGCGAATATCGCTCCTGACGATAATCTGTGCATCACAGGCTGATGTGTGTCCTTCCTCTGCGCCGCTGAGCTGCATTACTGTCCAGAAACTAACAAAACCACCTCAAGGAGACACACTGCTGGACTGGGTGACACGTTCCTTCACCTCCTGCTGCAGTAAATACTCACTACAGCACCGAAAGGGGATTATTGCGCTGCTGAAAATAGTCCCCAACAAATGCACTTTTCTGCAGAAACTACAGCCACCACCTGTTTTCTGAAACTACTGAGCCTATTTAGAAGAAGAAACTACCCATGTGCGAGCTGTTTTACATCTACCTGGATCCGATGGGCGTCCTACTGAGTGCAGCAGAGCGGGCAGGGAAGTTAAAGGACGGACGAACATCGCTGGTTTTGGACTTTTCGTGGGATTTGCGGAGAAGAAAAATGAGGGCCGGCATCGTCAGAAGCACAGGCATTTCTAAACTCTATTTAAAAACAAAAACTTTCATGCAAACATGCGTCACTCTGAGTATGATAGACCTGGGTTATTAGAGAAGCTCAAGGCCAATGAGATGTTAATGTGCCTGCATACGTCTAACTCGGCCACGGGGGAAGAAACTTGAGATAAATCTGCATTAAGTTTGCAGGCTGCGGCTCCTTCAACACATTCTGTGCATCGTTATTAAACCTGGTGGGGAAAAGCACATGACTCAGTCCCGCCGTGGGACCGGGACTGCCAGCATTACCCTAGTGTCCTCTAAATCCCTCTGGAGTTTTTCAGCTTTGGTCTTTTCAAAGAGCAGGCTCTGCTCAAGCTCCTTTATGTGGGCATGCTCCAGTCTGGTCTGCGTCTGTTAGTAAGAGAGAGCGGGAAGAGAAGAACAAACACCAATGCAACACTGACATGCCAGCTTTGTGCCACGAACAGAGAGAAGACAAGACTTTAAAGAGAAGGCCAGTAAGAACGAGAGCACTGATGGTTTCCAGCATTTCCATCACATCAGTTGAACAAAGGAAAAGATTATTCACTCGTTCTGCTCGGAGGAATATCCCGAGGTAACTATTTCAATCGTCTCGTTCTGACTCTCGGTTACTCTTCTTCCTCTTCTATTGCCACTTGTTTGCTTGTACTCCAGCAGCTGAAGGAGACTAATTCAGGCAGTAATTCCTCTGAAGAGTGAAGAGGATGCAGACAAGAGAGGAAGATGAAAGCGCACAAGAAGATTGAAGGCGAGGCAGGACAAAAACAGATTTGAAGAACGGGCGTGTGGGTGAAAAGATGTCGAGAGGATGGTGATTCAAAGTGCAGCGGGGGGGGGTCTGAGAGGGAGGGTGAATGAATTAAGCATGAATGAATAAATAAAAGGAGCAGGAAGAAAGATGTGTCTGAACAAGAAAGCAAATGAATGATTAAAAGAGTGCAGGAAAAGGAAAAACCTGAGAAAGAATAATTGATTTAATCAGCAGCTCTTATTTTTAGAGGAAAATGCAATGCAGCGCAAGTTAGTGGCCGATTTCTTCAGCACTTTAAAGTTAACGTGGTGTTTAACAGGAGGAACAGAAGCACACAGGACGGCTCGAGGTCGACATGACCCTGACTGGTTTTCATAAGAAATAAGTGGGAGTGATAATGTAAAATAAGTTCACTATTCACCGAGTTTGTCAATAATTCACACATTAATCTCAGTGAGACAGCATCAGTCTGACAAGCGGGACATTTATAGCTCGAGTGAGACAGAGAATATGTTTAATTGAGAGCTGGATTATATAACCTCAAGTTACCTCCAGGTCTCCTTTGGTGATGCATGCTTCCTCCACACGAAACTGCAGATCCTCCACTTTTCTGTCAAACAGGAACAACGACAACATTTCCTCCAAGAGCATCTTTACTGTATTTATTAGAATGAAACCGTCCACACTTTAACGATATCATGTGCAGGCAAAGTCCGACCACCCACCTCTTCTCCTCCTCCAGCTGGTTGAGCAGCTCCACCTTGTCTCGATCTGCCGCCTCCACCAGTGAACGCAGGTGATCCAGCTTTGCCTCCATCTCCACTGCATACTACGACACACACAGCAGCAGTGATGTCAGTCGTTTTCATTGCCTCAGTTTCAAGATTTAAGGCTGAAATGGGGCAGAGGTCAACAGTGCTTGCGCTCCCTTCCCGGCCGGCCACAAAAGAGGAGCTAAGTGAGTGATTAATGAGCTGAACTTTCAAAAGGAGGAACCAAGAAGAGACCGAGAGGCCTGCCTCTGGAGCTTCCTCTGTCTTGAGCGACCGCTGACAGGATGACTGTGAGCTTCAGAGGATGTGAGATTTTGGACCCCACAGAAATTTTTGTGAAATTTCAAACTGGATTAAACCTTTCAAATAAAAAAAAGCAAAGCAAACTCACAAAGTCTGACATATTATGGTCTTAAGAAGATGCTCAGAGTAACATCCTGCAGACACAGGACACATAGCAACACTTTATTTAAAATAGATAAGCCATTTCTTTTTTCTAATGGCTGTGTGCACGTGTTCATGTTCGACCGCTCCACGTGAGCGTGTGTCAGACCTGATCCCGTCCTTTCCTCAGCAGAGTCAGCTCCTGCTGCACCTCCCCGGCGTGGCTGGTCGCCTTCGCCACCTCGCATCTCTCCAGGTCTCTCTCCGCCAGCAGCTGCTCGATGTGCTGCTGCTTCTCCTTCAGAGCCTCCTGCAGCGCTGTGGTGCCAGAAATCTTGCGGGCGTAGCGGGCGGATGTCTCCGTCAGCTGGAGGAGGCACAGTGAACAGAACAGTGTTTAAACTGCGTCAGAGGTCCTGAGGGTGCGTGGAGGCAAAATACGAAAGAGCAGAATGAGGTTAAGGTGCCAGAAAAAGAACAAAATCTGAATTAACATTAAGCCCATTTTCAGTCACACTATGGAGAATTTTCCAAATAGGATCATTTGATTAAAAAGGAGTGAATTAGCTCAGACACTGATTTGCAGCCAACACAGTGAGGCCCCTTTATGAAACCCTGTCTCTGTTTATAAACTACTAGTTTGTTTTTCCAAATACATTTTGAGGAAAACCACAAACCACAAACGTGAACCTCGTGGTGGCGCGAGAGGAAAAGTAAAGGGATTCATCCTCTGGGGACCATGAATGTTTGAACTTACTGAGGTTTGACTGACAGACAGACTGTGCTGCCATTCCTGAAGCCGTGCCACCAGCAGGGTTAAAAAAGTTCATCTATTTTCATATCATGCTGTAGCCCTACAAGCACATACTGCACTGCTCAGAGCCGACTGGACGACACATTAAACGCTGTCACTGAGAGTTTCACAGGGACGCTCAGTCTGAGCATTTTATGACTGAACAAATACTAATACTAAATACTAAATACTCATCAAAGGTCACTCTGACCTTTGATGAGTTCCATCTCGAGTCCAAATGAACGTTTGTGCCAAACTTGAAGAAATTCCCTGAAGATATCCTGTTGTGTTCAGGTGAATTTCCAACCTTTACACAACTTCAGACTCACAGTGAAGTGATGTGTCACATGAGCAGCGAACACAGCGTGTCAGCACAGCGCGACTCTTACCAGTCCTGCTCGGCTGGGCCTACCGCTGACCGAGGAGGTGGCGGAGCTGAGGGAGCTGATGGAGGAGGCGCTCGGGCTCCTCTTCAGGCCGGACTTCCTCCGTGAGCTCTTGGCCTTGGTGGGTGTGGTGCAGGGGAAGCCGATGCGTGTCACCTTGTGGACGGGAGCGAACAGACCGTACCTGGGCATGCACTGAAAGTATCTGAGAGGAGGAGAGGGTGCACCGGCTGAAACCAGCTGGTTCAGGTTAAACTGGTATCATACATTCATCCTTCGGCAGCGGTCTTTACCTGGTCCCCGCTACAGCTCCGTCGTTCTTGCCAAGTGGTTCATCGAGCTCCACTCCACACCAGTCTCCCTTGGCGAAGTCTGTTTCTCCCAGAAAGCGGACCACTCCTGCCTTCGTACCACCAACCTACACAAAAAAAATATAAAAATTAATCAGATTAGTCCTTTTTTTCCTCTATTTACAATTAAGCTCTTAGCTCTCTCCAAACAGCCCCTTCTTTACACTGTGGTTAATGTGATGATGTTTCCTAATGGAGTCGTGTGTTTTACTCCCAATCTGTGCAAGACACATAAACAAACTCTTCCTTGTCTAAGTTAGCTTATGTGCAGCCTAGAGAAGCATATTTGTTTGAGGCTGGAACGCCGTCGAGCTCCTCACCAGCACACGGTCTCCCAGCCTCAGCTCCCTCTTGTTCTTCTTCATGGATTCTGTGTCTGAGAGGTTCGACACCGACTCGCTGGACGTGAGCATTCGGTTCAACGTAGCGCTCGTCTTTATGCCGACGCCCTGAGCTGAACAAAGAAAACCTTTTTCAGTGTTCTGATTTGAGACCTGGCAAACAACACTGCCTTTGCTTCGCTGAGAAACATCCCAGCGTCCACGTTTCCTGTGTTTTCTCCGTTACCGGTTGAGGTAGTGCCAGCAGGTGCAGACTCGCTCGCTGCAGGGGCTCCAGGTGCCGGACTGGCCTGCCTCCCGTTCGCCTCCTTCTCTGGCAGCGCTGTCTTGGATAGCTTTGAAGGCCGCGTGAATATCCCCTTCCCATCCTCACACTGGAAGTACCGGACCCCCGCCACAGACCCGTCGTTCTTCCCGATAGGCTCGTCCAGCACAATGCCCGCCCACTGGCCTGGGGCAAACTGCGTGCCCCCGATGAACTGCACGTAGCCGGGCTTGTTGCCATTGACCCAGACCCTGTCTCCGATCTGAAAGTCTGCCCCTCCCTCCTGGGTCGGGGAGGCCACGGTGGCGGGGGACTTCTCAGGAGGAACTGGCTTTGGAGTACCTGCAATCACAGTCACGCTTTAATAACCTCTGTTCACTCCTTGTTGACCATCACGAGGTGTGTTTGCTACCAAGGCTACCGAGATACCACTACTTTTTTGAAACACCAGATAAAACAAGGGATCAGATTTTATTCTCTGTGAAAAAAGCACTTTTTCTGATGCTCATTTAATCCCTCAAAGCAGATTATTTTTTATTTTTGCCTCCTCGTCACAGAGAAGTCGGAGGACGAGGTCCAGGGTCTCGGCCGTACGCAGCTGCTTGCTGATTAAAGATGGATTTTGCTATCAGACCGGCACCCTGCTGTGGCTTTAACGGTCCCTCAGAGCAAAAATCACAACATATCATCCCGTTTTCAGAGCTGCATGATATCACTTCTTCCACTAATACCTGCTGAGGTACATGACTGAGTAAATTCTTTCAATAATTTCTCACCAGAGGATGGAGATGTCTTTGATGGCACCACGGACGGACGGACTATTTTACTGGGGGGTTTGAGCCCGCTGATCTTGCATGGTGTACTCATGGCTCCTTGTTTGTCCATGGGTAGGTGGGAACTGGCCTGATCAAGGCAGGGGACTAGGCCTTCCCCACCACCCCACAAAGTCCCAGTGCGATGGAGGAGAGCTGGAAAACCAAAGAAAATGTCCCCTAAATCAATCAAAGTACAGAACATATGATTGTTTCTGTCACTGTTTAGTAGCTAATATTCAAATGTGATGGTTGAGCAGGCGTCTGTAAGCTGATCTTTAACTAATCTGCTGATTATTTTCCTGATTAATTGAATGATCATTTTGTCTATACGTCAGCAAAGAGTGAAAAATGTCCATCGCAGTTTCCAAAAGCTCAGACATCTTTTTTGTCCGAAACTCAAAGGTACAAGACAGAGAAGCTGATACCAGTGAATTTAAAGCACTTCTGCTTTAAAAATAAACAATTTATCTACTTTAACAACCAAATAATCAATTGATAAAAATCTGATTTTCAAGGCCTACATGGTCGAATCATTCAAAAACTGACCCGTGGACGGATCCTAAAACGAGGCTGTCTCTGATCTCGTCCTCTGGTGTTTGTTTAAAGTCGAGCAGCTGTGTTTGCTACCAGCTGAAGGTGTGAGATAGTTTATGGTTTAGGCCTGACTACAATGAGTCACAGTTATGCAACCGTGATGACAACGATTCAGTGTTGTCAAAGAATAAAATATGAAAACTTCCAACGCAACGGAATAGTTTTTATGAGCTCTGCTGCTACTCCACCCGTCACCACAATAGCACCTCTGTGAGAGCTGCTGCGCCTGAGCGAGGCCTCCGAACATTACACTCTGGGACAATAACGCTCTCCAGACCGTCCTCAACACCTCCTCCTGGATGTCACAAGCTACCGTTTATTACCGAGCTGTTTATTTCCCTCCCACGTAATAAATGTGAAGTCCAGCTGACCCTGCGTCATGTGGAGAGACTCACCTCAGACACTAAAGGAAGACAATCTCTGGACGATCAGCTGTTTTCGTCCTGCAGGCCCTGTAGGTGTCGGGCAACAGCCTGACCACGTTAAACCAAATGATTCACTCTGAGTGCAACTACGTCAGGACGGACATTATGCTTCACAGAGTAAAGCCTGTTTTCAACATGTCATGCCCTGCACTTAAGAGCACTACTCCGATTTATCATGTCAGACCCACTGTGGCAAAGAGGATCAAAATCAGAACCAGAGATAACGTCTTTTTTATTCCCTGTCAAAACCTGGCGCCTACATTACCCACAATGCAGCCCAACTGCCAACAGTTTGGCCCTGGCCTGCAGCAGAGATGAGGCTGCAGAGGACTTTTTAACCGTTTCATGTTTAACTATATAAAACATTTTATTTCTCAGAAAAACAGACTAATCTGCGATTCAAATGTAAAGTTAAGAACTGATGCTGAGGGGCCCAAAGCCCCGGGGTCCCCTGGCAGGTTAATCCAGCCATGGTGTCCAGAAACCTGAGCAGCCACCACAGTGTTGTAGATGCTGAACTGTGACGTGTGGCTGAAAACTGATTTCCATTTGCTAGAATTATATTGTAATTTAATCAAAACCTGATTTCATCTGTCTTGACGCACAAGTCGGATTTATGGAAATACAGCTGACGGGGTGTCTGTTTCAGGCGCATCCCATGCAAAGGCCAGGTAACAGGAGCCTTGTCTGCCGTTCACATTACCTCAGCGCCGCTCCCCCCGCCCAGCCGGTGCCGCCAGACCAAAACAACAAGCACACCTCGAGCTGTCAAACCTCATCCTGAGGCTCCACAGTCTCTGGTAGCGTCTCAGACTAACACGTATTTGTCTTTAGCCTCACACAATCAGCCCTGAATATATCAACCATGCATTTCTAAAGTATTTTTGTAGCGTTACGTGACAAACAGATGAGACTGGCCCGTGGCGTTTGTGTCTGGGCTGGGCTCCTACTTGCTGCATCTCTGGCGCTAGTAACTTGGGTGTAAACCGCCACAACACTTTCTCAGCATCCTACACATCTAATTACACAATGTCAGGTTAATTTGGTCAAAAATGTAATTGGTAAGTGCTTCAACTTATTCCATGAAGTCACATTTTGTATCCTGATAGCCAGAACATCGGTCCCTGCTGGAATGCGCTCCCGCTGCCAAAGCTAGCTAGCTTCGGGTTAGCGAGAAAGCATAAACCGGGGTTAACCGAAAACAACTAACGGCAAACTAATGTGATATTACGGTCAAATAAAAGTAGACAGCTGTGGAGAGAGTCGTCGTGGGAGCTTACTTGGTCTCTTTTGGTGAACTGGGTCTCAGTTAAGGATGCCGTGCGTAGGTGCGGTGCACCTTTCACCGTTACATGTTTATCCAGCGGCTCCGCTTTCCCAGCCCAGCCCCAGCCTCGCGCAGGATGACGTCACCTTGGGAAGTTTTGAGGCGTTCACGGGTCCAAACGTAAGGTCGTACATTTGAGGATTTTCACGATAAAGTACGGTTTATAAACACAAAGGAAAGTAGCACAATCGTAATAATTTATGTTTTTTGTCCTGATGCTTAGTTTATTTATTGAAAACAAAATGTGACAGGATACAAAGACTGTGAATTGAAATGCGTGAAGATATATGCGCACAGGATGACACAAAATAAGAGTAAAACACATTGCTTTTACAGTATTCGTAGATATTACCTGCATGCTCACTACCTTCCTAGACTCAGGTATCACAGAAAAGTCCAGACACTTTGCAGTGGATGTATGCTTTAGGAGCTGATTGACAGTTTACTTACAGCAATCTAAACCTGAACTGCTGCTGAACTGATTCATACTTTAAATAATATTTGATTTGAAGTGTAAATATTATTCGACTGAGTGGCAGAGAATCACAGTGGATGTGATTGACAATTCAAAGCATTACATTAACTACCTTACAGAGAAAAAGTGGATATATACATCACATCATTTATTTGACAGTGACTTTTACAAGCATTTGCAGTGCAGATTTGACCAGGTCACTTTGCAACTGAAGATCATTTCACTGTTAATGGCTCATAACTACTTCAACAGACTGCAGCCACACTCACAAAGATAATACCTACACAAGTAAACCACACTAAGCTGCTAATTATTATTTCAGGTGGGTAATTTTGTTGTTCAGAATCACAGGACACGTATGTTCATATTTCGGTTACAATCGAGGATAATAGATTTTATCAGTAGCCAGGACATGCATTATTCATTCTTGTACCAAATTTAGTGAATCCCTGCAATGTTAGCAGGAAACACATAGTGACCTGGCTTTCTAGCCTTTATATCCTACCATGAACGGTGGAAATGTCATTCGCAGATGAACCTGCTTGATCTCCGCCGTCGTCCCTTCTCAGCAGTTTATTCAGGAGCTTCTTGAAGGTGCCACTGAAGGCAGGGCTCGAGAAATAATACACAACAGGGTTGAGGACGCTGTTGAAGTAGGTGAAACACACTGACGTGTAGAAGGCCAGGTTGGCCTCTTCGAAGTATTTGCATTCATCGTACCACACCTTTAGGATCCACACAGCTATGCGTGACACAGTGCTCGGAAAGAAGCAGGTAATAAAGATCAAAGCCACAGCCAGGACAAACTGAACGGCCCGTTTGATTTTCCCCTTTCTGTCAACAGTCCTGCTTCTCAGCTGCCACGTAATCCTGATGGTGCAGAACGCGACGATCACAGTGGGCAAGAAAAACTGGACGACGTAGAAAGTGTTGTGCCAGGTGGAGAGGGGACTGAAGCCCATGCAGATGTTGAAACTCTCACACTGTGTTCGGTTGCTGTTGTAAAAGAAGTGCTCGTCAGCAAGAAGGTACCCAGTAGCAAAGAAAATCAGACCCCAGAGGCCGAGGGAGACCCAGAGAGCGTAGCCCAGGCCCATTCGGTTGATCCGGTTCAGCGGGTGGACGATCTTAAAGTAACGGTCGACAGCCACGGCCGTGAGGAAGAATATCCCCGCCGCACGGTTGGCCGCCAGCAGAAAGAGCAGGATACGACACAGGGCGTCACCGTGGAGCCAGTTTTTCCCCCGTCTGTAGTAATCTGCTCTGAAAGGCAGGCAGAACAGCACAATGGAGTCCGCAACAGCCAGGTGAGTCAGGTACACAGAGTTGGGCTTCCATGTGTCCATGTGAAAGATGAACATCCACAGGGCGACAAAGTTCCCCATCAGTCCAAACATGAACTCCAGGACCAGGATTGGAGGCAAAACCTGGTCCAGGATGGGCGACTCGAAGGCGCAGCACTCTGGCTGAGAGAGGTTCATTGTTTGAACAGGCAGTGAAGCACAGCGCCGGCCTGCTGCTCGTACAGTGTCAACATTAATATGCTGCAACAGGTGACTTCTTTGGTAGGGAATCATGTTTGCGCTCATGCAAACGATTCTCCAACAAACATGCTAATTCATAAGTGGAGTTAACATCTGTGCACTGCGTGTTATCTTTGGGGAAATGGAATTGGCCCCGAGGAGCACGGAAACAACTGTAAATGTTATCTGTCAGGGGAGCGCGTCCTCATTAGAAAACTATTATGCAGGGGAACAGGTTCACTCACGGGGATCGAGCGAGGTGTCTGAAAAACAAGTAACCTGCGGCCCTTTAACTCGAGATAAAGCAGGTGACCACAACAAATGCCTGAAAAAGAAGTCCGTGAAAAGAAAAGAAAAGAAAAGAAAAGAAAAGAAAAGAAAAGAAAAGAAAAGAAAAGAAAAGAAAAGAAAAACAAACTTGGAAAGAAGACGTTAGCGTTCAGACGAGGAGGAGACTGAAATTTATTAGCCTACAGTTTGCTCGAGTGAAGAACATTTGGGAGGGATTCACGTCATACCATACCTTTGGCAAACGAGAGAAAGCAGCTATCAACTAAAAAAATGCCAAGTGAGTGGCCAAGTCCGCAGCTTCTTATGAACAGTAAATAAAATAGGTATAAAATGACTTAATGTGTACATTTGGCCAGGTTGTCGCTGTTACAGGTCACATCCTTTTCAGTAAAAGTGCATATTTGGTCTTCACTTCTTGACTTCACCCAAATCGTCGATGCTGTCATCGTCCACCTGCAAGACAGAGAGACAGAGACTGAACTCAGCAACAAACCAACTGACACGGTTTAACGTTGTCGCTGTGAAAAACACCGAACGTGACAACGTGCTGATCCTTTTCTCACATACGCTCAACTGAAAACAGATAAAAGACAATATATTCAACATTTGAGGTCATCAGCTTCTTCATTTTTGTAAATATCTGCTTACGAGTTGGGACAGGAGCAAGAAAAGACTGGGAAAGTTGTGAAATGCTCCAAAAACACCTGTTTGGAACATCGCACAGGTAAGATAATTCTTTCCTAATCCCACAGCAGGGAAGTTTGCAGCATTACAGCAACAAAAAAAGCACAAAAAAAGCAAGACGTGATGCATAATTCAACCCTGCGGTGAGCAAAACAAGGCAATGGTTGAGTTATTGCAGATGGGAAATATTGACATTGCACATGAGTGAATGTCACTTTCTGTGTGTGTGGTCTACTGGGAGCCGCATTCATTAAGTCTGACAGCAGCAGGAAGGAAGGACGGACCTGCGCTATCTGTCCTCCACACACCGAGGGTGAAGGTAAACAGGCTCGCTGGTATCAAGGATATTACTGCACGAGCTCAGGAACCGTCATCAGGAAGCTGTTTTTGTGGACATTTCACGTTCTAGATTTTTCTTCCTGAAAAGATCAAAACCAGCAGAGAACAACTCGACTAAGCAGCGCTGTGTGTGTGTCAGTCTGTTGTCTTTCTTTCTCTCAGTGAGCCTCACTGTGGCACCAAAATGTGGATTAATCCACCGCTGAAAATAGTCCCCAACAAAGACACTATTTACTCCTGTTTGTTAATATCTGCCAAACACTACAGCACCCATCTGATTTGCATTTGTGGCCCATTTTTAAAGAACTGCGTCTTCAAAGAGCACATGAGGGGGAAAGTACTGAGAGACTGAAGGACAGGTTGATGGTTTTGACCTTTTCATGGGATTTTCTGACAGTAAGAAAAACACAGAAAACCCTGCAGTCATCATTTAACTACTGACTGATTCACAAAGAGAGTTACAGCTGAAATAAAACCGGATACATCCGCCATTTTTCATCTTGTGTTTCGCTTCAGGCTGATGGTGTTAATTCTACACAAGACAACCTAAAAATAAAACTGCAATATTTAGTTTACTCTCAAATTTAATAGCTGACAGCTAATAAATCAATCTTTGCAGCTGCAGCACAAACATACTGGAGCTGTACTTCTATTTGTCTCGCTCACCATCTTCCAGAGGACAGCTGGTGTGCAGCTGTGTATTATCACAAGTCTGCTCACTTCCTCCTCTCACACCTTTTAGCATCACTGTGTGTGTGTGTGTGTGTGTGTGTGTGTGTGTGTGTGTGTGTGTGTGTGTGTGTGTGTGTGTGAGAGTGTGTGAGTGTGTGAGTGTGTGAGTGTGAGTGTAGGTACAACCAGAGTCCAACTCAATTGCCATTTAAGGGGCAGCACCGCCTCATCCAGTGAAGACGGCCGAACAAAGAGAAGTCACTGTGCAGTCACACGCTCAGCTCACCTCAGGCCACTTCTCCTGTATGACGTCGATTATGTCATCTGTGAAATCTCCCTGAATGATTATTTCATCCTCTGCTGTCACTGAGGCACCACAAGAGAATTTCTGGGCAAAGAACCGCTGAGCCTCTTTAAGTTCGATGTCTGCAAGAGTGGAGAGAGTTTACGTTGAGAGCAAAGCGTGAAGACGCTGAGAGGTTTAAGCGACGTCGAGAATAAGGAAACAGGATTCTCACCAAACGTCGCCAGGCCACACACCCGTGTGACGTATTTTTTCTTGGCTCTTGGGATTTTTGCTATCGTGACTTTCTGAGGCACAGTCTTCTTTTTCTGTCTTATCTGGCCTCTTCCACCTTAAAAACATAAAAAAAAATAGTCTGTCAAACCTCGTACAGTGTTGATCCACCCTGTGATGTCACTACAGTCGTAAAACAACTAGAGACAGAGCTTCACAGACAAAATGAACAAATGTGGCTTCATCTTTGAACACAGACAGCAGGAAGCAGTTATTTTACTGAAGGTCAGTCATGGCTGCCTCACACTGGACTGAAACACACACAATTGCTTTTATTGTGAAGAGGTCACAGGAAGAGTGACAGGACAGTGATTGATTAACAAAAATGTGACTAAAAAACAAGACAAAACAGTCATTATCAGTGTTTTTAAAGCAGTTTTTTAAAGATGGAAGGCAGGCTGCACACCTCCAACTTCTCAGCAAGGTCACCAGCTTCTCCTACTGATCGCTGCTGCTGTGAGAAAAACTACCTGCACACGAGCAACCGACGCTGAACTGACCGAAACAAACTTTAAAAAGTAACAGAAGTAAAACCATACCTCTCTTCTGTTTCTTCTTCTCCTCATCCTCACCAGCAGGGGGAGCTTCTCCAGTGCCGGGTTCCTGCTTGGGTGCATTCGCTGCCGGGCCAGTAGGACAGAAGGACAACGGGAAAATATTAAAACCAAAAGAGCAACAAAATACTCTGATCTTCAGACGAACACTATAAGTTCACACCTGCATATTTTAATTAACAGGGTGGCCTAGCTGCTGACCAGGGTGTCCCTAACAGAAATCCCTAAACAGATTTCTGTTTGCATTTTTAATTATATATTTGCTACTTAACTTCTCTCATTTTGGAGCACATTTTCTCACAGCTTTCCTGCATACATACACATTGGGTCCTGTTTTTTGTGCTGAGCATGAAAATGAATTCTTGAACAATTCTTCAACAATTCAATAAACAAATATTTTTAAAACCCTTAATCCACCTACAGGTGGATCAGTCATTACAATCTCAAGCTGTGCAGCCAAACATTGTTCAAATCCATAACCCAAAATTTCCAAAGATACCAAATGTGAGGTTAAATCTGGGCGAAATGTGTATAAAATGGGAAGGGATAGGGTAGGGAATTCTATTTAATGGAATGATTTAACCATAAAAATTTGTGTTTTAAATTCACATGCAGTAGTTTCAATGAGGAGAAATTTGTGTCATGTGAATGTCGTGCAGCCTTTCAGACCAGGAAGACACAAACATTACCACATCCAAAAACCCACACTGTCTATTTTCACACAAAAATGGCAACAACTTTATAAATCCATACTGTCCAGCTCTAGTCTTAGGTCACAAATGTAGCACAGCATGTAGAAGTTGGGAGATATTGAAGAAAAATGTCTCCGGCTCAAGTCTTTCATGGCACTCACCTACAGTCATCCTGGCAAAAACATCTGGAAAGTTCTTCTCAAGCCAATGCCTACATTTGGCTGGCTCAGGCATGTACTCACAATACTGCAGACACAACAGTGAACATTCAGTTCTACCTCAAACAACAGCTTAAATATCTCAATCAGCATTTTTGCGAGGGTCACACGACAGAGTAATCTTTGTTGTTTGATGGTTAAACTCACCTCCGTAGGCAGAGAGCACACTGCAGAGGAAAGAAACAAAACACATGGTCACATTTGGAAAAGGCAGCAAAATGAATCTTTTAAAGACGCCAAACTGAGGAAGATCTTATTAACTGTACCTCCGCAGTAAAGAACTTTCAGTGGGTACTTTGAATCAGGGTCATATGATCCTTGCTCTGATTTGGTCTCTGAAGAACCTGATTCCATCTCAGTAGTAGCCATCACAAATGATCTACACAAAGGACACATGCACATTTAATGCACAGTTGGTGGAAACAATCCCATAAAAAATAAAGTCAGGATAAAAGCCTAAAATTTAGACTCCTCATCCAAACCTTAAGAGCAGTAATAAAACGCCAAAAGAGGTTATTATCAGACTAGTGTGGGCATGAGTGAACAAGGCTCCTGCCAATATTTCATCATGCTAGCCTGCCCGGCCAACACATATCCTTTTACTGAGCACAGATCACATGAGCAGCAGCTAACTAACACCGTGACACAGACTTACGTGGACTGAAACAGCTAACAAGTTAGTCCCACGGGTGCTGTTTTAATACACAGCTGCAGAGACCAATTAATAGTTGGCTTCTTAGCAACGAAGAAGTCAGCACAACTAGCTTTAGCTGGCTAACACATGGGGCTGTTTAACAGTGGCTGCGCTGTTAAACACACCTTCAGCAAAAAATACTTGTTGTAATGTCTGTGATTTAAATATCACGTTTACCGTGGACACTATCGCCATGGAGGCGATGTGTACCTTCCTGAGAAAACACCCCTAAAATTTGTTCAATCGTTTCATTCATCAGGTAACGTTGACTCACCCAGCTGTCACCGTCAGCACCTCAGTTTAATGGGCTTTAGCTTAGCAGGCTAAATGGGCTAGCTAACAGGCTGTGCTATTGAATAACTGAATAAAGATAGAAGAAATGTCGAGTTACGTACCCCGCAAAATATACTCTTAAAACTGCTGTCTGTTTAGTAAAGCCGCTCGCATTATTAATGTTAGTTGGACTTTTGGAAAATCATTCTTACTGAATAGGGTTTAGTTGGCGTACTTCGAGCACGCCTAGTAGTAGCGTTTCTTGTTTTAGTTGTTGTGGCTGATACGCAGTGCGGATGTGCAGCAGCGCCCCCCGCTGCTCGGAGGACGAACACACAGCTGATGGCTCCACATTGAAGTGCATGCATGACATTGGGGTATGATAAGGATTTTTCATTGCTTCCTCACATTTATAGACTGTAGCTAAAGCTGGTAAAAGTGCAAAATTAATTGACTTTATATACTGCTGGGTAGATTACTCAATATTAAAATATCAGAATTTATTGCTTCATTTACATGTTGTATTATCAACCTGAATATGCAAAGTGGCTAGAAACTATAGCTGTCAAATTAATTTAGTGTTGTGTAATGAACGCAAATTTATTTTCCAGCATGTAGTGGAGTAGAAGCATAAAGCATCATAAAATGAAAATATCCAAGTAGAGTACAAGTGCCTCACAGTATTTGAGAAAATATACTCAAATGTACTAAGTGTTAGACAGAGCAGAACATATTGTGCCGTTGAGGTCTGGAAGGTTGAGAAATGGGTGAAACCTTCCGATCCTGGAAGTGTTTACAATAGAAAATCACACCAAGACATTCCTGCATTCTTATAGTTCAGTTTAATCATAAGAACGCATTTAGATCCATTTATATTTCAGTTTTACTTTTCAAGATTTCTGGAAATAACAACACTCAAATACATTATCGTTCTTTTAAATAGCCTATTATGCGCTTTATTAATCTGACTTTTATTTTGAAGGTCAGCTGGTTTGACGGCATCTTGTATCGTTCCTAGGCTGAGCATTTCAGGGTTAGGGCCAGTGGAGATGTACGGAAGTAAGAAGTTAATTCGACTTTGAATTCCTCAAAACGACGTTCGTATCTACAGGCAAGAGGTTATAGCAAAATTGGCAAAACCAATATTCTGATTTATATCATTTTAGTTTGGGAATCGAGTTAAAATATAAAAAAGTAAAAAGAGCTGCGGAACGTATGTTGATATGACGTCATTGTCCGATCCCTGTTTATCCACCTCAATAATTACGTTCAAAAGTTAAACTCTCCCGAGGCTAACGTTAGCTAGCGATTTAAGTTTTCTCGAGACATTTTTATGTTCATTTGTTGATTTTAAATTAGTTTCGTGCAGCGTGTTGTTAAATTGCAGAAGTGCTCAATTTTTTTCTTATTTTACCGACTGTTAGTAAACTTTAGAGTTACTTTTAGAGACGTTAAGTTAACGTTAGCCATTCTAACTTAAGCTAACTGACTGGTGGACATCCCCAGAGGATGTCCACCACACGCTTTATACGACAACAATGAAGGTAAAAACACAGGGAACTGTTAGAAAGGAAGCACGAAGGAACTGGAGTTTAGAGTAATAGCAGGGGGTGATTGTGATGTGATGATGTGATGGACGAAGGGAAAAGACGGCCCCCCTCAAATGGTTTCCCCTGGGCAGATGGTAAACACTCACATCGTCACTTTCTTTACCAACAATAACCTCATTACTGTCCTGTGTTGGACATGTGTCAGTCAAACGTTAAACCATCCACTTTAACCTAGTTTCAGATAGTTCAGCTGGGCTCTGGCACAGCACTCCAGTTAAAAAGGTCGGTGATATTTCAGTTCACTCATAAATACCAAAGGCAGCTCATGCATGTTGTCTGACGTGTGTATAAATGACACTTTGCAGAAAAATGGTGGTGCTCCACTGGATGCCAGCCTGCCATCTGTTGTAACCAGCTTAAAGATGGACAGCAGAGGAAGACAGTGGGCCAATGGTTCACCTCCCGTCCCAGCAGACACCCTCTGCCCCCCCGGCTCACAGGACACTGAGGTGAGATCAGATTTGGATGACTGGCCCTGAAGCTCCAGGTTCATCACGTTTCACTATCAATTAAGCTGTTGATTACCTTCCAGATGAATTATTCGATCTATAAAATGTCAGCTCACGGGGCGCTCCAGTAGTTCATCTACCCTGTAAAGCTGAGTCCTGACTGCAGCACCCTGAGGCCCTTTGCTGCATCATACCCCCCTCCACCTTTCCTCTCCATGTCCGTTACAGCTCTGTCACAGTAAATTGGCTATGTTATGGTGACGTGTGTCTCTTTGCATTCTGCCACAGTTTTCTGTGAATGACCTGAGTGGCTCCACCATCCAGAGGCAGAGGCGGGAGCTCCAGCTGCTGATGGCTGAGCTGAAGGACCGGGACCGGGAGCTGAACACCATGGCTGCCTCCCATCGTAAGCAGCTTCACGCCTGGGAACAGGACCGCCAGAGGGTGCTCACCGTGGAGCAGAGGTGTGCCCGTTTGGAGGGTGAGGAGACGCAAAGCAGGATATAGATTCAGCCCTCCTTCACCATTTCCACCTTCTGTGTTTTAGCACCAAAACTGCAAATTATACTGAATGATAAATCATGAAGAGATGTTTATTTTGCTTACATATGGCCGCCCTCCCTCACATCGTAAAGTCACGTGACAGCAATTGTTTTTGCACAGATGAGTTGCAGAAGCGTAATGAGGTGATCAGAGTCTTAACCAAGCGTGTGTGGGTGGTGGAAACCAGAGAGGAGGAGGTCCAGAAGGAGCTCAGCGCCACCCGACAGCAGCTCCGTGAGCTTGAGCAGAAACAGCAGCACATCAGCAACAAATGTGAAGACTTTGAGGTACCTTGAATGAAACTTCATTCTTCTCATGCATTTAATAGAAAACTGTCTTTAAAGCATCACTGACGTGTCTGTTCTGTCTTAGGAGAAGAACCAGAGTCTCAGCTCCACAGTCATGGCTCTGTCCACTCAAGTCGGCGCTCTGCAGGTCAGGGAGGAAGAACTGAGTTCCATGCTCAAACTCAAGGTACGCTAACAGACTGTGTCTCTTTGTGACCTCCACAAATATGTTGCCTGTTGCTAACTGGGATTAGCATTAAATTTAAGTGTACATGTTTCTGGTTTTCTGATATTCTGTGAGATGGGTAATGTGATCTTTTCTTTCCCATCAGGACAAAGATGTGACTGAGGCCTCTGGTCATATATTCGACCTCACAGGGCGCCTTCGAGATCTGGAGACATCTCTCACTGAGAGTCGCTCGCAGGAAAGCAAACTGCTGAGAGACTCGGAGGAAAATAAACGGCGATACAAAGAGGCCAGACATGAGATCACACACCTGAAAGGTACAGGAGTAACACTTCAGTGTGCTTTGCTTCTAACAGGAAAGACTTCAGATAAATCATCTTATCGCTCTTTGGCTGAGTCAGGATACAGTTTCCTCAAAGTCAGCTCGGAATAAGTTGAGCTAAACATGCAGAGCGAAGGTGTCAGCGTGCCCTGAACAAACAAAGAGCTTTTCCAGACATCGAACAACAGCTTTGTTTGTTTGTTTGTTCGGGTTTTAATCCTTTATCATAGACAGTGCAGAGAAATGATGGAGACAGAGGCAGTAAAGCTCTGCTGCAGGCTGGACTTGAACTGAGGAATGAATGCAGCACCATGAACGCCTTTGAGGAGGCACTTAGATCTGACACACCTGACACACCTGACACACCTGAGCCTTAAAGTCAGGAAACAGATGTAACTTTAGCAGATGAGCTGATTAATTCATCGTAGTGTAAAAGTCACATTATGGTGGTGCCTTCCTATGTCTTTCTTCTCCAGCCGACAGGCCAAAAACAAGCAACATTCAGTTTACTGTTAAATATGTCAAAGAAAACATCATGTTTGGCCTTTTGGCTTGAAAGCGATCAGAGCAGTTACTGTGATGAGCGAGCGTAAAGCGACTCATCGCCTCAGCTGTTGGTGTCTTCTTGGCTGCAGAGGAGCTGCAGCAGCAGGTCGCGCAGAGCAGCACTCAGAGGGAAGAGATCATCCGTCTGAAACAGGAGCTGCAGCTGCTTCGCAGAGAGCTCGCCGTGTCCGGTACGTTCAGTGATGGCAAACTGAATTTATCCAGATAAAAGCCGTCCATCTCTTAAATGATATCAGGGTGTTATCAATGGATGCGTTTAATACGTTCAGTCTGTAAAATGGCCCAGCACAGGATATTTTCAGCCATTTTATTATTGATGGAAGAGTCAAATGATCAGTTGATTATCAGATACTTTGATCAATTAACAGAATAATCATTTCAGCACTAAGCTACAGCAGCTGATGGGTGCATGAAACTGGAGCCAGTGTTAGATCCAGCAGCAGCGATATGTGGAGATAAAGACTGTTTGTCGTATGAACTGCGGGTGTACAATGAGTGTAATCCTGTTTAATCTCTGCCGTCTTGTTTTCTTGGTGTTGATCTGTGCTCTAACTGTTCTCAGACAGCCTGAAAAGAAAGCTTTCCTGCTGAGATAAGAGCAGCATGTGTTGTTTGTCACCAGGAGAGGGAGACAGCTGGAAAGACGAGCTGCTGGAGCTGGCTCGCTCCAAACAGGAGCGCAGCATGTCGGAGATCCGCTGCCTTCGACAGGTACAGCACCCGAAAAAGAACAGAAGAGAAAGTCAGAGCTTTCCCTCAACTGACCGCATGGACATGAACAAGCAGCAAAAGTTATGAATTAACAAAATATGACACGAGTCGATCTCAGCTGGGAGAAAACGTCTTTCCTCATTCTTCCTGCTCACGCTGCTGCTGGCGACGTCAGAGGCGTCTTTCTGGTTTGGCTGCATGCCGCCGAGCGTTCCTGCAGCTTCTCTGCTGTGACTCTGGGTCACGGTCACGTCCATTACTTTTTTCAACCACACAGCACTGACGAGAAATACAGCTTTATCTAATTTTGTAAATTAAATCACATATAGGGTTTTTTAAAGCTTCTTTTTCAGAGTTCTCATTCTGTTCCAGCTGTTCAGTTCTTTCGTGATTCTTCTTTTCTTTTCTCTCATCTTGAAATATGTCCAATCAGAGGTGATTTGGTGTGACGAGCTAACGCTGCCCCTTGTGTGAAATTGCCCTTTAGTGTTGTGTTAGCTAGCAGAGTGACGTAATGGATCGCTCCAACTGTGGTTTCACTGTGACTTTAAGGGTTGAACAGTTTGGATCTAACAATGTGAAATCTAAATGAATGATTTCACACAACGCTGTGTGTTTTACAGGTGTGCGAGAATCAGAGGAATGACCTGCAGCTTTTGCAGCTGAACCTGGAAAGCGCTCGTGAAACCCTGAGAGAGAAGACGGGTCAGCGATTACCTGGCAGGTGAGAAACGTGGGAACATGGTTAAGTATTACCTGAAAAACATCAGCGTGTTAGCATTGTCACTGTGAGCACGTTAGCATGCTGATGTTAGCACTGCTGACATGCTGCAGACTCTCAGCCTGAGGTTCAGGATTCATGAGGCATTATGGGACTTATTTTATTTTATTATGAAAAGTTTAGGCAGTAACATTTCATTTAAAATCATGTCAGACGTCTTTGTGACTTGTGTCTCAGGCAGGATGAGTTAAGATGCGGCTGTCTGGACGACCACTCACCTTCATCCCTCAGTGTGAAGAACTCAAGACTTTTACACGATGCTGCCTCGTTACCAGCCGCCAGCCTGCAGGGCACAGCCAGGGGTGACCTGGGAGTCTGCTCAGCTCATCACATGGATGTAAGACAGACATGATGTTCATCAGCACGCCAACCTGTTATAGCTGAAGGAAATAGTTTGACATTTAGAGAAATATGTTTATTCCCTTTCCTGCAGAGAATCAGATAAGATCAGTACCACCATCTCATGTCTGTATGTTATATAAGAGCTACAGCCAGCTGCCAGTTATCTTAGCATAAAGACTGGAAACAAGAGGAAAGCGCTAGCCTGCCTCTGCCCAAAGGTAACAATATCCACCTGGTGGCACCTCTGAAAGTCACTCATTTCTTCCTGGATGTTTAACCAGGACAAAAACTGAAAACTGTGGACAGAGGCAGGCTAGCTGTTTCCTCCCTGCCTCCAGTCTTCATGCTAAGCTAAGCTAACCAGCTGCCGGCTGTAGCTTCATATTTAACAAACACATATCAGAGTGGTATCAATCTTCTCATCTAACTCCCAGCAAGAAAGCAAATAAACACACTTCCCACAATGAACTGTTCCTTTAACAGCTGATCACTTCAAGTCTTCCTTCCTTCCTTCCTTCCTTCCTTCCTTCCTTCCTTCCTCGTCTCACCAGGCTGATGATCCTCTGTCCAGCTGCTCGCTGCAGCAGCTCCTACAGGAGTCCCAGCAGGTCATCATGGCCAGTTCAGAGCACAGCAGCTCCAGACCTCACAGCTCAGTGCAAAACTGTGGCCCGACCATGAGCTGCGGGACCACCGACCCCCTTTACTCTCATAAGCACCAGACATGCCACCACCACCCAGCCACCCCAACATATCAGGTGGAGTTTCATGATGCAGCCTCCCAACCTTTCTTCTCTCTCTCCATTTGTATTCATGGGGTGTGGCGGTGTTAAGGGTGTAAAATGTTCCACATGAAGCGTTCCTCCTTTTAGTTCGAGTGTGTTAAGACATAAAGGCTTCATGGTTTTTTTTTCTCCAGCAGGCCAATGAAACTCCACCCAAAGCCTGTCCTGGACACGGTGTCAGCCAGACGTGTGGACGGCTCAGCCGCGACTGAAGCACAGAGCCGTCGTTATCCGTCGTCATCGGACACTTCAGTATTTACCAAAGTTTAATCAATCTACAGTGTTACTGCAGAACGTGGACCTGTGCACACACACAGCTGAAGGCAGAGCTCAGCTGTCTCTCAGGAACAAAATGAAGTGATATAAAACAGACTGCCATGAGTTTTGTAAAGCTTTTTATCTTGTTTTGGTGCATTCAGAACATCACTCTGTTTGTTTTCTACATATTTTTATGGGGGGGGGGTTAACACACAAACTGTATGTTTTTAAAAGCCTGTGTAAGATTTGTAAAGGCTGCATTGTGTGGACTGGGTGAGATGTGAAACCAGTCCTACAGGGCTGTTGACTGGTGAGTCCTTCGATTGTCTTTCCAGTTTCACAACCTGCAGGTCCGCCTGGTGACTAAGAGGAAATGTTGATAGCTGTTAATACTTTTGACTTTTCTTTTGTAAGTTCTTCATCCTACTTTTGATAAAAAAAAATATTTATATGCCAACTATATATCAGTTGTGTTTTATTGACTGACAATCGCGCCTTTGGATAAACGGTTTTTTCCAGTGCGCGTTTTTACGCACTTGGAGAGCTTTTACGCACAAAAGAAACTCTTTGTTTACTTGTAGGTCTTCTATTTAAACACTGCGATGCTCTGATTTGAGGAGGCCAACTGACGGAGGCATCAGTGGGGACATGCGCGCGGCGCGTCTGGCGCACCTTTTGTTTTAAAGAGGCACGAGAGCTCAGGTGAGGAGCTGACGCCTGGAGCCGGACCGCCGTGGAGTCACAGACCTTTAGTTGGTGTGCGGTATAGTAACAACATGAGCAAAGCCAAGAACAAAAGCGACAACAAGACGGAGAAAGCTTTGGCTGCGGAGAAAGAGCAGTTTGGTAAACAACAGGTAAGAATTTCATTTTTCTCAAGTCAAAATTAAACTTCTGGCTCAGTGAGGATTATCGGCGATAAATGGTTTTATAGCGATGCGTCGTTACCTGGAAGGTCTAATGACTTTTATCTGATCTGATTTGATTAGGTGCACTGCCAGAACATGAAATAATAAGATAAAACCAACATTCAAAGTTGAATGTCCCACTGAAAGAACTACAAACTTCGATACCTCTTTTAGTTAAATCTGCGCCCTCTCGGCTGCGCTAAATCCACCTCTGTCTCTCTGTTTTTATCTACAAATCTTATCTGTTTCCGCAGCGGCAGACTGGTACCTGTCGCTGAGCTGTTTTAACCCGGCTGAGTCCTGATGTCTGTTGTCTCATTTCTTTCAGCTCCACAGCATCAGCAAAATTGTCACCTCCGCTGAAACGCCGCCCAAAGAGAAATATGTGCGCAGTATCCTTTTTTTTTTCTACATTTAACAGCAGGTTTGAACTTTAAAGGCATCTTCAGACTATTTACTGACAAATTAGTGTAACAGTCTACCATCATGTAGCGGGTTTATGAGGCTCACTTTGAGCAAAATGTGCTAATGTGCCATCTTAATGTGTTAGAATACTGATATTCGTTAATTAGATTAGTTCGCAGCTTATTTAGCCAGAAACCAGAGCGTTGGACAAATCAAATGTTGACCTGATGATGGCGCTAGATTCAGCTCTTTCCACCACAGTTCACCTTGTGCATTAGTGCTCTGGAGTTTCCTTGACAGCTGTGAAGATGTCATCATGGGGACACATAAGGAGGGTGGAGCTTCCACCTTCTGGTCCTACATCCTGAACCTGCCTCTGTCCAGCAACTCCATGATCAGCTGGAAGTTCTGCTATCTGCTGCACAAAGTGCTGCGGGACGGACACAGAAATGTGAGCTCAGTCCTCTTGCTCACCTCCGTTTTCTGTCCTCTGTCACGTCGGTGATGTGTAATCTGTCGTCTCTGTCTGACCTGCAGGCGGTGAGAGATTCTCACAGATACTGTCGCAACGTCAAAGATATGGGCGTTCTCTGGGTGAGTAGCTGTGATGGAAGGAGAAATACTCTTTTGCTCTGACTTTATGCCTGTTTTGAATTGTGCAAACAGACAAATAAATGGACTTTGCTGTGTATCTTAAAATTCTCCAGGGAAACTTGCACGATCGTTACGGCCACATTGTTGCCTTGTCTGCCAAATTCCTCTTCCTCAAGATGGAATTTCATGCAAAGGTAATGCATACTTGTTTTATGGTTAATACAGTGAAATTTTACTGACTCAGTATGATGAGACCAAACAAATCAACTGTTCTCCACAGCACAAGGTGATCCCAGCCAACCTGGAGGCCAGCGACGAGACTTTGGAGAGAGAAGCAGGAAACGACATGACGAACGTGTGAGTTTGGAGCTGAGCAGCCACCGCATGAACGCAGCGTTTCTCATTAAATCCGCAGTTAAAATTAAGTTTTCACGTATTGCAGGTTGGATATGACGCAGGAGCTGCTGGATTACCTGGATGCTGGACTGAAGATGGCTGAGACAGGTGAGACCACAGGGTGGTTTCTCCCTTCATGTACACTGGTTTTATATTTGTGTTGTTGTCATATAATCCCATGAAAAGACCAAAATCAACAATGTGTTAGTTCGATTTATTTTCATTTTTTAGAAAACTCAGTCATTTCCTGAATCAGCTGCTCCCTGTAGGTTTAATCAGACGTTTGGGACTATTTTTAGCAGCGGATTAATCCACATGTGGTGCTCTTGTGAGCATTTTGGTCATCAGAATGTGGGATTGAGTAAAATAAGATAAATCAGGCTTTACATACACACAAACGCAAAACACCTCCAGTCATCTCTTTGATCTGACGTTGATGTTTTTCTTCTCAGTTCTACGTCAGCTGGACGCCAACGGGGCCAAATCCACGACTCCAGCTGGACAGTGCAGACTGACCCCTCTGATTCCTCTCATCCTGGACTGCAGCTTTCTCTACCACTTCTCTGTCCGGCTGATGTTCAAACTCCACAGCCGTAAGTGACGTCGAAATCTGTTTTTTACTCAATCAAACCTACCCGTGTTAGATCAAACCTCAACTGCATCGTGTCCTCTGGACTGTAGGCATTGCTCCAGATGTTCTCCTGGGACATCGAGAGCGCTTCCGGGACCTATTCACAAGGTACGTTATCAGTGCTGTTTGGCAAAAACACACTTTTCTACCTCTTTTTGGTTCTGTCTGACAGCAGCGTTTCCCTCTGCAGCCTCACGCAGTTCTTCGACAGAGCCAGAGAAATGGAGTTCTTTAAAAGTGTCATCCAGATCCCAGATCTCCCAGACGTAAGTGGCAGGTTGGGAGTTTCATTCAGTGTCTAAACACGTGTGTGACTGTTCAAAAGTTTGGAATCATGAAAGCTTTGTTCAGTACAGTCAGATGGCAGATTTTGTGTATTTCAAACCCCTCAGGCGCCTCCGAACTTCCTACGCGCTGCTGCCCTGGGCGAATATAAGAGGCCAGTGGTGGTGATACCTAATGAGGAGCATCATGAGGAAGAGGAGGTGGAGACGCAGACAGAGGTTAAGGAAACGCCACAGATGCCACAGGTACGCCTTCACATGAGTCAAAAGATAAATAACGATTCTCACCTCGTTTCCCGGCATCAAGGCTAACGCTCAGTGTTTTTCATGGCAGTACTATTTACTAAACCAGATGGGAGCAGCTGATGCTTCGCTTGATCAGAGGGAAACACAGAACGACAGTCTGAAGAGAGAGCTGGAGGTGCTCAAACCAGAGCTGCAGCTCATCAAGACCGAGGTCAGCCGGGCCTGCTGCTGGTTTAATGTCCTGAACCGCATGTCAACATGTAGCCGTGCACGATTTCCTGCTGCTTAGTGCACGTTTCCAGTGTAAACTGTTCATTAAAGGTGGACCCTCCGCTCCTCAGGCTCAGAGGTGTGTCACTGAGTTAAAGGCTCAAGTGAATCGTCTGGAGGCCGAGGTGGAGGAGCAGCGCACCCACAAGCAGATGGCCATGGTGGAGAATGAACACTTGCGGATGGAGGTGGATGCTCTGCGGTGCGCTAACGTCGCCAGCGCCGGCGCTCAGATCGGGTTCAAGGAGGCCGACAGTGAGTATGCAGATTTGGTGGAACAGCCGCTCGAATGTCGCTGAATCTAACTGAGATGCTGTCGTCTCCACGCAGCTCGAGCTCAGGCAGCAGAGCTTCGTTTCGCTCAGCTCAAAGAGAGACACGCAGAGCTCATCACCAGTCACGCTGACCTGATGAAGAAGGTAAACTGCCCCGCCGTCCATGTTTCTTTCCACATCTTCCCAGAAAAGTTTGTCTTTAGGAATCCTCCTCGCCACTTTTACGGCAAGAGTTAGATGAGAAGATCGACCTCGCTCTCTGATCTGTGCAGTAAGTCTGAAGCTACAGCCAGCGGCAGTTAGCTTAGCTTAGCACAAAGACTGGAAGTAGGTGGAAACAGCTAGCCTGACTCTGTCCGAAGGTTTCAGGCAGCACACGACCCAGTGATTGGTTGATATCTAAGCTAAGATAAAAGCTATTGGCTACAGCTTCACTTACATCGTACAAATATGAGAGTGGTGTAGAGTTTCTCATCTGACTCTGCACAAGAACGCAGAATAATTCTCAAAACGTTTGTTAATGTGAGTTATTTGTTGTGTGTCGGTGCAGAATGCAGACACAGTGAAGCTTCTGTCCAGTACAAAACAAGGCCAAGAGGATTTTCTGCGAGTCAAACAGCAGCTGGAAAATGAGCTGGAAAGTCTGCGACAGGAGAAAAGAAACTTGGTGAGACAATATCTGACCCATAACCGTCTGCAGAGTGTTTCTACCAGAAAAACCTGCGTGTTGAGACACAAAGACAGTCAGGAGTGTTTACTCGCTGTCTTCTCTCCCGATCAGATGAATCAGAAGCAGCAGGAGGTTCAACAGCTGAACCAAGAACTGCTGGAGCAGCGAGCAGAGCTGGCTGCACTTCGCAGCACTCTGGACAATAAAGAGCTGGTGAGACTGAATGTGTTCACAAACTACTGTGGATATAGCATTAATGATACCATGACTCAGCATTAGAGGAGGAAATCACGAGTCACTTTGTTCAGTTAAGATCTAAGATCACTGACTGTGACGTATGGTTGCACTTTTACAGGAGCGGACCAGTAGACCAGACTGCTGGTTTCCAGCTTCATTCAGTGAATTTTCTCCAGACACCTTTCATTTACTCGTGTTTCTGACTCTTCATCCTTAGGAGGGATCTCAGGCGAGCAGCAGCCTGGCGGCTCTGCAGGCCGAGCGGGACGTGCTGCTTCGCTCCGCCAGAGAGAAAGACGCCGAGATGTCCTCGCTGAGACAGCAGGCGCAGCAGCAGCAGGGCTCGCTGGACCTGGAGAGAGAGCGGCTGAACCGAGAGCTGGAGGCTCTGAGAGCTCAGCTGCAGCAGCAGGTAGTCTGCACACAGAGGCGCTCAGAGGGCCGTCATCCTGAAACAGTACATCACACTAACGTCTGGATCAGGTCTGCTCACTGTCCCCAGACTCTAAAGCAAACACAGAGAAGCAGCCTTCAGTTTTTATCTCAGAAAGCTGGAGGGATTTCTAGTTTTCTGGTAGCTCGCTCCAATTTTTTGTTTCCTGTTTATGTGCATTAATCACATTTTAGTCTATTTTTATCTCCTATTTTATTTTATTCTCTTTAAATCAACCTCAGTATTTCCCTTTTATGCAGCTTTATACTTCTCCACCACATCTAAACAAATGCTAAACTAAAGGATGAATTCTTCCTTTATGTCTCCTCTTCTTCAGCTCAATAAACTCTTTAAAAGACTCTTGGATCAGCTGAAAATGCATCATCACAAAGCTGAAAACAGCCTGTTTTTCTGAGCTCATCAAGCTTTTTGGAGATGCGTGGTTCTCACAGGACGGCCGAGCTGCAAACATGTGATGACCTTCTAGAAAATGATGCATTGCTGCTGAACAGGATATAAAGGAGTTCAATGAGCTGAAACATCTACAGCAGTAAAATGCAGCAAACACATGAATGCAGCAGGAACATGAATGAACACATGAATGCAGCAGGAACATGAATGAACACATGAATGCAGCAGGAACATGAATGAACACATGAATGCAGCAGGAACATGAATGAACACATGAATGCAGCAGGAACATGAATTGTAGTGTGCTTGTCTTTCTGTAGCTCACCATCAACGCACAGCAGAAGTTAGAGATCGACAGGCTGAAACGAGAGCTGGACTCAACGCGAGCAGAACTGGCTCGAGCAAACGGCGCCCTGCAGAGCAAAGAAATGGTGGGAATATTTCCAGCAGCTTCTCTGATATTCTCAACATTTCAGCCCGATGCTAAAACACTGACACGTGTTTGCATCCTCAGACTGGCACCCAGCTGAGCGGCACCCTGGCGGGGCTGCAGGCGGAGCGGGAGGTGCTGCTGCGCTCCGTGAGGGACCAGGAGGCCGAGCTGAACTCCCTCAGACAGCAAGCTCAGCTCCACCAGAGCTCCCTGGAGCAGGAGAGGCAGAGGAGCAGCATGGAGCTGGGAAGCCTGCACGCTCAGCTACAGCAACAGGTGCTGCGCTGGGGTTACACCTGCACGGTGAAGAGGTCATGATCGCATGGTGGAGTTACTGATGAGCGTGTGTGTGTGTGTGTGTGTGTGTGTGTGTGTGTGTGTGAAATCAGGCCTGCCGTGAAGGCGAGCTGACCCAGAAGCTGCAGGAGGAGCAGTTCTGTCTGCTGCAGTGTGCTGTGGTGGAGGCTGAGGGCATCATACTGGACGCTGTGGCCAAACTGGACGACCCCATACACGTCTGCTGCATCAGCTCACCTGGTAACACCACCTTCACTTCTCGCCCTCCAAGAAATCACATACGCTGAATTCAGTCAACGCTCGGGCTTTAAATGTCGATTATTTTTATCACCAATTAATGTTTGATTGTTTTTTCAATAACTGTTTAGCCTATAAAAGGTGAGAAGGTGGAGAAAAATGTCCCCAGAGCCTGGATTGACGTATTTACTTAATGAAAAATAAATAATAAAACATAATACTAATCCACAAATGGGCAAAGAGGTGGAGCGTAGGTGGAGCTGAGGCGGGCTGAATGAAGCCTGGTTGCTGAAACCTAGCGGCTAGCTGTCACTCAAAGCAGCCATGCTCATAACTTTAAGCCTAAATGTGATTAAAATGATGGAGTTGTTATAAATAAAATTAGCTAAAGAGAGCAAAACTGTCTTAGTTCCAGGCTGTAAACATGCTTATTTCTGCTGTTTTTAAGTTTTAATATGGGGGTCTATGGGGATTGACTCACCTTTGGAGCCAGTCCCAAGTGGCCATTGGAGGAACTGCAGTTTTTTTGGCTTCATTGTTCAGGCTGCTGCTTGATTCATGATGCATTTATGTACGAGCCTCCACGTCTGGATGCCTCACAGGACGACTCACGGCTGCTGACAAATTCATGTTTAACTCTAAAAAAATATATATAAAAAAATGCTCATGTCGGCTTAAAACTACATTATCACGTGTTATAAACCATTTATCAAAGCTTCTGCGCTGCTTGTTAATGCTAAAAGTGGAGGATTCAGTGAAGCAGTTAATACAGTTTGTGTTTTTCAGATTATTTGGTGAATCGAGCTGAAATCACTCTGAGTTCTATCGACAAAATGCAGCAGAGCCACGTCGTGTATCTGGGAAACAGGAGCGGTAAGTGTGTGTGTGTGTGTGTGTGTGTGTGTGTGCGTGTGTGCGTTCAGGTTTGAAGATGTGTGTGTTTCATGCTCCTCTACTCTTTCTAGACGCCAGCGGCCTGTTGAGAGCGGTCACGCAGTTTTCCCACCTCGCCGCTGACACGATCGTCAACGGAGCGGCGACGTCTCACTCCGCTCCCACCGACCAGGCCGACCGTAAGAGACGCCGTTCACGCTGTGACCGTGAGGGAGGGGCCCTGAACGCATCACGCTCAAACAGTCAACACTCCCTCCTGTTTCTCGGTCTCACGCAGGTTTAACTGACAGCTGCCGGGACTGTGCCAATAACTGCCTTCAGTTCCTGAAGGACCTGAAGCTTCAGGCCAGTTTGCCGAGAGCTGATCCGTCCGCGGTGCGCTACACAGTCCAACGCATCCTGGCTCTGGGACAGGTGAGACGGGTTTCATCTTGATCAGAGGTGCAGACACACTGGATCTGCTGATGGATGTCAGTTTGACAGATCACTTTCTATGGAGAGCGACGGATACTGGATGAACCAGACGCCGCATCTGAATCAGCTCTGATGTGTCCTTTAACTGTCTGATTCATGTTTAGGATCTACGTCCAAAAGGCCGGGACGTGCTCAAAGAAGAGCTGGGACACATGGTGGACAAAGAGATGGTCGCTACATCAACCGCCATTGAAGAGGCCGTGCTGCGAATGGATGTAAGGGCAGACAAGTCATGTGGGATAAACCTGGACTAGGTGTTCACCTGGTGACGCTTAATGTTTCTGTTCCGACTGTCGTTCCTCAGGAGATACTGAATCAGGCAAAGAGAGACACCAGTGGCATCAAGCTGGAGGTCAACCAGAGGTAAGATGAATGCTTCATCTGAGGGTTTAATCTCAGTTTCATCTGCACACTGTGTGACTTTGACTTCCTGTTTCACGGCAGTATCCTGGGATCCTGTTCAGACCTGATGAAGGTAAGACGTCCGTCCGCCGTCAGACACGTTTCTGCCAACTCGTCATTGATTTTCACTCAGTATTTCTTCTTCTCCAGGCTGTTCACATGCTGGTGACGGCTTCTACCGACCTGCAGAAAGACATCGTGGAAGGAGGCAGAGTGAGTAGATGTGACGCCTGACGTTCAGCGCCGTGTGTGGAGTCAGATGAAGCCTAGTTTGACCATAAGTTCTCATTTAGGACCAGCTGAAATCAGCCCGGCGTAGACTTAAGTTACAGCTTAACCCTGTAATAAACTCTGCTTTTTACTGATTGGCCACAGGAAGTGACATCATTTTCCATGTCATATTTTGGTTAGTTTGGATTTTATATCAGAGTAGTTAAAGGTTCAGTGTGTAGGATTCAGGGGGTCTATGGGCAGAAATTGATGTATCATATGCCTCTTCCATGGAGTCCGCCATATTGCACCGCCATCTTTCTACAGTAGCCCAGAACGGACAATCCAAACACTGAGTCTAGAGAGCGGCTTTCGTGCTTAAAGACCGAGCAGAAACCACAGTTAAGTGTTGGATGTACTGACATGTGGTTTGGTTCCACCCACAGGGGGCAGCGTCTGTTCCTGAGTTTTACGCCAAAAACTCTCGCTGGACCGAAGGACTCATCTCTGCCGCCAAGGCAGTGGGCTGGGGCGCCACCCAGCTGCTGTGAGTACCACCATATCAGCAAAAACACACTGGTTATGTGGCACCCGTCCTGACTCTCAGACGACGTAACCAGCTCATCTGTCCTCTCTCAGGGACTCGGCCGACCGGGTCGTGGGTGAAAACGGGAGATACGAGGAGCTCATCGCCTGCTCACATGAGATCGCCGCGAGCACGGCTCAGCTGGTCGCCGCCTCAAAGGTACAAACTTGAGTTGAAAGCATCTCCTGTGGTTTTGTGAAGCCGTCTGATCACTTTAAAGGAAGCCGCCGGTGTGTGAGTGCTGCTCTGGAATGAGGTTTTTCTTCATCAGCGTGAGGGTATCATGATGCATGTTTACCTCAAAGTCTGTGTGCATGAATCCAGAAGAGTCAGAGGTTAAATAATTCTGCTTTGTGTGAACTGGTCCTTTAAGAATACACACTGTGGTCTCGTTAACCTTTGCTTCTCGTGTTTCACGTTAATTTCAGGTGAAGGCTGACCGCGGCAACAAAAAGCTGCACACGCTGCAGCAGGCGTCACGGCACGTCAACGACATGGCGGCCGTGGTCGTCACCTCTACCAAACACGGGCAGCAGCAGATCTCTGACCAAGGTGAGACGAGGAGCCGACGGCAGATGATCAGAGGCAGCTGAGACGAGCAGTGAACGCCACACTGACATGTTATCACACCAGTTTGACCCAATGAACGTGTTTGTGAACAGAAGCTGAATTACACATCCAGCAACAAGTCATGCTAACATGCTAACCATGACAACGATAACATGCTTAGCAGGTAGTTAAGCATGTTAGCATGCTAACATTAGCCAATTAGCTCCAAACGCATCATCTGAGGCTGATGAAGATGTCATCAGTCCTTGTCCAAATCTGGCACCTACATTACCCACAATGCAACAGAACTTGATTCACTCAAGTATACATGTTTGGGGGTGTTATGCTTCGTAGCAGCTAATTTAGCCTCGAGCAGCAGCAGAGATGAGGAGCAGCTACAGAAGCTCACTTCTTTGAGTAGTCGTCATCTGACACTGACTCAAGTGACATCACTTGAGTCAGTTTTAATACTTTGACCACATGGTGGCGCCAGTGCAAACATTAAGGCATTACCAAAAGTAGTAAGTCACCCTGAGGGGAACATGAGTGTCTGCAGAGTGTCGTGGCAGTCGGATCAGCAGCAGATGTGTTTCAGTGTGGGTCAAAGTGCAGGACTGAGCTCAGGTATGGACCGCAGCATCTTTAACTCTCAGGTGTGTTTCCAGGTGTGATGGACTTCTCTGGGATGTCTCTGATCAAGCTGAAAACAGAGGAGATGGAGGCTCAGGTGAGGCTCTCACGCTCATCGTCCTGTTTGTGTGTTTCCTGTTGATTGGAGGCAGCTGACGGTGTCTCCTCTCCGTCTCTCAGGTGAAGGTGCTGCAGCTGGAGAACCAGCTGGAGCAGGAGCGAGTCCGCCTGGGCGAGCTGAGGAAGAGGCACTACGAGCTCGGCGGGCCTGGTGACGTCGAGGACGGGGCCGACAGCTTCCCACCGCCGCCGCCGCCCACGCTGCTCGACACCATGTCGGTTCCTCAGTCCTTTTCCCAGACACAGCCTTACCTGAACACCCAGAACTTCGCACCATCCAACCCCTTCACACCGGCTCCAACACCGTCCTCCTCCTCGCTGGCTCAGCCTTACACACCGACACACACCGTCTCCCAAAGCTACACGCCTGCTCAAAGCTACACCCCCCCTCAAAGCTACACCCCTGCTCAAAGCTACACCCAGCTTCAGTCCTACACCCCCTCACAGCCTTACACCCCCCCACAGCCTTACGTCCCAGCTCAGCCCTACACACCAAACCCCACCCAAAGTTACCTGAAGCCTCAGTCGTACCCGCTGTCACAGCCGTCACTGCACACCTCCGGCCTCCCCCGGCCTCATTCGCCGTCCCTGCCCCAGACGACGCCGCAGAGCAACACGGAGGCCAAACCGGCCTCGAGGAAACCCAACATCTTCACCAAATCTGGAAACCTGCTGAAGAACGCGGTAAGTGCTGAAAGCATCTGCTGCAGCTGCTCACTCACCTGTACTGGAAATATAACATATCTGTGTTTTTTATCATCACAGTTCAAACGAGGTGAAGCTGGAACAGGTGAATCCTCCTGAAGAAGAATATGACATGACGATGACACGGCGATCAGAAATGTTCTTTAATATATTAAAAGCATGATTTTAATTTTCAGCTCTGGCTCTGTAAAAACGTTTGGAGGAACTTAAAAGCTTAAAAATGTGTTTAATATCAGTTAAATGTGCGATGGAATATTTTCCATTTTATTTTTTGTAATCATACTGAAGCCTTTACTCTGACACCGCTTGCTGTATATATGGAGTTGATTCATTAAAAGTCATAAATCACCTGATGTGTTTCTTCCACCCTTGACTTTGCTGAATATGTTATCAGTGTTCGTCATGCTGTCATTTATTCTCACAGCGACCTCATCTGTCTGTTATTTCTGTCATGCGCAAAACAAACTGCAGTCTCACCACCATGAAGCAGCCACTGTTCACTACTGTGGGGACCAGAGAGGAGCCGCGTCAAGTTAGAGCAGGGTAAGAGAGAAGAATACCGGAATTAGAAAGCTGGGCCTTCAAAATAAAAAGACAACACAAGTTGACTGGTAAAGTGTGGTAAGAACAGATTTCTCCAAACACTTGTGAAACCTGAGTGACATTAATCTGTTGGCTGTTAAGTTTTCATGTTTGCAAATCAGTCTCATATCTGATCATGTTAAACACTGAGCCAACACAACTTTATGAACAACAAAATTAACTTAAAGTACTGAAAGTAAAAGTACTCACTATGAAGAACGACCCTTTTCAGAAGACTTTATTATATAATGATGATTAATTTCCTTAATGTTTTGTATATAAAATATATCAAACTGCCAAACAGTACATAAAACAGTTCAATATTACTCAGATATGAATGCATCAGTAATAATAATCCAATAATATTATATATGACAGTGAAACACTCAAAGGGGGAATTGTTCAGTATTATGAGTACTTTCCCTTTTGATAATTTAAGTACATTGTATTTACAGACTTGTACTTCAATGCAGAACTTTAACTTCTTCTGTCCCTGACAATTACATTTTGTATTGATAATGTGAATCTACAGAGTAACCAGCAGTACTGTAAGAAGTATTCTGATCTTTAACTTATGGAAAAGTCATAATACCAAAGTGTAAAAATACTTGTTCTATTATAGTCCTGCATTTGAAATCTACTGCTTCTTATTACTATTACTTCTGATATTAAAAATGATAGTTAGTAATTAGTGATGCATTAATGTGGTTATTATATTTTCTATCAACAATCTGAATCTGCAAATTCACCAGTAAAGTGTAAAGTACACTGAAGTAGTATGTAATGAAGTATTGAAGTAGTGCAAAAATGGAAATACTCAAGAAAAAAAACTAAATTGCTGAATTACTTTCGTGGAATTACTTTGTGGTTTTATTTTGAAACACCCAGCCGGACGTTCGCACATTCAAAATGGTATGCTTGACGGTGGCGGTCATTAGCTTACAGGAGGCACAGGCGGGACAGCCATGGGCCGCGGCCGATATTTATCCCAAACAAACCGCACTAAAGTCCGGACTGAGCCGCTAGTGATGGGTACCCGATAGTTCCGGCGTTTTGTGTGTTTCACGGCGTGTTTATTCACAGTTTATGACGGCAGAGCCGTAGAGTTTAGCTAACTTGGCAGAATTGTTCTTCCAGGGGAAGGAAGTTTGCTGTGACGGAGGACACAGAAGAGGAAACCGCGGAGGGCCAAACTATCCCGACATGGAGGACTCCGGCTCGGCCCTGGAGAAGAATGTGGCTGACCTCACGGTCATGGACGTGTACGACATCGCCGCGGTGGTGGGTCAGGAGTTCGAGCGGATCATAGACCAGTACGGCTGCGAGGCTCTGTCCAGGCTGATGCCCAAAGTGGTGCGGGTGCTGGAGATCCTGGAGGTGATGGTGAGCCGCAGCAGCATCAGCCCGGAGACCGAGGAGCTGCGGCTAGAGCTGGACAAGCTGCGGCTGGAGCGCCTCGACCGGCTGGAGAAGGAGAAGAAGCACCGGAAGGTCTGACCGCGCCGAGAGGCCTCATTACCGCGTACTTTACCCACTTTAGAGAGGAAGAGTCAGAGGAAATTTCCTGTTAGAAAACAAACAAACAAACAAACAAACAAACAAACAGACCGCAGAGTTACTGTGATTTAACCACAGGAACAGGAAGTATTCAGAGCCTGTACTCATGTTCATGTACAAGTACCAGTACCACTGCAGAAATACTCCGTTTAAGTTCATTTATCTGTGCTGAAAGTGTAACTCAAGTATTCTCAGGAGATGTACTTAAAGTAAAAGTACCCCAAGCAGAGAAATACCCGATGTGAGCAAAGTAACTAAGTGAAAAGTAAAATGTTGAGTATTTGTACTCCTTAAGTATACCCAATCTATACTACTTGATACCTCTACAACACTTTGGAGGCGGATGTAGTATTTTTACTTTTCTACTTTTATTTAACATCTTAAGTTACAAATTACTTTGCACATGGAAGCTCAGCAGATATTTACGTGATGTCATTGTGTACTTGTACTACTACGACTAATAACCTGCGAGTACACACTGAAAGGTTGTTTGCTTAGAATAAAAAAAATATCATATTTCAGGACCTTGAAGGTCATCGTGAGTACTTGATACTTGAAGTACATTTTACTGGTAATACTTTTTTTTTTTCTCTTTCACTCATGTAAAATTTTGAAAGCAGTGGTTTTGCTTGCAACAGAGTATTTTTACTCTGTGGTATTGTTGCTTTTATTTATGTAGAGGATCTGAGTACTTCTGTATATCCTCAGTACATCTACTGATACTCCATATTTGTACTTTAAATCATTAGATTTGCAGCATTTTACTGTTGAAATGATTAAATCTTTGTCATTTGTACCTGAAAAATTGCTTAAATGATGAACCAACAGTCGCTGATTAACTTCTTGGTAATTATCAAATCAACTAATTGTTTAATTGGCCGATTATTTGAGCTCAGATTTAAAGTTTTTCCATTTTTTTCTGTTAAACATTGATTTGTAAAGATGTCAGATTGACATCCGGAGTGAAAATATTCCCTCTGAAATACCGCTGAGTACAAGTATCATGAAATGGAAATACCTCACGTGTACTCAGCTGCAGTACTTGAGTAAATGTACTCAGTTACTTTAAGTGCGACGCTTCCTGTTTGTTCCTGACTCGGCAGGAAAACGTTGCTCTCTCTCACTCACGTTCGTCAAACGTGAATGTTTTCGATTAGTCATCAAATCCCCAGAAAGATTCAGGATTAAAGAACCTGAACTGAAGGAAAACTTCTCCGAAAACTCGAAACGATCCACTGAAACTGATCGGGCGACTGAAGACGCACAGTCCTGATACACTCGTGTGTGTTAACGTTTTGTGTTTGGAGGTGAAAAGTCTCTTCGATGGCGCTGAAAACAGCACGAAGACGTCTGAAACGTGACACAAGGCTTCAAATACAGACTGGTCATCGGTGACAGAGACTGGGAGGACTGGTTTCTTCCCCAGCAGCGTGTTGGCCGCTGAGCTTGAGTCACCGTCAGGAGAAAATGACATCCAGGCTTTTTTATAGCAGCAGCGTTCAGACGGTCGGTCTGTGACACCTGACACTGAGTCTGAAGTCGACTCAGCAGTACATTCACTGCAGTACTGCGCTGAAGTACTACTCTCATGTACTTATTTCCATTTTGTGCTGCGTTATTCTTCCACTCGGTGCTGTAAAACACTCTGGATGTCAGTTTCTTGTGACTCATTAACTGAATCTCATGACGGCGATAAAGTTTCTTCTTCTGCTGTGACGGACATCAACGGCCTGTGTGATTGTCACGCAGATAAATACTCACATCCACAGTAAAAGTACACAGCTGGGGTCAGCATGAAGGGTTCTGCTGTCTACCTCCTGATCCAGATTCAAAGGTTTAATCTGTCACATGCAGCGCACTGGCTAAAGCTTTATTTAAGATCATGATAATTAAGATAAGAGTGAAATATAAAGAGTAAAACTTCCAAAATTCAAAGATATTCAAGGAAAAGCATCAAATCTTCATGTCTGAGAAGCTAGAAAAAAAACTTTTGTCGTTTTTGCTTAAAAAATGATGTGTGTGTGTGTGTGTGTGTGTGTGTGTGTGTGTGTGTGTGTGTGTGTGTGTGTGTGTGTGTGTGTGTGTGTGTGTGTGTGCAGGAGCTGGAGCTGGTGGAGGACGTCTGGAGGGGAGAAGCTCAGGACCTCCTCACCCAGATCGCCCAGCTGCAGGAGGAGAACAAAAGCCTCCTCACCAACCTGTCCAACAAAGACCCCATGAGTGAGGAAGACCTGCAGAGGCATGAGGGTGAGGACAGACACACACACACACACACACACACACACACACACACACACACACACACACACACACACACACTCAAAGAGGAAACTGGCTTCATTAACTTCAGGTGCTCATTAAGTGTGGTAATTCCTTTGGGGGAAGTGAGGAAATGTCAAACAAATCAGCTGAGCTGAGAGCCAGCTGGCAGTTAGCTTAGCTTAGCATAAAGACTGGAAACAGAGGGAAACAGCTAGCCTGACACTTTCTGAAGGTGAGAAAATCCACCAACCAGCACCTCTGCTAATGAATACGTTTTATCTGCACAGTACAGCGGAGTGTTTCTTGGCCAGTGTACGGACAGCTAGCTGAGTCTTGATGCTAAGCTAAGCTAAGCTAACTGCCTCCTGGCTGTAGCTTCATATTTAGAGTGCAGATGTGAGACAAAATCATAAATGCTTGAAGCTGCTACCTGTTGTTTATGTTCTGGCTCTGCAGAAAACTTTGACACTCGTCGTATCTCACCCTCCATCACACACACACACACACACACACACACACACACACACACAAAGGAAGCCTTCTCTGTGGCTGACGGCGAGCCAGCCTCTGCATCAGAGGCTCTGTCCTGGTTTCACACAGAGGCCACAGTCACCCTGACACACTGTGGACAGACCAGCCTCAGTGTGCAGGCACACCTGCTAGACTCACACACATGCATGCACGCGCGCACACACTCACACACGTGCATGCACATACATGCATCTTTGCACACAAATCACAGCTCACTCTGCACAACTCTGTCCTGTGACTTTTCAGTCACACTTTATATTAAGGTTCCCATAGTCACCGCTAACTAGCTGCTTATAAGCATGTTTATTAGTAGCATATTAGCATATCAATACCTTATTCTGGCTTATTAAGATCCTAATTCATGTGCAACAACATCTTATTGTAATCGGGAATAGAATATGTTCATGCAGAATGAGGCATTAATACGTATTTTATGACTAATGGGGAGCTAATATGCTGCTAATATGCATGCTAGTAAGAAACTAGCTAATGCTGAATATGTGGTTTCTGTGGTCAGCAGGTATGACGGAGAGAGAGAGGCAGGTGATGAAGAAGCTGAAGGAAGTGGTGGACAAGCAGCGAGACGAGATTCGAGCCAAGGACCGAGAGCTCACGCTGAAGAACGAGGACATAGAAGCAGTAAGACGACAAACCCAGAGCACTGAGCATGCACTGATAACACGATGTCACGTGAGTTCAGCAGGTGTGAACGGGTGCCTTCGCCTTAATGTCAACATCAGACAAGTTGCTGTTTTTAGCTACAAGAGACAGAAGAAGAAGAAAAAATCCAAGAAAATCTGACAAATGGCTCAGTGACTAACATCCACTGCAGACGTGTCGTAGCAGGAAAAGCCGGGCGTGACCCACAACATGAATGATGGCTGTGATCCACTCAGGTGTGACAGAACCAGGTTCCAGGTGTGGCACGTGTCACGGCTTGCTGGTTCATCCTGGGACACAAGTAATGTCTTAAAAATTTTGTTAAAGGGGAAGTAAGCGACCTCTGCAGCTGCTCGACGTTCGTTAGTCGCTGCTAGCATAATACTCCAGAATCTCCAGCTGATGTGTTGGTGGTCGAGATGGATTGTGGGTAATGTAGGCGACCTCCTGTTTCGTTGTGTGTTTGTGCAGCTCCAGCAGCAGCAGTCTCGCCTCATGAAAATCAACCACGACCTGCGACATAAAATCTCTGTGGTGGAGGCACAAGGGAAGGCGCTGATCGAACAGAAGGTGGAACTGGAGGCCGGCGCTCAGGCGCGGGGGCAGGAAGTCGGTGCCCTTCGGCAGGAAGTCACACGCCTGAGAGAACGACTTCAAGGAGACCTGCCGGTCCAGAACCCTGAGGAACCTCCACCTCAGCCCCCCTCACCTGCAGAGGTAACACAGCACACGAAACCATGAAAGGAGCTACACTACCAATTTGTTTAAACGTTACTGAAATTTCCTGACTTACTCCCAAAGGATTTATCATGTTTATGAGCATCTGAAGTTAGTGAAGCTAGGCTAGCTGTTTCCCTCCGTTTCCAGTCTTGATGCTAAGCTAACTTTCTTTAATCTGTCTTGTTGTCTGAATCTCTGCAAGAAAGCACATATGCGTATTTCCACAGCTGTCAAACTGGCTTTATGTTCCAGTTTTAAAAGAGGTTTGATCCCTTTCTATGTGCAACTTTTCAAACCAGTGATGGTGATAATTTTCCACTGAAGCCGCAAAGCTTTTTCTTAAAGTTCAGGTGCAGAAATCAACAAAAACACTCAACGTGTGACAGAAACAGACGATAGCTCGGATCGCTTTGGAAACAGATGATAAAGTGTCTTTTGCTCCGCCAGCGTGGTAAAGCTGCTGCAGTGGTGGTGGGGGCTGAGGGCTGGTCAGACAGACATGACCCCTCTGAGCTGGTGCTGGGTGGGTTTGACCCCTCCCTGCAGCCCCTGCCTGGTTCCCTCAGCCCGGGGGGACACGAGGACGGGGATGAGGAGGCTGAGGACGAGGCAGTGTTGCTTTGGGTAATGCAGAAGTGCTAGTTAGCAAACCGGAGTGGTGTGATTGTCCTGACTCTAACTGCACCCCCCCTCAGAAGAACAGCCTCATCAGTAGAAGGAGCTAGCAGACTAACATTGACCCATGAGAGGTGCTGCAGTGGTTTGGCATGGGTGTTAAGCACTAACAGTGTCGGTACGATTTGTCCCTCCTCAGCCAGCAGGGTGAGACTGTGTGGGCGGCTGACCTTTCTAAACATAGATCATTTCAACAGCCTCTAACAGCTCCTGAAGTGTCCTTTAATGCACCACAATCCTGAAACACTCACAGTAGAAACGGTTGTAACCCAAGTCCAACTGAAATAAAATGATAGAAAACATATCTATTAATCAAATGAACTCCGTTTATTGATATTTTGCAGTCTCGGCCAAACGTAAGAATTTTTGTGCCGCAGATTCTGAACAACAACCCACATTAACTTTCCTGCTAAAGTCAACTTTTTATCTAACATACAAACACGAAGAAGTCTTGTTCTGAACCTGAGCTTGTTGAACAAACCTTGACCGCGAAAAAGTGCTCTGCTAATGTCAGTTTGCAGGCCAGCTGCTCAGCTGCAGCACAGTAAACAGCAAGTAAACGCACCTGCAAATGTCACTCGGGCAGGTGTTGTCTTTACTCCAACAACACTGTCTGCACATGACAAACAGCTCAGGTTTAGTCCCCTGCTGGGGCTCAGCCTGCCAGTCAGTCAGACTCTGAGGAAAAGGAATATTTCTGATTTTTCTGTGTCCGAAAAGAAAAATCAGAAATGACATTTTGACCGTGATTAAATGTGATTTCAGTTGGACTTCAACTTTGTTTGTAGAATATATATTCAGAAGTATTATGGTCTGTTTTTTTGCTCAGTGCATGAGTGACATCTGTCAGCCGCATGTGTGGTTAAAGTCAGAGAATGTCTGCAGCGTGCTGAGTTATAAAAACAGGAGTTTTAGCTTAAAGGGAGGAGGGAAGGGCAAACAAATGTATTGGAACAAGGCCCGATGTCTGACTTAGAGTTCAACGTTTGCCACCAGGAGGCGATGTGCGATGAGGACATGCCTGCTGTGTTCCAATATTTTACCAAGGTATCCTCACTTCCTTCCCGCCTGCCTTCCTTCCCTTTCTCTGGTTTTGTTTCCTCTTTACGATGCATTTGTCTCCTGGCAGGAGGCGCTGTGCGAGGAGGAGACGGGAGGCCTGGACCCAAAGGACCCCAACCGGCCCCGGTTCACCCTGCAGGAGCTGAGGGACGTCCTCCACGAGAGGAACGAGCTCAAGGCCAAGGTCTTCCTGCTGCAGGAGGAGCTGGCCTACTACAAAAGGTGCTCACAGGCACACGAGAGTTTGAGTCTGAGGGGATGAAGATAAGTTATTGATTATTATGATGGTCTGCTTTCAGTGATGAGACAGAAGACGAGCTCGTCACTCCCAGTCCGTCTCCTTCGCCTGAGCTGAGGACTCGCTCTCGGTCTTCTGCCCAGCCAGAGTCGGGAATCAAACGCCTGTATGTTGTTCTCACACTGCAAACACACTCAGAACAGACGACACTGCTTCGCATGTGCGAGTGAAGGCTGATTAAAGCGCGCTCAAACATTTACACGTCAAGAAAGATGCTCATGAAATCTCTGCTGAAGCTTCTGCTTTATGAGAGTCCTAACGTCTCCTCGCCAGCGGACGTCTGGGACGGTTTCAGGCTGCTAACATTCGCTTCGTTTGAGATATCGTTGCTGTGGATGCTTTCAGACTGAATTCACACCAAACTGATAATGCAAACAAATAGTGGCTTCAGCTGCATCCACACAGAAATAACTTTCAGCGATTATAACTGGAAACGGCTCAGGTCGACGCCCACTTCCTGTTTGTCCTGTCAAATCAAATCAGAGTCCGTCCTCAGTGTCAGCAGGCTGCTCTGGCTCATCCCATAAAATCACACTTTGCAACAACACCTGATTTGATCCTGTTGAGGCGTTTTCTGTCGTGGGAGCTTGTTTCAGGATTTTGTGGATTTCACCAATTCAACAATTGCCGAATAATTTCAGCCCTACATGGAGTGTCATGTTGAATGACTGCAGACAACAAGCTGAACATTCACTGAGGCATTTTTAGCGTGAAGCAGTGAACGCATCGTGAACTTTATGATGCGTTTTAATGGTGACACTTTTTTTCTCACACAAGTGAAAGCAGAGCAGTGTAATGGTGCTTTAAGTGGGGGGGGGGGCTTGTGGCTGACCTTGGGATCAGAATGTGTGACAAAATAATCACATGATCAGTCACATGATAGCAAGACAGCGACAGACAGCGCCTGCAATAACTCTTCAGAAGGTCAGTGTGTGTGTGTGTGTGTGTGTGTGTGTGTGTGTGTGTGTGTGTGTGTGTGTGTGTGTGTGTGTGTGTGTGTGTGTGTGTGTGTGTGTCATGCATTGAATTTTTCCCTCGGTCTGATCGATTTGAAGACGCCCTGCTGGACTCTGGTTTCAGACCCCTGTGTGTGTGTGTGTGTGTGTGTGTGTGTGTGTGTGTGTGTGTGTGTGTGTGTGTGTGTGTGTGTGTGTGTGTGTGTGTGTGTGTGTGTGCACGCGTGTGTGTGTGTGTGCGTGTGTGCATGTGTGCATGCTGAATGATGTTCAGGTGTAACACACCATAAACACTCTGGCTCTGCTGCATCTGAACGAGTGTCTTCATGCTGCTCTACAGTGAATGAACGCATGTCTTCTTTGGTTCTTTTAAAGGAGGTTTGGGTGAAACAGAGGTCAAAGGTTGATGTGGTCCCTGTCTCCCCCTGTCCGTCCCCCCTCCCCTCTCTCTCTTCCTGTTTGTGCTTGTGTGTCTTTGCCTCTGTGTAACAGGATCTTCACAGCCATTATGCCGATGGTGGCGGCTGGTTTGATCCCAGATGACCCCACTTTACAGCCAATCAGACGTCTCGTATCGCTTGTATGACTCTATGTTCAGTTAGCTTGCCGCTGTCTCGGCTAACGGCCTCCGTCCCCTTGCATGTGCCAGGGTCGCTTTCTGAGCCTCTTTTCCACCTCTGTAGCATTCTGATTGGCTGATTGTGGGGCTGTCTTATTAACATTATCCAATGGGGTGATGGCAGATCACAAAAATCAGCCAGTCAGAATATGAACATGTCGTCTTTTCCCTCTGACCACAGTAACAACTTAACGTCTGTCTGTCCTTACACTAAAGCGCTTCCAGCTCTTCTGCATTAGTGATTAAAACACTGGAAGTAGAATCAGCTGATCGTGTTTTAGCCTGCAGCTCTGCACTGACCACTTCACACCAGTTAATTCCAGTTATAATCTGTTGAATGTTCATGTGATGCGTTCATGTCAATGCAAAAAGAAAGACGTAGCTTCTGCTAATGCGAAGCTGCTCTGTGCAGCATTTACCATTAAACTTCATGCATTAGCGTCATTTCTATGTTTCAGTGAGAAGAGAATCAGTCCACAGCACAGATGTCTTCACTGAACGTTCACTGTTTTATGAGACATCTGCTGAGATTTAAAGATGGCCGATGGCACTCGCATGTCCTGTTAACTGTGTGTCCACACAGCCAATCACAGCTGCTCCACCGACATTATAACATTCAATAAATAAACAAATAAAAATTACATTTTGATATCGTATCCACCGACATATGGCAAGTGTTATTGTTCAGACTTGATCTAAAGCTCAACCTGTGACACAGGTCAGGACTGAGGATCGATGCCAGGATGAGAGTGGAAGGCCATCGGCCACCTTTTGGTCCTTCGACGTTCACAGTGGTGTCTCAAGCTTTGTCAGCTAACGGTGGAAAAATTAGTCGACACATTAATGCTCATCAGATCCAGAACCAGAGAGGAAACGGCCTCGGTGCTGCAGGAAGCGTTGGTGTTTCCAGTTTGTTTCCAGTGATTATATTTAGGCTTCGCAGTTATTTGTAATGAAGTTTGGATGTTAAATGTCACACATGCACACTGCTGTGAAACGTAACTCTCTAACACTGCTGTATGAATGTTCCCTCAAAGCGCTGACCCTCCGTTAAAGGCGCCTCCTCTGTCCTCTCTCCATCCTCTCAGGTTTAGTTTCTTCTCGCGTGACAAACAGCGGAGCTCGCAGAGGAGCGCGCCGTTCGACGCCGGCCTCGGCTCGTGGGCAGGGAAGGACGACGTGTACACGGAGCAAGCCCAGGAGGCGTTACAGCACATGTAGTCGCCGGAGAGGACTCGTCCAAGTTACTCCAAAACTCTTAACACTCCGTGTCCATCACTCGAGGCCGGCCGGCGAAGCGCCGCCGAACCACCGCTAGCGACTCACACAGCAGCTGAAGAATCACGAGCTTGAGGTGAGAAGGCCGACAGAAAGAAGAGTGAACGGATCCAGTTTAGGTAAAAATAAAAAGCATTCATTTAAACTCCTGAGGGCTGTTCGTCCCCGCGAGCATCAGACTGAGCGGCTTCAGAAACAGCTGATGCCTTCACAGGATCAGAGCTGAGCCGGACGAAGCGAAGGGAAACTCACGTTGAAGGATGGAAAAGTGGAAAGTTGTTGCGCTCCGAGTGGTTCATGATATGTCGGGAAAAGTAAGCGTGTGTTACGACACGGATGAAGGCGTGTGCTGCACATGATCCCTGTTAACCTGATGAAAGTGAGCGAAAGGCTTTGTGACGTGATGGAAGATTTGATCGAACGATCGGCACGGAAACAAAAAGAAAAGCTCTGCAGTGTTTCTCGCTCCGATCTTTAGATCTACTCTCTTAAGAAAAGCAGCACTTTGTCCCAGTAATTTATTTAAAATCTGTCCACGTTCCTTTGGGCAGCGAGTCGGTGCTTCACCAGCATTTAGCAAAACCTGTGCAGCTTCAGATGAAAAGACGGGCTCGTGTTTGAAAAGATGCTCAGAATCACCTTTTAGACGCTGTTTTTTGGCGGGAATGGGCTTCCATAAGTCAGTGTACGCTTCCCTCTAACTCACGGTCTCCATGAAATGAACACAAACATCCACTTCCTGTAATAGACGTGAACTCTGCTGACATCTCACACCTCAAACCTCACCTCCACCGTAACAATAACAACAACTTCAGAATCACCAGCCGAACCAAAGCGGGTCATAGTTCATCCTGTTTGGTGACGACGCAGCACGTCGAAATCACGACTTTATTGAGATTATGTAGATTTACAGAAGCAGGACTGTCAGTGTTAAACTGTGTGAAGCTTTACCTCTGAACATGTTTTCAGCAGACGACAGCAGAGCATGTTCCATATTTTTCTTATTGTCAACAAATCCAGTGAAAAGACCGACGCCTGAGGGCCACAGCTGGGGCCGAGGGTCAGAAAGCACCAACCAGCTGTTCACTGTGGTCTTTTCATGAGGTTTGCTGGCACTAATGCAGACTAACACCAGCTTTATCTCTAAAATCAGGAGCGTCTTCCTGTTAATTTGGCACAATGTGAGCCGAAACGCACTAAAGGACATTTGGAAAAACATTCGTTGTAACGTTTTGCCGCTAAGCAAGGAAACGTGGAGCAGTGCCCTGTTCTCATGGAGCAGGCGTGACGAGGAAGCACGCAGCAACACACGCACTGAAATACTGACTTGTGCTGTAAGGCATCATTTATACAAAGCCTGAACTTCAAAGCCGTGTTGTCTCGTCGTTCATGATGAAGAAGCAGGAATCTTCCTCCGCCGACGTTTGAGCGTCTGAATCAGGTTGTGGTTCATTAAGCTGAAGTGTGGTTTCCTTTTTTTAATTGGTGGTTTCTGCTTCTGCTTTGACTGACGAGGCGGCGAGCGGCAGCAGTGTGAGCGGCTGTTTGAATAGCTCTTCACCTTCGTTTCTAATCACCAGCGAGGTGAAGAAACGAATGTAAAATGACAAAAAGAGGCAGAAAACAAGCGTCAAGGCGAGTCAGAGCAGCTGTTTTCCACATTTAGACAAAATCAAGGGAGTCAAAGGGCAATTTAGGCATTTAAACAGTGAAACACTCAAAGGGAAACGCAGTCGGACGGGACAAGGCGTCCTCCTGCTCGCTCCTCTTCCTCAGCTCGTTATTCGAGTCAGTGTTGATCATCATCTCATGTTTCCCTCATTAAAACGGACATTTGAAGGTTTATTGAATGGATCAGTGCTTTATTAAACGAGCTGTCTCCTCAGTAATAAAAATCTGTAATGTTTGAGCCGTTTGTCTGTTTTTTTTTTTTAAAGTGTCTCACCTGAGCGCACAGGTGCTTCAGTTCATCATCAGCTGATAGAGAATTGATCCATTAAATGTGGAATTGCTCTGATTTTACAGCAGATAACGAGAAATATGGCACATAAACGTACCCAAAATGTGAATCCTTTGACTTGAAAGGTGATTTTTTTTTTTAACTTAAACTGCCCCAAAACCCAAATAATTTATCCAGCCTCAAGCACAATGATATATATGTACAATATATATAAATGTGTAATTAATTGTATATTGTGTATATTAATATATACAATGATAAATATACATGTATGTGTTACAGAAGCCAGTGGCGTTATCTCACGTTAATTATTTCTCCAGATGGCAAAGCTCGTTTTCTTGTGATTTCGGGTTAATTTATCTCGTTATCTTGATTAAAAAAAGGCTGATTTCTCAAGCTGATGAGATAATTTAGCACAAAAAAATGACTTTGAACACACACGCTGTCTTTGTGTTGACTCAAGCTCACACACCCACCGTCCCGCTGCCACAAACACTCACTGCAGCACCAAATGTGGATTAATCCGCCGCTGAAAGTAGTCCCTAACAAATGCACTATTTCCTCTACTGTGAGCAGCTGTTTTAGGACTTTTTTATTTTTATATTATTTATATTATTATCTTGGGTAGGAACCAGTGGGCTTCGGTCTGAGGCCACAGTCCAGGTCACAATTATAATTTAGCATATTTCAGCCCACAAACTGTCCGTTTGGTCCAAAAAGGACAAACTTTCGCTGCAGTCTTGGATTGAGAGAAAAACTTTCATATTACAATTTTAAACTCGTAATAATTTCTTTTAGTAGAAGAAGAAACCAGCCGTCCACTCGTGTTACTTGCATATCACATCTTTATTCATCGATGGCGAAACCCCAGCATTAAGATTTATTCAACGCTACAACAGCAAAGATCTACCACGTCCTAAAATGGCCAACAGGTGCGTTTTGTCCCACAGGTATTATTGCATTAGTTCTACATGAGGAATGGGATCACCCAGAATGCAACATGTCTGTTGAAGAAAGGCTCAAAGGAAAACATTTCACACACGTGACACAATGCTACTGTCAGAGGCGACCGGGGAAATCTTTCCGTGTCGCACACGGTGGACTTCCTGAATCGCTCACAGGATCATCGCTCGCCGGCTCTTTGCTTTAACACTGATGGCACCGCTTTCCAAAAGCATCCTGGACTTCAACGGAAACTTTAAGAGCTGGACTTTTCGTCCTTGTCTGGTTTTATTATCAACCTCCTGGACGACAAACAGCCTCAGAGACGCATTAAGAGGATGATGGGCTCAATATTCAGCGTCATTTTCAACCAAACCTGCTACAAATAAGTAAGAAATTAAATTCAGAGGGCTGAAAGGAAAAGTTCTGGAAAACATGCTCATTCACTTTTCTTGCTGAACGTTAGATGAGAAAGATGATAGCACTCTCACATCTTTAAATTTGAAGCAACAGTCTGGAGGTTATTAGCTTAGCTTAGCATGAAGACTGGAAACAAGGGGAAACAGCTAGCCTGGTGCTTTACAATGTAAAAAAAAAAAAAAAAATCCACCAACCAACACGAGATCTAACATGTTCATTAGAACGTCCTAGTTGTTGCTGGTGGGTGACCTCAGGACAGGACAGGGCTAGGCTAGCTGTCCCCCATGTCTACAGCCTTTATGCTAAGCTACGCTAACCATCCTGTTGCTGTCGCTTCATATTTAATGGAAAGATATGAGAGTGGTGTCAGTTTGTAGGTAAAAGAAAACATCAACATATTCCCTTAAGATAAACATCCCCAAATATTGAAACTCATAATAAAAAAAAATCTAGAATTGAGAAAATATTAACAATAATACAAATAGATTGACTTCATCAGGCCTGCGCTGACCCACAATCAGTAAACGGATCATTTTAACGTCCCGTCAAAAGATTTAACTTTTTAAAACATATTAAAAGGAAAAGTGATGTTCTCGACTTCTGAGCTGTCGACAAATCCCACGAAGACACTGAACGCATCACAGCCTGACAGGCAGAGTTCCTCCTCTGAGCCACAGAGCTGCACTTTATCCAAAAACTACTAAAACACATCAGTGAGTCACACCGCTGCTCTGCCTGACATCTTCCTTCATCACCACACACACACACACACACACACACACACACACACACACACACACACACACACACACACACACACACACACACACACACACACACACACACACACACACACACACACACACACACACACACACACACACACACTACAGTGAGATGCTGTTTTATGAAACTATTCTTCATTCTTTTTTAAGGGAAGCAGTTTTTAATCTTCAGCGGGAGCCAATGGGCTCAGAGCTGAGAGCCACAAACAGGCAGTCAAAGTATTAGACGAACATGTTGTCAGTTTTGGTATTTTCATGGGATTTGTCGCAGTAATAAATATGTAGATCATCATCAGGCTGATGCTTTAAAACAGACTCATCCTCCTGATTTGGTGACATCGGAGGATTCAGCTGTGATGCTGTGTTATCCCATCATGTGGCCATTTTTCTCGGTTACTATATTTGGATTTCTCAGGATAATGTACAGTTAATATTAAAGCGAGCTGCTGCTGTGATTTATGTCATTTCTGTGAAAAAACATTATTGAAACCTATTAGCAATTAGCTCAAAGGAAAATAATGATCTGTGTGTCAGTGATGTTCCAGATGAGGATAAATCAGAATTAATCTCTGAGGGAAGTTTGACCTTCTGGCTACAATTCATGAAAAACATCTGACGAAGCTGCTGAAATAAAAAAATGATCTGTTAGCACAGCTGTTAAATACTTTCACACAGAACATCTGGCTGTGAGGAGGAAGAACAGACGAGTAGAAAACCTGCGAAGATCCACGAAATACAGCCACCAAACCCACCGTCTGCTGGACATAAGGTGGACAAGCTGGTGGACAGGACGTGTGTGAAGGACTTCACTGTCCAAACATGCTTGTTTGACATTCTGGGAGATAAACGTGTTCACTTTCTCACTGGGAGTCAGATCAGAGCATCACTCTCATGTCTGCGCGTTAGATATGAAGCTATTAGCTTAGCTTAGCATAAAGACTGGAAGCGGGTGGAAGAAGCTAGCCTGCTCTGTCCGAACACGACAAAACCTGCTTTTTACAGACAGTACTTTTTATTTGATGGAGATATCTGGTGGCTTGTGGTAACTTTTGGAGCACATTCTGGACTTTGACCGACAAACTGAAGATTAGAGCTAGAACTTTTTAAATGAAATGTAAAAGAAAAAGACCAAGGCTTTGGATTTTAGGGATTTTTGGACACTTGTTGCTCGATTTCTCCTCATAATGGTGATGAGGAGCCTCTGGTGGGATAACTGCCTTCCCAGCACGACAGAGCTAATGAATAATGGCCATTATTGAGAAGCACATTAAGGTTAAGTGTTAGAAGTGAAAAAGTGTGACGTAACCCTTTGAAAGAAAGTGAAAACATTTACGTCCTCTATCCTTTTAAACCACCATTCATTTGCAACAGCAAGCCAATAAATATATTTACAGTGCGGTAACACAGACAGTGACGTGAAGTCTGTTTACGTGAATTAAAAGGAAGGTTTGACAGCCGAGAACTGACGAGATAATCACGCACGCCAGCCGAGGGTACAGAGGAACCTTTAATCGTCGAGTCTGTTCCTATTGGTGGGTTTTACCTGACAAACGTTCAGACACATTTGTTTTAAAGCTGACATGACAGGCTGAGCTGTAGGCGTTTGCTTTGTGGCCTTTGAACATTTGCTACATGATCATTCAAATGTACTGTGCATCTTAAATATTAAAAATACAATATAGGCTAAAAACTAAAAAGGAAAAGCGGAAAAATGATTCGTGTGTGTGTCCCTGTGGAACCCCTTCAGGCTGTTTGTTCAACACTTGGTGATTTTACACTCCAGAATGTAAAACACTTTGATCCAGCGTCACATTGTTTTGTAATCAACACCTGAAAATGCCGACCAAACCACGTCCACTACAGAGCGGGAGCCTGTGTGAGTCCTGAAATCAAATTCCACTTGAACAGAAAATACTTTTTTTAAAAAGGGTTTGTAATTTGCATCTCATCGCTGATCCGAAAGGGCTCCGGGGGCCATAAATACAAGTATTGCTAACTAATTAAGAAAAAGCAGTATAAAAATGCAGAGCATTAACTACCACCTGCATGCTGGAGGAGCACTGATCTATCAGGAATACAAAATGTACAAAAGAAATGTGCTGCAAAACAACCAGAACGTTTCATATACTCATAAATAAAAAGTACACATGCCGTCTGACGAGGCAGACGGGCCTCAGCTGAAATGTAAAGTACCTCGCCGACCCCTCCCACGGACACATAACCCCCCCGACCCCCCCACTTCCTCAATACTGGAACCAAAAGGGAACACATTCTGTTTCTAAGGCATTTTGTACACGAGCTAATGAGAAACACGAGCGTTACTGTACGTTTCCCTTCTCTTTTCGGGGACCCTCCCTCAGTATTTGAGCCAGGGGTGAGCTGCGATGGAGGCTTTGCTGCGGTCCCCATAGTCATACAGCAGCTCCTCGCCCTCGTCGATGTCTCGAGAGGCGACCAGGATGAGGTGAGGGACGCCGCTGATGTCGTGGAGTTTGGTTTGGCAGTTTCCGTTTTTGCTGTGATTGATGAGCCGACCCATTCGACCCGTCTCTTTTGTGGCGTCCACGCTGTCGAAGCAAAACAAAACACGGCGTTCACATCAGACTTTGCGCTGGAAAAACAACAACAAAGTACTTTTACTGTCCTGCACTGTCAGTTAAGTTCTTACATTTGATGCTTCTACTGTACTTTTTACTCAGAGGCTTTTATTGTGAAGCAGTCACAGGAAACTCATGTGTTCAAATTAGCGGCAACAGCAAAATGTGTCAATAAAACAACAGCAGGCAACAGATCAGGAAGAAGAGTGACTGCTACAAACACAACAAACAATTCATCTTTCACCAAGTTTACGCACTTTAAGACAAGATTTAAAAACGTGGCAGAAGATTTTCACAATTTTCACAGAACAGTTAGGTTGTCCGAAATGATTTAGGCAGTACGTTTAAATGTGGGAACTCTTACCAGTAAGTTTTGCAGAGGTACTGGAAGTAGTACATGTAGCAGCCAGTTGCAGGGTTCTGAGCGTATTCGGCCTCCCTCTTCTTGGCGTCGGTGATCTGCAGCAGGTCTCCGTGGTACTCCACCACGTACTCGCCTTTCTGGAAACAGCGAGTGGCAAACACCGCTCTGCCCTTTCCCTCGATATGCTGCACCTGCAGGACGGGGGGAGACGTTTGGTTTGAGGTCACGTTTCCTGCATCCTCGCGTCTAAAGTTTGCTCAAAGGACTCGGTGTACCTCCATTCCTTCCTCTATTCCGTTTGTGATGAGATCATCGATGTGCTTCTTTTCTTCACACTGGAAACGAAAAGGAACACGAGACGGTATTAAAAGAGCTTTAGGTTTATCATATTTCCAGAAAAACACTTTACACAATCTGTCAGACACTAAGCTAACACTAACTCTGAAAGACTAGAGGAAACTTGCTAGCGTAGCATCATTAAGGCTACAAACAGCCCATAATGCAGCAGTGACGTCACGTCATGGGATCAGTCTCAGAGAACACCTGCTGTCATTTAGGGCTCCAATATGAAGAATTCTCCAGAAAAAACACCTTATATTCACGCCCATACGCTCCAACGATGCACTAATCTGATAACAATGACAGTACTGACAGAAGTAATTCTTCTCACCTTGAGCTCTGTTTTACTTCTTCTTGAGCTGCGTCTTATTGGATAATAGTCAGTAACTTTGCGGTTTTGGGAGTTTTTGCCTCCTGCACTGCAGCGAAAAGAGAGAAGACAGCAACTATTAGAAAGGGGGGGGGGGGTGCCACCCCTCTTCTTAACCTGTCTGTAACCTTGGAGTCTATGACCTCAACCAGCGCCTCGTTCAGACTGCGTGAATCGATGTTGATGATGATTGATGTTGCCGATCATTAAATCTACACGGTGAAAAATCGTGTAGTCTGAAGCAGCTCAGGACTCGGGCAGGTCAGCGGTCCACCTGTGCTGTGCTGGTAAACCACGGTGCTGTCCGTGGTGCTGAAGGAGCAGCCGGATTTCTAACTACGCCTTTTCCCCTCAGTCTCCTCTGTCATTTCATCTTAGACTGATAATACAAACTATAAACATTCAAGTCTTTTCTTTCCACTCGTCACCTTCATGATCAATGACATCACAGAGGAGTGAGAGCAGCATCCTGTAACACTTCTATGATCACTCAAGAGCGTCTGTGCTCAACCTAAGCAGCACATCCCACTGCCCCCCCCCCGTTAAAAATGAACACATTAACATCGATCACATCATCGCGCTGCAGCTGTGATTTGTTCAAGGTGCGTCAGTGGTCAGGACGTGCGTACATTCTCAGCGTGGATTTCTTTCCTTTGACCTTGAGGCGGACTCCTCTCCGCTGGTGGCTGCGCAGAGCGCTGCTGTTGTTGGCGTGGAGGGGCGCGTGAGATAAGCTGTTGCTGAGGGGCAGGGGGAGATCGGGAGGGGAGCGACGGCGGGTCTGAGAGCAGAAGAGCTGCTCGTCTGGCCAGCAGGGTGGACGCTGGCTGTAGCTGCTCTCCACCTCTGGGAGTTCTGTCTTTGGCTCTTTTGGTGTGGTGCTGATGGCGTTTGTTCTCCGGCCTGGAAGCAAACAACAAGTGATGTTCATCATCCTGCTGTTCCTCCTCCTTCACACTGCTTTCCATTACATAAACAACCAAAAGCAAAAATAAGCAGCAGCCTGTTTGTTCTCCTGCACAGTGTTTACACATTAAAACAGCCTCCTCAGCTGGAGATCAGCTGCAGAGCTGCAGCCGACCTACTCACCCTCTCCCTGCCTCTGAGCATCACTCTGCTGGCAGCATATCGGAGAGCCCCTTCCCTCCTGTGTCAGCTTAATCACCTTTTCATCGTGAACTGGTGATATGGACTTGGTGCAGCTTAAGACAGTGACTGAATGGCTGTTGCATACAATCTCCTGTGAATGCAGACAGAGATGCGTTTAGATCCTGCCATGTGTGTTTTTACTGACGCTCTGTCAGTGATCAAATAAATGCACCACAACAACACACCGTTAACATGGTGACAAGTGTGAAAGCTGACAAACAGCACACAATCAAGAAACACACATAAACCAAATGTATTGAGAAAGACATCAGAGCCACAAATAAAACAGACTAAAACAACCGAAACCCAAAATTATTCACTTCACTGTCACACATGACAAAGAAAAGGTGCAGATCCTCACATCTGAGCAGCTGCAAACAGAGTTTTTCTGGTGTTTTTTTGAAGTATGTATGTATTAATCGATTAGTCCACAAAAGAAAATCAATCGCCACCTATTTTGAAATGGCTTCAATCATTTTTCAAGAAAAAAATGTCCAACAGTCACTGGCTCCAGCTTCTTTAAATGTAAGAATCAGCTGCTTTTCTTTAACATTTCTGATAATAAATGAAAGGTTTTGTGTTTTCAGCTGGTGGTTGGATGAAAAAAGTAACCTGAAACGTCCCTTTAGGTTCTGTGAAGTTTATAGATTTAACTATTAATCGACTGATCGTCAAAGTAATTCATCAATCATGGAAACAATCATTAGTTCTGGCCTCTGAAAATGATTTTCTACTACTACCAAGTGAGAAACTGGGAAAGTTCATTTCTATATAATATATTTATATGTGTTTCTTTACACAAATCCAAAATATAGTAATGTTGAACTGTTGAAATGATCAGATGGAAATAAAATCCACTCAGAGATATCTGAAACGTGACAAGGGGTCCCAACCAGACACAGCTTTTTAGTGAGGAGCCACAAGTGAAAAAGGGTTTGAAAACATTATTTAATCTTTCATTGTTTTTTATAATTCGACCATTTTTTAAATGGAAACTGTTCATCTGAGAAGTAAGCAGCTGTCAAATAAATATAGCCGAGGAAAAGTAAATGTTTCCCTCGATATAGAGGAACATAAAATAGACTCACTGAAAGTACAACACCCCAGAAATTATACTCGTACAGTACTTGAGTAAAAGTACTTCGTTACTTCCGGGCAGTGGGGTGGGTGGGGCCGTGAGGGAGGCACCACGCTGGCGTCACACCCACGTCCCGTCAGTCCCTTTAAATCCAAAACCGATGCACGAACAGGCCTCTTAACTCCACATTTACTGGTCAAATCCACTCAAACTAAAACCCACGTCACTTCCACAGCTGCTTTTAAACCATAAACCCATAAAAAGACAAATCCGAGCGTTTCTTGGTCTCGTCTAATGTCAGAAATGCAGTTCAGTCCACAGCTAGCAGCTAATGTTAGCCAAGCACTCCTGAACAGAAAGCCTCCGTTTGTAGCTACTGTAACTACACGGAGTTACAGTAAAAAACACCAGTGAGTTCAAATATTTCAGTGATGAGCACAAATACGTTCCTCCTATTCTCAAAGACAGACTAATACAGCGAAGCTATTTTTCATTTACGGTACTTATCCTGTGTTTGGTGATGCCCCAACAAGCAAACTTACCCCGTTCATGTCCGACTTGTTTTCGTGGCTCCCCGCTCGGCTCTAGCCTCTCGTTTCGAGGAAAATATAAATGAAGCTTTCTGCCAGTTCGGAGATTAACGTCGCCCTGCTCTTGCAGCAGTGCCCACCCTACAAGCTGGCCCCCTTCCACGGTCACTGTGCGCCCTTCTGTTGATTTAAACTGCCTGCAGCTCAACCGATGAAGCCTCTAAAGCTCCCGTCCGCCATTTTTCTACATGGAAATGAATGAGGAAAGGCGAAGCAATGTCGCCCTCTGCAGGCCGACAGCGGCACGACCCCTCCTGTTCACTATCTAATACACTGGTGGAGGAAGTATTTAGACATTTTACTTAAATAAAAGTACTAATACTTAACTGCAAAAATACTATGTCACCAGTCCTGCATTGACAGTGTTACTTAAGCAAAAGTATGTAAGTATAATCAGGAAAATGTACTTAAAACATTTAAAGTAAAAGTACTCAGTGCAGTAAAGTGTCCCCCTGTGACTGTTGTCCTCTTCTATCTGATCTCATTAGATTATTGTGTCTCCTGCATTCACGTCAAAGCGGGATTTTACTTTTGGAGTTGGTTGAGGTGGATCTCATTTTCAACTATTTTGTATAGGACTGATTCTTTTCATTCTGGATGATTCTTCTGATTATTTTCTCCATTAATCAGTTGCTTATAAAAATCATGGCTGTTGTAAGAAATATCGTCCAATGACCCAGAGCCTGTAATGATACCTTCACAATGTCTGTGTAGTCCAACCAACAGTCCAAACCTCACCATTATTACAAATGAATTAAAATTCTTCAAATAATTCAAAGGAAAAACATAAAATGTTTCCTCATGAAAAATGCCAAAAATTATCTGAATAGTTGCATATTAAGTTTTTTCTTGTATTTTTTCTTTGGACCTCTAACTTTAAGTATTTAATTCAAGTGTTTCTCTAAATAAAAACTCTTTGACAAACTACTACCTTCAGTTGGTGCAACATTATACCCTGAGACTGATGCTGACTCTGAAACAAAAAACAGAATTCATGCACTAATTCACGCTGGAAATCAAATGTTCTACAGTCTAAACAGTGTCTTCCTCACGTTATTATTTTAAGGGAATCTTTTAAGAAATCAACATTACAAGATACAAACAGGATTTTAAAGCTCTCCTCTGCGGCTTTAGCATAGCACACTTTGATGAGACAGTATATTGTTTTCATATTTTCTTCACCTCTTGGTATTAGTGTGGAACATTTATTTAGAGATAATTATGATAATATTCTGTTGGTTAAAAAAATCCATTTAAGATAACGGCGATTTTTTTGTCTCCTGGTTTAACACCTATAATAAAGATCAGATGTAATACTAAAGTGCATCAAAACTTATGTCATTGTTTTTATGGGGAGGTACATTCATAAAACAGTTACGTATGAAAGAAGCAGAAAGGCAGAAGCAGAAGAAGAAAAAAGGAAGAGGACAACGAAGAAGAAATTTTCCCATCGTCACTTCCTACCGAGGCTGTGCGGGGTCACGTGATGTCGTATTAGCTCGCTGACTCTGCTATGTTTGTCGTTTGTGCTAACGTTTTAGAAATGCAAAATTTCTCGCTTTTATCGGTTTATTGTCGTCGAGGGACGCCCTGCAGCTGCTCGAAGACTCGTTTTTATCGAGGCTGGTCGAGGAGTTTGGCCGCGAAAACGCCCGCTGTCGGCCTGCATGTCACGTGACCAGCATGCGGCTGAGCGTTTGATAAAAGATGGCGTGAGCGCGGCGGAGCGAAGAGGACAACAAACCCAGAACTACTGAGCGCCGCGGAGTGCGAGCCGGAGCGGCCGTTGAACTGTCAAGTAAGTTAATTTCAGCCTGGGAACTGTTCGTTTAACACGAAAGTCCATGTCATTAAAGACACAAACTTAACGTGGTTATACTTGACGGAAATGTTAAATTGTTTTATTCGATTTGAGGCTGTGGCAGCGGCACCGCTAGCTCGTTTTCGTTTAACGCTCCTCGTTGCTAATGTTAGCTATCGACAGCAATGACACAGTGCACGAGAGCCCCGTCAACAACATCACAACAATGCGAGGGGGTACTTAGCTAACCCAGCTAGCGTGCCCAGCTGCTGTGGATTAGGTTGGGAAGGACACATGTGACACCTAGGATTAAGGTTGTGTTTTGTAAACTCAATCTTACTGCTGTGTAAGCTTGCTACGACATTTTCCAGAACTCGTTATCAAGATCAACTGGCTCCAACGTAAGAAGCTAACGTTAGCTAAAAACTCGTTGCGTTTTAACGTTAATGGTCACAAAATGTTCTCCAACGTTAAACTCAGTGGGAGGCAAAGTTAGAAGAAAGCAAGCAGAGGTCAGTTCAGAAATGCACAGCCGTAACACAAGCGAGGTACAACGGCGTTAACGTTAACCGCTGCTGACATTTGTGAGCACAAGTCTCCGTGGTTACCGTTAAAAACATTTAACGGCAGTGAGATTTCTGTCTGGATTTCATAGCTGCACGGTGTTTGGCATTAACGTCAGTGAAGTTCGGTAGCCTCTGAGAGTTTGTACGTGGGACTTAACTGTCGTGTCACTGACATCAATGTGAAAGTGTCTTTGAGCTCAGTAACGTTACGTTAGCTTTCGGTGAGTAAACGAGCTAGCAGAGCTAAGCTGTGTCACCCTGGTCCAACCAGGCCAGTTTAGCTGATATGACAGTGTGCCAGTCAACGTTAGCTTGTGCAGCTTAGCTTTGATACTCACTGAAACGTATCAGCGCAAGTGTTTGGTCCTATCATTCGTGGCATGTTTAGTCTGTACAAACAATTATTAACTAGCTGAGCTAACTAGGAGTCTGGGGAAGCTACGTTGAGTCACAGGGACCAGGAAGTTGGACATACCAAAGTAGGGCATTGCAAACACGTGTCTTGTTTTGGGTCACTTTGGAGCGAGTCTCGGAGCAGATCAGGGGTGTAGACGCTGCCGAGAGAAATGAATAACTCGTTCTTCGGTCGTTACTCTTGATTTGGACTCAGTTATCTTCTCCAGAGTCTGCGTTACATTTTAGACATTTTAGTCTTTCATTTTCACTTTTTCGGCGTGCTGTGGGAGGAGATGCGGCGAGGTGAACGTTTTAAATAGCTTTAATATTTTGCTTACATGAGACTGAAATGGCTCTACGTTTGTGTTAAAGTTTTTGGGGTTTTTTTTGGTCATATTGGGATACAGAAATGTGTTGCAGATTTATTTTACAGTTGAAAGCCGGGTTTTAAATTTTCCATCTCATTCCGTGTTTGACACCACACGTGTGCTATAGCTTGCATGTGGGCTCGAGCTGTGATTTTTGGCTCGTGCATGTTTTTATGGGCACATTACTGTGTCGGTTGTCCTCTGTAAGCATGCACTGAAAGTAAGGTTTAACCAATTTGATCCTGTTATTATTTATGTATTTGTTAGCCACGTTTAGTTCATCCAGTAGCTCGTGCAGAGATGAGTCTTTTTAGCCATATTCAGAGATCACACTTGACAACACGGATCTTTATTTAGCAACAGGCAGGTGATGTGCTGCAATCTCAGAGTTAAACCTTGAACCCTTGCATTATGTTGTGAAGAGTTGGTGAAATTGGCATGAGATTGTAAATCTTTCTCGATGTGTAGCTCTAGTTAAATTTATTATTGAGTCATGTCTGTGTGAAGTTTTTTACACTAGTTTCCAATAGCCAGATAAAATGTCTGCACATGTCCTTATTTTACAGTTGTTTTGAGTGTCATATACAGTAAACTAAAGCTGGAAATATTCACATCAAGTGAATGGAGCCCCTAAAATCTTGATGTTTCTGCTTGAAATACAACATAAACATTTAATTTGCAATCAGAATTGATGCAAATTTTGTTTTCTGTTGATGTACTTAACAATTAATCCACTAATTGTTTCATCTCTAAACATTTTTCTTGTATTTCTGTCATTGTTTTTCTTCTTGAGCGGAGGCTGTCGCCACTGTAAATCAAAGACATTTAACGGAAAGACGGATGCATTTGTGTTGCAGATGGATCCTGGACAGGATTTACTTCTCGCTGCCCTGAGTGAGAGTGGCATTTGCCCAAATGATATCGGCCTATTTGATGTTGATTCTCAGGATGTTGCACAGCCCTCTACAACCCAGCAAGTAAGATGACGTTCAGTTTTTGTTCTAAAGTGATTTATTCGTATTCTCATAATTACATGTTAATGATTTGATCTCTGCTCCTCTTCCAGTCTATCTCCATCAGTGCCCTGGATGTTGGTGTGGGGACGGAGTCTGTGGACGCTGTTCGAGCTGAGCCTCCAGCTCCAGTCCCTGTAGTTACTATCAGGGTGAGGTTATAGAATATTAAATTACCTCAGTGATTGAAGACACAGTGTCATGTTACTGTTGACGTCGTGTATTGCGTCTGCGTTAAAATCCACTTTTCTCTCTGCCCAATGTCTCCACCAGCACAAACCTCAGCCATCAACCACCACGTTTGTCTTAAATCAGCTGAATCAGTTGCCGTCACTCGGAGCTGTTGCGACCAAACAGTCCGCCACAAACAATATCAAACACACCATAACTGTCACCAAGGTGGTCCATGTTGCTAATTCAGCCCTGCGAGGTTCTTCAACGCCCTCCTCCACAAGTACTATTCCACCTTCATCGCCCACAGTCGTGCCTTCAAACAGAGATCAGGTACATTTGAGGAACCGCTCGCAATCAAAATCTAGAAATTCTTCCGAGAGAAAAGCAGAAAAGCATTTCTTTTGGTTATGCTCATCATACTTTTTTTTGTTTTCCCAAAGCAGATTCAGTTGAAAGACCTCCTCAGGACTGGCAATGTGAGGAGCACCGGTCTAAAGGGCAACAGTCTGATGGAGCTCATGAAGCTCAAGCCCCCACCTGACATTACTACACCAGTAGCAACGGCAACAGCCACAGGTGTTTATTATTTAATGCTGGATGTAATTTTTAAATATGTAGTTATTATGTGAGTGTCCCCATCTCAAACAAGGTGATGTTTGGGGTTTTGCTTAAAGATTATCTAAACGATTATTTGATTATCGTCATGGTTTCTGATTAATATTCTGTGGATTGGTTACTTGATTATCAGACTGAACGCTGCAGCTCTAAAATGCAGTTTGACATTTGGTGAAATGATTTGGCTCTTCCCTCAGACTTCTCTGAGACCAACATTTGTCATCGTTTGAGAAACTTGCACTGTTCACTAACACCTCGGGCCTCTGTTGGTGTTTTTAGGAGAAATGAACAATGGACTCAAAAAGGAAATATTGGGTAAAGATGCTGCCAGGATCTGGATTAACGACAACATTAAAACACAGAACTTCTCACACTCTCTGGTGAGTGTTATAATGCTGAATGCTGAGAAACATGGTGGCGTTTTAAAGCCACCATTGGCAAGTTAACTTTCCTGGTTAGATTCAGGAGACACTTAAAGGCAGAAGAACATTGTGAGAACTCGTGATGTCGATATGTCGACAGAAACCTCCAGGGATGAAGGAGGAAGATGAGCCTGAGGAGGAAGAGGAAGATGAGCTGGGTCATGCAGAAACATATGCAGAGTACATGCCAATGAAATGTAAGTATGGCTGGTGGCGTTAGTCAGTATTATAGTAGAGAAGACTAAGTGAAGTGGAGCCATGCTCGTCTGTGAGGCCTACATTTATTCACTGAGCGTTAACACGAGCACGCTGTCGCCTGTGATCGATGGCGCTCACTATAATCAAAGTACAGCCCGCTGTTGTCAATCGCTCTATCACTGAGCAGTCGGTTTGTCAATGCAGTAAAGGTTGGCATGCGGCACCCTGATCCTGTGGTGGAGACCAGTTCCCTGTCCAGCGTTAATCCCCCAGACGTGTGGTACAGACTGTCCATCCCAGAAGAGATCATCGACGAAGGCTGCCTGTCTGCTCTGCAGCTGGAGGCCATCACATACGCAGCCCAGGTACAGATGTCCTGCACGACACTGCACTCATGTTGAGTTAAAACTACTGAACTGACTTAAACTAAAGTACTTTTTCCAATGAGACTCTCACAGCAGGAAGACGTGACGTGTCTTTTGGTTTTAATTGTACGTTTCCTGTCCCGATGTACCACAGCAACACGAGACATTCCTCCCCAGCGGTGATCGAGCTGCCTATCTGATTGGTGATGGAGCTGGTGTGGGGAAAGGCCGGACCATTGCAGGCATCATCTATGAGAATTACCTTTTAGGCAGGAAGAGATCACTTTGGTAAATACCCAGAATGCCTTGCATTGTATTTAACGCAAGGAATTACTAACTGTTACCTATAAAATAAATGTATTACATCTTCTAACATATTATTCTCCTCTTTTTCCAGGTTTAGTGTCTCAAATGACTTGAAGTATGACGCTGAACGAGACCTAAGGGACATAGGAGCCAAAAACATCCAGGTTCACTCACTGAACAAGGTAAAATACTTTGACACGTAGATGAAAACAGTAAGAAGTGTCCACTGGCTTCATAATGTCAAAGTGTGACTCAATTCCACTTTTATATTTTCAGTTCAAATATGGCAAAATCTCCTCAAAACACAATGGGAGTGTGAAGAAAGGTGTGATATTCGCCACCTACTCTTCCTTGATAGGAGAGAGCCAATCAGGAGGGAAGTACAAGACCAGATTTCAGCAGCTTCTCCACTGGTGTGGGGAGGACTTTGACGGAGTCGTATCCTTTCAAACGGCCGTCAGTTGGTCGGATAAATGCTCACAGGAAATAATGGCTGCTTTAAACAAGATTGCTTCAGACCGTCTTCTTCTTTTTAGAAATGTGACGACTGTCCTTAACCAGCTGTCTTCAGATTGTCTATGACGAGTGTCACAAAGCCAAAAACGTGTGTCCAATTGGATCATCCAAACCTACAAAGACTGGGCTCGCAGTGCTGGAGCTGCAGAACAAACTCCCCAAGGCTCGGGTCGTGTACGCAAGCGCTACAGGTTAGCAGGCCTCAGGTTTGGTTTGAACAGGTCGGCGGTCTGAGCTCAGGTGGAGGTGCTGAAAAATGTCTTTTTTTTTAATGTAGGCGCCTCTGAACCACGAAACATGGCCTACATGAATCGACTGGGCATCTGGGGGCACAAAACACCCTTCAAAGAGTTTGGCAACTTTATCCAAGCTGTCGAGCGCAGGTAAGCTTTTCTTTTTAGAGGTGATGCAAATGTTCATAAAAGAAAAACATGATCTGTCGGTCCCAACATGTTTTTTTTTCCCCTGCCTCAATTTCAGAGGTGTAGGTGCCATGGAGATAGTAGCTATGGACATGAAGCTTCGGGGGATGTACATCGCAAGACAGTTGAGTTTCACAGGTGTGACTTTCAAGATCGAGGAGGTTCCCCTGACTCAGAAATACATATCCATGTACAACAAGTCAGTGAGGCTGGTAAGCACATGAAAATGAGCTTATTGAAACGCTTTTTGAAGCACGTTGAGATTCTTTCATTTGCAGTTAATAAATAAATATGCTGCTCCTAACAGTGGGTGAGTGCACGGGAGAAGTTCCAGCAGGCTGCAAACCTCATGGACGCAGAGCAGCGCATGAAGAAGTCCATGTGGGGCCAGTTCTGGTCCGCTCACCAGAGGTTCTTCAAATACCTCTGCATCGCCTCCAAAGTCCGCAGAGTGGTCCAGCTGGCCAGAGAGGAGGTCCAGAATGGGAAGGTGAGGCTCCGCTTTACAGACAACTGTAGGATGAATTCTGCTGTCTTAGCGTCAACAGGCTTACTCTGTAATACACAACAGCAAAGGGGGGGGGGGGCAGCACATAGATGTGTGAGAGACGGGAGTGAAATTTGGTGATATGAAAAGCTTCTTCGTGGAGACCCAACAAATAGATTTATTAACTCTCAGCTCTGCCAGAAACACTGCGCCCGTGCTGTCAAAACATTTCTGCAGTCTGCTGCTCGAAACTATTGAAAGAAGACGACAGTCAGAGGCATCAAACACACGTCATGCCACTCATTTATTCGACCGCTTGGATTAGAAAAAACAGTGAAGGTATCACGATGAGGAAACTTCATGTTAAAATCCTGAATTTTAAAAAGAGCACAGGAGCTCTTTGTTGTCTGAATGAACCAAAGATACTCAGATCAAAACGAGATTAACGCTTTACTGGTAAAAAGCTCAATGCTTTCCTGACTCTGCTCACGTTGAGCCGCCTGCTCTAATGTCACACACCTACAGCCAGAAGCTGCTCAGTTGAATCCTCGGTGCATAAAACACTGACAGGCTGTTTGCTCCGCAGTGTGTGGTCATCGGTCTTCAGTCCACTGGAGAGGCAAGGACGCTCGAGGCGCTGGAGGAAGGAGGGGGAGAGCTCAACGACTTTGTGTCAACTGCAAAGTACGGACTGACTGAAGATGATTTCTCTCACGTAGTTGAAACAGGATAATGTGTGTCTGTGTGTCGCTGTAACAGCATGTGTTTGTTGCAGAGGTGTGCTGCAGTCCCTGATTGAGAAGCACTTTCCAGCTCCTGACAGACAGAAGCTTTACAGCCTGTTAGGAATTGACCTCTCAGCCAAGAAGACGCCGTCTCCCAGTGAGACTGCAGCGCAGCCAGAACAGAAGGGCAAGAAGAGGAAAGGTAACGAGACTTTTAGGCTGACGCTGGAGAGCCGTGACAGCCGCCAGATGTCTTTGTCGGAAAAATGCCTTACGTCTCAGAATTATGTGCTGTTCAAACTTTTTTCTGTCTGATCATCTCTGTAGGTTCAGAGGTCAAAAAGCAGCAGAAGAAGAAGCCTCGCAAGCACGGGGGTTTGTCAGGCACCAGCTCAGAGGAGAGCCAGTCAGAGGAGTCGGACAGAGAGTCCGGCAAAGACAGCGACGACAGCTTCAAGTCTGTCAGCTCGGCAGATGAAGACGATGATTTCAACCCATTCCGAGATGAGTCTGATGATGACGAGGAAGATGGTGAGACTTCTGAGGCGGGCGCGGGAGCTGATTTAAGACCATTTCTATCCAATTCAGTACTGACAGCAAACATTTTCTGTCTTCCTTTGCCTTAGACCCGTGGCTAATCAGAAAGGAACCAAAGAAAGGAAAAGAGAAGAAGAAAAAGAGAAGGAAGAGCATCGATCCAGACTCCATTCAAAGTGCCTTGTTAGCCTCAGGGCTTGGCTCTACCAGGCCTGCTTTCACTGCCTCTGTTAACCCATCCAGCACACCTGCCCCAGGTAAGCCAGCTCCCACGCGGCAAAGCAGAGTTACAGCTCTCTGATTCAGCCTTTTGAGGGTTAACAAACGTCTTGTTTTTACTCGTTCATAAGTCAAGACAGAGAGTCAGGACAGCTGCGTGACAAGTCACGACGCGGTGGAACACGCCCAGAAAATGAAGAGAGATCTGCTGGACGACCTGGAGGAGCTGGCTGAGGAGCTGCCTCCCAACACCCTGGACGAGCTCATCGACGAACTGGGAGGACCCGACAATGTAGCTGAGGTACGTGTCAGTGTGGCCTCAAGGGATTTTTGTTTTGTAGTCGTAGTTTCTGTTTTTAAGAGCTGGCTCAGTGTTCGGTTTGTGTCTTAACTCTGTCCTCCTCTGTCTGGCTTCAGATGACTGGCCGGAAAGGTCGCGTGGTCAGCAACGACGACGGCAGCATCACCTACGAGTCGCGCTCTGAGCTCGACGTCCCGGTGGAAATCCTCAATCTCACAGAGAAGCAGAGGTTCATGGACGGAGAGAAGGTAAAGCTGCCTTCACCTCCATAGTTCAGCACAGTCGGTCTGAACAAAGGAAACTAAAGATGCTGACAGGTCACTGATTCATTGGGGGGTTTGGGTGAGGTTATCATGGATCCACATGGGGAGCTGTGCTGCATTTCTCTGGGCCTGACGGCGGCTTCATCTCATGTTTTGACGAGTAGGATGAAAAGAGGGATCTTCTACTGTAATATTACGGGGATGTAGTTACTCTGTGGTCACTTTTATTCACTCTAATGTGGAACTGCCAAAATACACGAGTAGGACGCAAGTTCAACATCTGTTTGTCTCCTTTTCACTTCCTGATAAATCGGGGAAACGTGTATGTGGCATATATCGTCCACAGATCACTTCCTTGTGAGTTCACAGCCTTTTGGATGAGGCTGACAGACTTTCATCAAACAGCAGATAACTCCGCTTTCATATGTGAAACGTAATCTTCACCGTCTTTCTCTCCAACCAGAACATTGCCATCATCTCAGAGGCTGCCAGCTCAGGTATCTCCCTGCAGGCCGATCGGCGAGTGAAGAACCAGCGGCGGAGAGTCCACATGACGCTGGAGCTGCCGTGGAGTGCAGACAGAGCTATACAGCAGTTCGGTCAGTAGACAGCCACACCTGGTTCCTCCACTGAATGGATTCGAAAGGACAACACGTGAAATAACCGCCGGCTCTCGTTGGTTTTGTCACAGGGAGAACTCACAGGTCAAACCAGGTCACAGCTCCAGAGTATGTCTTCCTCATATCGGAGCTTGCAGGAGAGCAGAGATTTGCATCCATCGTTGCCAAAAGGCTAGAAAGCCTGGTATGAACTACCTGAACGTGTATTCATTTTTATTGTGAAGGGGTGTTTGAAGGAAGTTCACATATGAACCGTTAACGTTAAATCTTTGTGCTTACAGGGCGCTCTCACCCACGGAGACAGAAGAGCAACAGAAACTCGAGATCTCAGCAGGTTTAACTTTGACAACAAAGTAAGCGCAACAGGAATTTGTCTCAGACGTCCTTTCAGTTTTCTTTACTTGCCCGAGACTCACTCGTCTTTCTTTGCGACAGTACGGCAGAAACGCTCTGGAAATTGTGATGAAGTCGATCGTAAAGCTCGACACTCCGTTAGTGTCTCCACCCTCTGACTTTAAAGGAGATTTCTTCAAAGGTGTGACTCATACCACGTTACCTTATTGATCTCTGTATTTTTTTTTATCAACGCTTCTCATCTGTGGCTCTAATAATGGTGTTTTTCTTCTTCTTCTGTAGATATTCAGGGTGGATTAATAGGCGTGGGCCTGATAAATGTGGAGGACAGATCTGGCACGCTGTCGCTGGACAAAGGTCATTTTCAGTTATTGCAGGGATTGACATGGCAGCTGTTTTTGCTTTGTGGAAACATTAACTTAAATCTGCTGTTGTACACTCTGTCACCGCCACAGACTACAACAACATCGGGAAGTTCCTGAACCGTATTCTGGGCATGGCGGTCCAGCAGCAGAACGCCTTGTTCCAGTACTTTTCTGACACGCTGGGCGCTGTTATCCAGGAAGCCAAGAAGAACGGCAGATATGACATGGGCATTCTCGGTAAGACGTCCTTATTCTTCGTTTTATCATTCAGCCACTTTCACAGCTAAGCTGGGACAGAAGGCCTTTGTTTACTGTGCTAAATTATTCGAAGCACATTCCTCTATGAGGAGTCAGTGGAGTCATTATGGTCTGTCTGCCTCGGAGGGCCTCACTGGATCTGAAAGGTGTCACATGTTAGTAAAGGTCTTTCCCTCCTGTCCTCCGTCAGATCTGGGCTCTGGTGATGAGAAGGTGAAGAAGGTGGACTGCAGGAAGTTCCTAACACCGGGCTACACCACGTCAGGACATGTGGAGCTCTTCACAGTACGTTCATATATATTTACACGCCATGTTGCCCCCTCAACCGGTCAGGTCACAGCAACATTACCTGACCATGTGTCTTTTCACAGGTGAGTGTGGAGAGAGGAATGTCCTGGGAGGAGGCGACGCATGCATGGGCAGAACAGAACGGACCAGACGATGGCTTCTATGTACAGGTGTGGGAAGGTCGAGGGCTTATTTTACTTTGAAAAGAAAAAAAAAAAGAAGCAGCTATGCACAGGCTGAAATGACTTTCTTAAATACAGACTTAAGACTCATCTGCACCTTTTGACAGAAGCAGAATTTACATTGGATTGGAACAAAAGTCATCCTGCAACATCCAGGAAGCCCATTTATTATTTTCATTATTATTATTATTATTATTATTATGGAGGGCATGTTTATAAAGGATAGGCGATGGTCAGTGGGAGCCAGTGATCTGAAATATTGCTGCAGTCGATCAACAAACCAAACCAACAAACTTGACAAAGCTCCTCCAGAGCCACAGAAGACGTGATACGACTGTTTTTACAGGCTGAATAAAACCGTCCACAACGAGGAAACAGATCCGCATACGTAATGAACAAAACGTGTGTTTCACTTTCAGACGAGGAACAATAAGAAAACAGCCATACTGGTCAAAGAGGTGAACACCAAGAAGAGGCTCTTCCTGGTGTACCGGCCGAACACGGGCAGACAGCTCAAACTGGAGACGTACGCGGACATCAAGAAGAAGTTTAAAAAGGTAACGTGATGTTTTTTTAATAAAGTCGCCATGAGAGGAGCGGTCAGTGTTTACGTGGGGAATCATGCTGTGTTTCCTCTGTCAGGTCTTATCAGAAGATGCCAAGCAGCACTGGACTGACCAGTACAAGTCATCTGCTCAGATCTGCTCTCATGCGTACTGGTACGTGCACTCGCCTCACTGGTAACACTGACCAGCCAGCTTGAAGCGCGTTTGCTTCCATCTTGTCCTTTAGTTGATTTTAAATCTGGCTGTTTGTCGCTCACAGGCGGGGGAACTGTAAGAAGGCGTCGGTGGGCCTGCAGTGTGAAGTGGGTCTCCGCTGCAGGACGTACTATGTCCTGTGCGGCTCGGTGCTCAGCGTGTGGAACGAGGTGGAGGGAGTGCTGACGCCGCTCAGTGGAACCAACGTGAAGGTTCAGATCGTGCGCCTCCGGACAGAGGATGGACAGAGGATAGTCGGTATGTTGACGCGCTGCTTTAGAGGAAACCTTTGACGTTATGGGAAATATGCTTTCATGGCTTTGTTGCTGAGAGCTGGACGAGAAGATCGATCTGACTCTAAAGCTCAGTTTTGGGTTTCCAAATTTTCTTCCCTGTTTCTGTTCAAAACACGTGGCCCAGCCAGCGCTGCCGCCTCTGGCTTCATTCATGACGATGATCTTCTTTTGCTTTGGGCTCATTCCCTCTCCTGTTAGCTTTGGTTTCCCGCCTCTCCCCCAGTCGCTTCTTGACGTCTTTCTTTGTCCCACCGTCCTTCCTGACGAGGCTGCGTGAATAACTGAAGTTCTCCACAAACTCGAGTGGCTCGGCACGCATTAAAACTGAAGATGGATCCCACCCTCGCGTCTGTGTGTTTAAAGACTGGAAACAGAGCCAGACTCTCAGCTTAAGCTCACTAATCAACACATTATATCCTGTTAATTAGTGAGCTTTAGGCGTTAAACTGTCCTTGATTAATCTGACAAGAGCTGAAGTGTAAAAATAAGTTGTGGGTTTATGTTGTGGAACATTTCTTGGCTGGAAGCTGTAATTACTTTGAGTTTCCAGCTTCATGTTTACCGTACAGACATGAGAGTGGTATCGATCCTCTCCTCCGTCTCTTTGAGCAAAGTGAATCAGCATATTTCCCATAACGTCGAGGCCTTTTCCTTTAACGCTGTCTGTCTGCCCGCCCACACCTGTGCTCCCATGGTTCACTCTCAGCCCGTCATTTCTCCACAGGACTGATCATTCCAGCGAACTGCGTGTCTGCACTGATTAACAAGCTGTCGACGTCGGACCAGTGCCAGCAGCTGGCTGTGCAGGAGCAGCAGAAGCGGCAGCAGCTCCACCCCCAAAGTCTCAGTCACGCACCCAACACATAGTTCAGGTGGACCACTCGGCTTCGTGGGCGTTGATCCCACCTCCACCCCTTCCAGTTCGAAGTAATTGGGCTCATCAGTCTCTCTCTGCACTGCAGGCTCCAGGACCGCTGCCCCCCCCCCCCCCCCCCCGTTCTGCACCCTCACACCCCCACCCCCACCCAAATGTCTTTGAGGGTCAGAGGCGTCGCACCGAGCTGTGATGATTCTCAGATGTAAAGCAGTGGTTGTACAGAGAAAAGATTTCAGGGTTTTTCTTTTGTTTCGTTTTTTTGTTGTTGTTTTTTTAATCTCCAGTGACTCTTGTTTTCACCTTGAGAGGTTTGACGGGTGATGTTTTGTCCTCTGACATTCAGAGCGAAAAGATTTGGAATATATTGATGGAGACAGTTGAAACCCGGACGGCACGTCGGCCTGTGGATGAGCTTTCCACGCTTCAAGCCGGTCAGTCCGGACGACCTGGTATGAAGCAAAGACTTCTGATTCAGACCAAAGGTGGACGAGACGAAGACCGCCGTCTCTGACAGTCTGAGAGCGACTTTGATTCACTGAAGTGGGCATTTAATGCTGAACTACAATCTGATATTAATATATGATGAAAACTGTCAGTTTACTGCTCCTCTGACGTCATTCAGCACTAACCCAGAGAACATGCAGAATATTTGTCCAGTTAAATACGGGAAACCTGACGTGCTAAGTTTCTGGTTCTCTGCAGCGCTCGAATTCACTCCCAAAACAAAAAGCCCAAAATATCAGAATCCGCCAGCTTCCTCATCACAGCCCGGTTTGCTTTTGGCTCGTCTTTGTTTTGCACTCGGGTCTCAAATTGATCAGTTTCTTGGGTCCTTTAATTTCAGATTTGTTCCTCTTGTCCCTCTGAACATCAGAACAGGTTTTTCTTGCTGTGCTCTTCCTGCTCGTCCCAGCCCTGAAGGGATCCTAACGTGCTTTCAGTGGACGAATCCACAGCCGTTATTTGAAAATGGATTCAAAGGTCTGTTCGACAAATCAAGTTTGTCTTTAGTATGAAACTCCCTCTGTGTGTTCACCTTAAGTAGGACAGTAACCAACACAACCTCTTGATCTGGCTCAAATGAGGACTGGGGGGTTTTGGACCCCCATCCCTGACATTGACCGGACTCGTCTATTTGTTGGTTTGAACAGGAAGAACAGTTGCAGCAATCCAAACCTGAACTGAAACCGTTTGTCAAATGTTCGTTTGTCTGGACACAAAGAGACGCTGCGTTCAGGCACCTTTTCCAAAGCTCCGGCGAAAGAGCCGCTTATTTTCCTCCCGTCAGCTGTCCTCTGGTTTTTCTTCACGAGAGCAAGAAAATGATTCCCAAAGATAAAAACTGAAGCTGTAAAAAGAAATCTGAGGTTCAGATTGTCAACAAACCAAACTTTCAGCGCAGGATGTTCATCACATGACTCCAAGTCTCCAGTCCAGCACCTGGTTTATAACACACAGCGCAGACCCTCCTGTGATGACGTGCTTTTGATTATTACCACTGTGTTTCACTTTGTCTTCAGTGTCACTTCATAGCAGCGTCCAGTGACGAGTGAGCGACCTCCAGCAGTCGCATTCATGAGTAAACACTTCACACACTGGCTGGACTGACTGTCAATCAAAGGAGAGGACACAAACTGTAATCACAGCGAAGCAGCCAAGGAATCATGACCGTGACGACGAGCATCACTTGTTGATTTTCACACTGGTTTCAGATCAGTCTCCGGCGCCGCGCTCTGCTCAGACGTTTTTTATGTTGTGGCTTTTTTAAATGGAATTCTGCTCAGGGGTTAAACTCGTACAAAGACCCTCTTTGAAAGACAAAACAAAGAAAATCTTTAGAGTTTCACAGAGTATCTGAAATGCATGACCATAACTCGAATGCTCCTTCTGTACCTCCGCTCCGTAACGCTGCTCCGTGGTTGGCTGGACTCACAGCTCGCGTGTTGGCAGCGCGTGTTTCGAACATGCCTCGTATTCCTCTGCTTTCTCCAGACGAGCTGTAATTAAAACGGACGTTGCTTCTGATCAGCTGGGCGACACTCGATCTGCCCTGTGGGACAGACGCGTCTTCAACCTGTGGATTAGCTCGTTATTTCGTGTTTTCTCCTCTGTCCTCGATCGATGCATTTAAAAAGCAGTGAAATAGGAAGAAGTCTTTGTATCATACCAATGTGCATTTTGTACACTTTGTAAAAGGATCAGAGCTGAAACTCTTCGTGCAGAACATCTCCGCCGTTGGACAGAAAGGTCTGCTGTCTCATTGGAAGTCACATCTTTTAACTTGAATGTCCACGCTGCGTAAGCCGACAGCATGTTTTTCTTTCGTCGTTGGAGGCGTCGTGTTCTCGGGACGCTGGAAGTTTGTCGGACGCCGTGCGGCGTCGCAGCAGATCAGCTCCTCTGAAGTCGAAACACTTGAAGGATTTTTTTTTTTTCCTTTTATCGTTGCACGAGTTGCACTACTGACAGAGCTGTACAAATATTCAACATGTCCTGTACATGAATGAGTGCAATGCTCAATAAAGCTTGGTATACTTCTACCTGGTGTTCTGTCCCATCCTGCCACCAGACACCTGCGATGATCCCACTGACAGACATGAAGCTGTGCATCCTTAGAAAATGCTTTAAAACTGCATAAATACTCATGTACAAGTACAATCCTGAGCAAGTCTAATCAGCAAAGTACACTGAAAGTACGAATTCTATAAACCTGTGTTTTGTGAGTAAAATCTTACCTCCTGAAGTAACTGATGCAGTAGAATGAGTACATTAAGTACATATGGATAATAAATACAGTGTTTGTACTGTTGAACAGTAGATTAAGAAATGACAACATACATATTTCTCCATGGAAACGCCCCGAGCAGGTCACAAGAAGAAGTACAAGTACTGACAGCAGTGTAAAAGTACTCCAAGTAAAAGTATTCTCAGCAAAGCTGCGTCTGACACAGAAACTGTTCATGATGCCATGATGATATTTTGGAGTTTAAAAAATCTGCTAACATCATGAAAACCATGAAATGGAGACAAAATAGAGCTGCAAATAATTAATCTGCACATTATTTTATTGATTAATTTATTCTTTGGTCTATAAAACATCTGAAAATTGGTAGAAAGACAAATTCTCCCAAAATCTGTGACGTCTTTAAAGTGTTTTGTTCCACTAGCAGCTGATTTTTTCATGAACATGACATAAAAAAGCACACTGGAGAAGCTGGGACCAGTGGCGTTCTGCTGGAAGCTGGGTTATTTCATTCATCAGCCAACACACGACAGCTTTCAGCCGCTTCCCGTCCAGTGGAAACCTCGTATCTCCAGATGTGTTCGTGCTAAACTGAAGGATGAAGAGTCCTGAAACATTACTGCAAACAGGGAACACTTTACTGCAACACGAGTACTTTGACTTTCATACTCAAAGTACATTTGACTGATAACACTTACATGCTTTTACTGTTTTGACTCTGCAGTAGAGTGTTAGTACTTTTACTTCAGTAAAGGATCTGAATACTTCCTCCACTGCTCATGTGTTGTACATCATGTATCTTGGATGTTTACTTCTCTGTGTTGTTGGGGGTGTCAAACATATTAAAAATACTGCTAAATATTAAAATGTTAGAAGTTTTTTTTTGTTGTATTTGAACTTTTTCTTTCGTAAATAATTTGATTACTTCTTAGTTTTTTTTTCCTTTGCTAATGTTATAATTAAACTAATTAATTTTTATTTTATTTTTTTTTATTAAAAGTGTTCAAACTTGTCTTTACATCCACCAAACTCGTGTTAAAGTCAGACTCTGTTCACACACTGTTATCTGCTCCTTTGTGGGGGGCCTTCCCACCTCATCGCAGGGGTCCCGGGTCATGACACCGGGGGCCAGGATTGGACCAAACCTTCCAACTATGTGGCCGGGGGGCCTGCGGGGGCCCCTGCTCATCCCATGTGAGTGGAAGAGGGGCCACACGCCTGCAGAAGGAGCCTGGATGGACTCGGTCTTTGTTCCTGAGGAGCTCTCAGCCTGACACAGATGGATGCGCCCCCACAGACAAAGACAGGTACCGACGAGCCGCCCGCAGTTCCTCTTTTCTCTTTCAACAACCTTCACACTTTAACTCAAACTAAAGCATTTTCACTAAATTAACCCCTCCCGGCTCATTTATTTCACCTCACATCGCACCAGGCTGCTTTTCCCACTTTCAAACATCATTTTCCGCCTTAAATGTGGCGTTAAAATAAAAGGGGACACTTTAAAATTGAGGGGAAAAAGTAAAAAAAGCGTAAAAGCGTTTGACCTTTTTTCCGCTTTTTCATCACTTTTTTTCCTCTAAAGTGTCATAAAGTGGATTCTCCGACGAGGGCGAACTAAACGTGACAAATGTGCGTTAAACCGAGCGAAACCGTGCGTGAAGTCCGTTTCATTTATGGTGGAAATCCCGTTTTAAGCGTTTTCTTGATGAGCCGCAATGGATGGCAGCAGTGTTAGAAAGCACAGTGGGTGTCAATATAAAGTGACGGCCATATTTGCCGGTGCCGCTGTTGTAAACAAAAAGTGAGAGACAGACGCTTCACTGAATTTCGGGTCATTTTTATTTCTTTAATTTACAATGTCTTTGGGAATGTCTTATAAACCCAATGTCCATCAGCACATTCCGGGAACTTCTGGGAACCAGGGTAAGGAGAAAAAACGGGGGGAAATCAAAGTATCCGTCCGTTAAATCGAGTGTTAAATTCGGGGTCTCGGAGAATACCTGGAGAAAGACCGTGTCTGTAGTTTTTGTCCAGTTATATATATAGGGTCAGATCCTGGGAGCTAGGCTAATTCATATCCGCCATTATTACTAATGTAAAAGAGCGCCATCCGCGATATCAGGCGGCGGAGAAACGCGGTTTGGATGTGAAACGAGAAGGCGGCGGTTCCTAAAACGCGGTTCGCCGGCGTCCCGGGTCCTGGTCCCGCCGGGTGGGTGCCGTTACACGGTGACAAAAATGTATCACTTGTGTCTTCTTGAGCCAGCCTTGTTCCGTTTCCTCCATGATGCTCCTCGGTCGGAGCTGCTGATTGATCTGCCTCGGATTTTTTTTACGACACTTCGAGGACATCTGGCGGTGGAGGTCGAGTATTACACCCGAGCGAAGCGGCAGGGCAGCGGCGGGAGCGGAGGGCGAAGCGCACACCAGACTCCATTCATTTTCAGCCCAATTTAAGCGCTTCGGCTGCTTAAGCTACAGCGGAAACTTTCTCAAGGATGATTCTAGTACTGCCATATTTTGGGGCCAACAACAACAACAACGACAACAAAAGTTAATTGATTAGCTGATTAGTATACTGCATGTTTCATTGTATAGATTAAGTTCTCCCTTTTCCTCTCCTCTTGTACCACAGGTCCATGTGATATATTGAAGTGTTGTAACTTAAAAGCTCAAACAGTTGGTCGATTATTTCTTTTGCCAATCGACGGGAAATTAATCTGCAACTGTTTTGATTGTCAATCAATAGTTTAAGTCAAAATGAAACACATGCTCAGGTCTGCAGCTTCTCTCGGTTTTTATGTCACGTGAAATGAAATATCCTTGGGATTCAGGCTTTTGGTCAGATTGAACAACAGGAGACATCTTTAATGGGCATTTTCACAGTTTTTTAAAAATCCAATCTGATAATTTCCCTGTTTTAGTTCCTTGTTTTTTGCCTTGAAAGGATTAAAAAAAGCTAAAAATCATAATTTATTCAAGACCAAGGTGGATTACAAGCAGTTTAAAGGTGTTACCTTGGGGTCCTGAGAATGTATTTTTCACTATTTTGTGACATTTTATAGTCTTAACAATAGAGAAAGTGACCGTCAGATGAATTGAAAATTGAAAATCATCGTCAGTCGTAGATGTGGCTGTTTCGGTCTTGTCTGATGCCGGCTCGTGTTTCCTGAACAGTTGGAAGCCTCCAGTCCCCCTCAGCGGCTAACGTGGCCTCGTTGCAGTCCTACAGGCCCCTTCTGAGTGACTATGGACCCCCGTCTCTGGGATTCTCACAGGTAACAACACAGATGTTTCATTTGGCTTCTTCCTGTTTAAATGCTGACAAACGGACTTTCACCTGCAGTGTAATTAGTTTTTTTATTGTGGTTCTGCTGCTTTTAATGAAGTAAAGGATCTTAATTCTTCTTCCAGCACTGCGGAGTAGTGCTCCACATGACTAGGATTATTAAAGTAATCAGATCACATTACGTTAATTAAATTAGACATTACAGAAGCGTCTGCTCTTAGATTGTTATCACAGAAATATTTTGACCTTATTTGTGTTTTCGTTCTCATTTTTGATCAGTGATTGACGGCTGCTCTCTTCTCCTCTCTCACTGTAATGTTCCCTGAATTTCCATATACTGAAAAAACGGTGTGAATTGTGTTTAATCTGGCTTTTCTTGTTCTGTTCGCCTGAACCTCAGGGCTCCTCTGGTAGCCAAGTGCCTCAGAACAAATATGCAGAGCTGCTGGCCATCATCGAAGAGCTTGGAAAGGAGATCAGGCCCACGTATGCTGGAAGTAAGAGTGCAATGGAGAGACTGAAAAGAGGTAACTGCAAACCTTTGTGCAAACCATGTGGCCTGTTTGTGGGCGCTTCAGTGTTCGTTAATCTAAACTGTATTTGTTCAAAGGAATAATCCACGCCAGAGGGTTGGTGCGTGAGTGCTTGGCCGAGACGGAGAGAAACGCGAGGTCCTAGCTACGATGGGCGTTCCTCCCTGCAAGAAGATCTAACAGCGTGTGTCTCATGAAAAACATAAATAAATAACTTGCATGGCATTTCCTTTGAGAAGAGGAAGTAAATGAACAAAGGATGGAAAAGCGAGCTCCTAGAGAGAGAGAAAAAAAAGATTAACACAGTTCACGACTCCTGAGGGTCGTGGAGGGTCATTTAAATTATGTGTGGGTTATTGGATTCAATTGACGGGACATCATGTGTTTTTATGCCCCACTTTGGGATCTTAGTTTCGACTTCATATTTAAAACATTGATTTCTGCATGCTGAGGGGCCCGTGGGTTAATTGTAGACAGTGCATGGCTTGTACAGGGGTAGACAGAGAAGACTTCTTCTTTTTGATAGTATTTGGTCTGTTTTTCAGACCCTTATGACTGAGTGAGTGAGGGGCAGAGATGTGCCAAATGCATCAGTTCATTCGTGTTCAGGTTGGTTTTGGTATAAAAAAAAAAAGGAAAATGCTGTTACTTGCATCTTTGTATGTATTTATTACTCAGTGTAATAAATTGTATTTTCAATATAGTGTCATGCTGTGATTCAGTGCAGTTTTAGAAGTTCGTTGCCCAGTTTTGACGTCTGCACAAACGCTCGAAGCAGGAAAAGAAACTACTTGATAGTAAAAACAAGAAGTGGAGAAAAGTGCCGGTTTGTTCTGTTCGCTCTGCAGACTCTGCAGACATGATTCATGTGACCAACTTACTACACAAAAGCTGCTTGTAGAGATCAGCGATATCTTTGGGGTCGTCCACTAATCACAGGGTTGTTGGCTCGACGCCCGGCTCCTGCTGGCCACATGCTGAAAAGCTTTGTGTTTAGCTTCATTTGTCGGACAAAATGACATTTTTAGATGACGCTAAATGCTCTGGCAGCTTTTGATGCCCACATTTTACTCATTTTCTGACTTTCTATGGATCATACAATTAACTGATGAATCAAATAAATTAGAGTAATTGTTGCAGCATCACACATGATAACTCCATGAGATGGCCAGTGCTGTTTTTTAAGGATTTGCTAAATAAAAACAGAATAGCGACTCAGACGAGTGATTATCAACAAGGAAAACAAACACAAACAGGATCACAGAGCAGTATGATGCTTCTGTTTAATAACTAGTCACATTAACCCACCCTGAACGACGCCTCAGTTTCCCACCAACCTGAACAACACCCTGAACGCCACGCGCAAGAGTGAGTGAAACTAGCCAGACAGCTAACAGAGAAGTTGCAATGAACAGCTAAAAGAAATAGATATATGTGTGAAATGTCAGACTGGAACCAGGCTTCCCCTTGTTTTTACTCATATAACACTAAAACAATTCATCAGTTGTTAAAATAGTCACACAATGGTAACTTTGAGATGACATACAGTGTAAAATAAGGGGCAGGAAATGGGTGAACAGAGAGATTAAGAGGGGACTAACAACAAGTTTATGCATGGGGGCCCAAAAAAGGACATTCTACCTGTGGGTTTCAAAAGGTGAGGCTCAGTTAATTACCATAAGAACAGTGCTGACTCTCAGCCCAAGTTTCTATGTAAATATTGATAGAAAAAGAGAGAATAGAGCCTAAAGATAGAACCTTAATGTGAACTGTACAATGATAAGCAAGACACTATAATGTAGGTTATTTATATGTCTGGTACAGTGATATTACTAAAAGCTTTGTAGAAAGGATAAAAAAAAGATCAGTAAATATCAAACATAGTTAACTGTGCATTGAATATTCTGCATGTATAATAAATGGATGTAAGAATAATGTACACAATTTTCTGAGGGCCTGAAATACAAAAGAAAAACAGAGAGACGGGCTGAAAAGATAAACAGCAGATGGATCAGTGATAAAAGAAACGTGAAGAATAAACAGACTCAAACTGAGGAAAAGGTGGCACAGTATAAACTTTCTAAATCTCAGCTTTTCCTCCCTGTCAGCTTTTGTCCCGACAGATGTGTACACCGCGTTCCCGGAACAGCCAATAGAATCACAGAGTGAAAGTGACGACCAATCACAGCTCTGTATTTTCGATCGCATTTCGACCAATAGCGACGCGGTCTGCGAACGTTACAGCAGCCAGAGAACACTGCAGTGCAGTAGCCAACCAGCAACCAGCTAGCCAACTTGTCTACTCACAGAGAAATATGGATGAAATGATGGTACAAGTCAACGGGTAGGTAAACTGCTATTCAATGGCGGTTATCTGCGTCACTCTCTTCCGTGAAAGCGTCTTTATCCTTCGGCTTATGAGCGCCAACGTTTCCCCGCGCGCTCCAGCTTGCCTCCGCTCCGCTTACAAACATGTAATAAACCAACTTAGCCCAACTTAGCTAGCTAGCTAACCAGTTCAGCTGCTTGTCAATGGTAGCTGTAGCAATATGTTAGTTAGCTAGACAACTTAGCGTAACAGACCCGGGCTTCCGCGGAGTTTACGGGCAACTTTAACGGTCTGCCCGCCTGCTGCATCCGTAGCCCCCGCTGACACAGAAGCTAAAGCAGCTAATGTGGCTCTTACAGTAGAATTGTTCAAGCCGCTGCATGCCTGTGGCTAATATATCTGTGTTTGCTAGGTGTCAAAGTTAATTAGCTATTCATTCAAACCTGCTTCAGCTCAGACAAGCTTTGACACGCAGGAAACGCGGCTCATGACTGACAGACAGGGAAGTGATGCTAATGCGTAACATTTATACGTGAGTTTGGGCGTTTGTGTTTCTCTCTGTTTCTGTTTTGCTAACTCTTGAATGTTGTCTCAGATGTCAGGGCAGATATATGACATGGATTGAGTGCTTACTCTTGGCTGTGTTATAATCAGCTGGGTCCTGCTTTTTTCCTGCTGTTGTGACAGTAAAGCAACACCTCCAACTGTTTGCATGGCCATTTTTCCACATCACATGTCAGACTGCCTCCCTCTCTTGGTCTCCAGCTCTCAGACTGACCCCCTCTGCACGGGCCCATAAACATGTCCACAGATGACAGTATCTCTGAGGATGTGTCCAGTTCGGGGGCTTTGAGCCATTGCCATGCCAGTGCTGATGGGGATGGGGGTAAGGAGAGCGAGACCTCTTTGGTGTCCTCTGAGGGGACATCGGCCTCAGGGCTGGCTGTCTCAGAGGGCAGACTCACAACCTCCCAAACAACAGGAGGCACTGTGGAGAGAAGGCCGATTGACATCACACCAGCATGCAACAAGATCAGGTGCAGTAACTGTAAACACACTGTGGTAGATGGAAATAAAAAAAATCACAGTTTTCTCTGCGCAGAGATAAAATATGAAGCAGCGGCAGTAGACCCATCCTGTCCTAGAAAGAAATTTAAATGTGAATGGTCTTTATCAGTTCTTCTATTTCAATGTATTCCCCGTGAAGGACCATTGTTGTACTTTCCTGAATTTGCTAAATTGAGAAAATAGATTCAAATGTGATACCATTTATATGTGGAATAATATTTAGTATTAACTGGAGAGCCACATACAGTATATTATTTATTTCTTGTACTGATATGACCACATTTAAGAGCAGTAGGTGATTTGCTATTGATTTTATGATTTGTTTCAGGAGTCTGTGTCTGAGCACAGACGAAGCGTTCGAACAAGGAAAGAGCCTCCCGTTCATCAACCCGAGCTCCCTTGAGACCCTGAGGGCTTTGGTGCAGGAGATCCAGAGCAGCGGAGAGACAGACCCTGAGATCTGGAAGGATTGTGAGGTGGGGAAATGTCTCAGAGCCTGAAGAGCAATCGTTATTTCGCAGTGTGCAAATAAGAGCGTAAACTGGTCCGATGACGTTGAAGGTGAGGTTGGGGTTAGCTGCTGTGGCAGTTGTTCCTGTGTGCTGCATTTCACAGCTGGCAGCCTCATTTCTGAGCTGTCACTTTTGTTTTTTGTGCGTGGATCACACCTGACAGTAAGACAGACACACACACACACACACACACACGCACACGCACACACACACACACACACACACGCACACACACACAGCACACACACACAGCACAGCACTGCAGCTGATCTTTTCAGACACAGCATGTGATTTGCAGTGAACAGACAATTGTGATGTGCTCCAACACAAAGAGACTTAACTGCGTAGTTCATCAGTCTGGAGGCCTTTTAGTTTACATACCTGGAAAAAACAACCCTTTTCTCTGGTCATTATAATGGCTGTGGTAGATTATTGTATGTCCTCTCTGTATGTCACCTCTGATGGGTCTTTGTAGTCATGAAGCTGTTGCTCCCCTTCACAAAAACACACATGCATACGTGCATGTAAGCGAAATGCAGGCAAATTCAGATAAAGAATTAGATTTTTTCTAAATGCTGATCACCTCTGTGTCACATCCACTCACTCGGTATATTTACAAATGAGACACCTGGTTGCTGTACTCGGGAAGGGGATGAAAGAAAGCTGATGTTCCAGCTAGATTTCTCCTGGAGAAAGCTGATTTCTTCGGTCGTGCTCATTATTCATTTTATGTCTGTGATACTCAGACGTGTTCACTCATGCTGGGCTGCATGCAGACGGTCCGTGTGGACCCTCGTGGGTGTGGGCAGATGATGAGCCTCTCATCATGTGGACCTTTGCAGCCCTGGGGATGCAGACCTTATAAATTGGCTTTAAACTGGTTTCTCATCAGCTTTTTACGCTGGGGACAGCGAAAGTATTGCTGTTACAGGATGTGACTGGATGAAAATCAGTGTCATTACTCATGATGACACACCCTTTTATTCTAAATAATTCATCCAAAGTCTGAATAAAACTGACTCTAAGTGACCTCTGGAACCTGGTTTTATGTGTATATGAAACCAGGTTTTACTGTAGGTTATCGTCGTGCTGTGAGTGATAATGGTTCATGACATTTTGTCTGCTTTATTCTGCAACAGGGCCGATGGTTGCACCTGTTTCAGCTGGTTGAGAAGCAATACCAAGAGCAGATACTCGCTCAGCAAGAACAATACCAGTGCCAAATACAGGTAAGCCCCCATTTATTCATGTCTTATCACATAAGTTATGAAAAAAACAGTTTTTTTCATCCAGTGAAACAATGATTTGCTCTTTTCCAGTTGATTCAGGATGAAATTAAGGCCCTGGTTCAGCTCCAGAACCGCCAGGCCAGCATCCAGCCACACACAGAGTTCTCTCCGACTCCAGTGACCAAAACTTCCACAGACACAAAAGACTATATTTTCCCCCTCATCTCCAGTGACTGCACAGTCCCCAAGAACGTGGCCAGCGACAGCGACAGCCTAGCAGCCCCGGCCCATTCCCACTTTAGCTCCCCTTCACCTCCGCTGAGACCGGAGACCGCCAACCAGGGGGAGGAGCGGGTGACCACAGTGCTCAGCAGCGGGTACGGGACTCTGTCTGCTTGGGAAACAGGTCTGGAACCTGCTGGGTCGCCGGGGGGGGATGAGGATGGTAGCCAGGGGCGGGAGAAGCATCATTGGGCCTCTAAATTCCAGGAAGACACAGAGACACCTGTGATTGGCTGCCTGCAGGATCTTTCCAATGAGAAGCCTCTCAGAGCGGACGAACCGAGCCCAGCAGTCTACCAGCAGAGACCCTCTGGGTAGGTCTGAGACCCTGGCTCTTTAGCCGCTAAATGCTGCTCTGTGTTCACCAGCTAGTCTCTGACTTCATCTGCCTGCTGCTTGCTACTGAGCAGGTGGTGGGGGGGGTGTTAATGTTTTTTACTGACAAAGTACAGTAGATTCATCGCTGCCACACACTGTACTCACATTTCATCCATCAAAACTCTCAGTTTTAACTTTTACATTTCCACTCATCTGACCTGTTCTGTTGGCAGCACCAGCCAGCCGTTGACCTCCTGGGCCCAGAGGCAGAAACTCAGGCCCAAGAAGAGCAAAGCGGGACAAGCTTCGTCCCAAAATCCTGAGTACCAGGATCAGCCGGGCAGCCACAAACAAACCCCCCTGGAGAGCTCGGACTCCCAGGACCAGGTACATCTCACCAAGCGCTACTTTCTGCTCCTTTAGGACAGATGACGCTTTGCGAGGATGATAAAAACCACTCATGTTTATCTCTGCGCTCCGTCTGTAGTGTTTTCCTTGGCGGTGTGTACGTCTGTTGTGGTTGTCCTGATTTAATTCACTCTGCTGAGTCTAATCACTCGTCTCTATTGGGTTTCAGCAGCGACTGGCTGGGCCGTCGTCCAGCTCTCTTCCCCTGAGGAGGAGTGACAGCCTGATGTCGGAGGCATCAGGTAACATTTCACTGACTCAGACAAAACACTGAGCAGCACAGCCCGACCGGGGTAAAGAAATCACTGACAGTACGACTGTGATAAAACCAACAATGCAGGATATTAGAGTTTGATGGATGCTGAGGCACTGCTGCACTTACCACCAGTGACAGGGAGGTGGCACTGTTGTACAGAGGTCAATCATATCCATTCCTTTTTTAATTTCCTGAAACAACATGTCACAAACGTGTGTGTTTGCTCTGTCACCTGAAACCACTGTGACAGCAGAGTCCTGTGATTTATTTCTGATTGTATTCTTACAGCTTATCTGATGTGCTCCGTTTCATTTCATTCTTTAAAAGGATTAAACTGCTTATAGGTAGTATTTTCCCATGAAAAGACCCAAACCAACAATGTGTAGGTTGGATGGATGGTGTGTGTGCAGCTGAGTCAGAATAAACTACAGTGTGTGTGTTCATGGTGATGAAGAAACATGTCAGCCAGTGTAACGCTGTGGTTCACTGATGTGTTTTTAATAGCTTATGGGCCACATGGAGCTCTCGAGGAACAATATATATCAGTCTGTGACTCACAAAATACTTGTTGGCTGATGCATCCACTGTTGGTTTTGTTGACAGTAAGTAAAATACAGAATATCACCAGATCCTTCCCGTACGGATGATCAGATAAACTATTGAAGTTATCATGTCAAGCAGAACATAAGATGATTCTCTCTGTCGTAGGCCTCACCTATTGGCGTCTGAATGAGTGTGAGCTGTATCACCCCCTGCCGGACAGCCTCGACAGCGGCGCTTACCTCCTTCTGCAAGAGGCAAGCATGAGTCTGGTGAGTGACAGCACCTGTGATTGGTCTGATCGAAAGATGAGCTACAGTAGAAAAAAGGGCCTAAGACTCTGTTTACCCACCTGTGTGAACCTACCTGTACACATTTATGTGACTGATAATATTCAGAGCTGACTGGTGTTTTGCTGCTGGTTTGCATCACCTCGCCTCCTCTTCGTCTCTTGTAGACTCCGTCTCCGGAGCCTCGGCTATCTCTCAGAGAGATCTATCAGAACAAGCAAAGGACAGACTGTAAACGTTCAGAGTGGGAAGGCTCTGTTACATCGGCCCCTTCGTCACCGCAGGTACATCACGTGACTCATCAGCGCTCCGTTCAGTCCTCTGTGAAGCCTCTGACACACACTCTGCCTCTCTGTGCTTCAGGTGTTGACCTTGGACCCTGCAGGTAACCAGCGGCAGTCAGATCGGACCTCTGGCTTCACGTCTCCGTCTCGCTTCAGCAGCCCCTCGTTTGCCGCTCAGCCCCACCTCTGCCCCAGAGTCGGGACCCCCGTGACCCCTGACAGCATGGTGGAGTGCAGTCCCAACGCTGGAGATACAGACTGTATCTCTGATACCTCCAGTGTTTCAGCTGCCGGACCTTCCCCTTCTAAGGTGCAAAGCATGTGGGGAACCCCGTCCCAGCCAGTCCAGTCTACCTCCCACGATAAGACGCAGGCCTGCTCCCACACATCCAACCAGCAACGCAGAGCCAGTGCCCCCTTAGCCAGCGAGGAGGAGGGCAGCCACACCCACACCAGCACCCTGAAGCCTTGCTCTGGTTCCAGTCTGCGGTCGGCAGCCAGTCCACACGTGGAGAGAGCGGCGTCACTCGAGGACCCTGTGGTGCTTTCTCTGTGAGTCCAACACACAGAGGTTCAAGTGTTTGTTCACACTGGGACGCTCAAAAACTTTATTTATTTTCATCGTGGCGTGCACAGCTGCAGGTGATGAGGAATATTAGTGGAATATTCATTTTATTAACTATGTAAACAGCTCTTTTTTAGAATAAGGGCAAACACTAGAATAACCTATAAAAACATTGTCATTGTAGTGTTTACACCTCATTCCTGCTGTGGCCAAAAAGCAGTCAGTGCAGGTTTAAACTGACCAGTAAGCAGCTGTCAAAATTCATGCACAGAAGTTTTCCATTAAAACGGTTTCACTCACATTCTTGTTTTCCGTTTTTCTCCTCAGACTGAGGCAGAACCTGAGGGAGAAGCACTCTCGACATGTGGCCGACCTGAAAGCATATTATGAGTCTGAGATTCAAGTCCTGCGAGACAAACTGAAGCTCAGAGATCTGCCCCAGGATTTAGAGAAGACCAACCAGCTCCTCACAAAGAGGTGTGTAAGACAACTGCACTGAGCAGGCTGTTAAATCTGAGGCGCCGACCTGTTTCTGAGGATACTAATGATCAGTAATCGTATTCAAAGGACTCCACATTTCCCAGTATGACATTAAACTTCAGTTTGGGTCCATTGTATTTTGTTTCTAACTCTGCTGTTGTGACCTTTGTTGATCCACAGGTGTAAGCACCTGGAGAAAGCTCTGTCTGAGGCCACCAGTCGTATTCAAGAACTAGAGGCAAAAAACAGCTCGCTGGAGAAGAAGCTGGTAACATTATTTTTCTTTTTTTACATTATTTATTCCAAACAGCATCATGGACCATAAAAGGCCAAGAGGATACACATCTTCAGGCTTACTGAAGCAGTTTTCCAGGTGTTCCTTTAATATTCTTGAAAGATATGAAGCGCAGGTCGTTCCATAACCTCCATGTGACTTCCCGTTGTCAGGCAGAATGGCCGGAGCGCTACGCTGTCGCTGGCGCCACTGTGAAATCCCTGCAGCAGCGACTGGAAGAAAGCAAACGCTCGGGCAAAGACAAAGACGCCCTGGCAGCTCGTTTGAAGGCCCACGTCCGGCAGCTGGAGGAGACGGCGCAGAAAGCCTGCAGGGAGGCGGATGAGAAGGAGGCCCGGAGGGAGAGAGAGTACAAGATGCTGCAGGATGTGAGTTAGAGAAGATTGTTTTATTTCTTCCATTAAATCGTTTTGTTCTTTTTGTACTCTCAGAAAACAAGGACTGATGTTATGTCTTATTGATGATAAACTTTTAGCAGCCAGAGTCAAATACCTGTAACAGATCTGCAGTGCTAGCTGAGCTGGCTGGTTTTGGTTTCTGAGGCCTCGTTTATCACAGCAGCTCAGTCCTGTTTGTACAGAGGTGACGTGTCACAGCCTCATGTTAAGCTCCTGTGTGGAGGAGCCGTTAATGCAGCTGTTCAAGCAGGAAAAGGAGAACACGGCATCGGTTCAATGAGAATAAGTTGGGTGGGTTGCATTCAGGCTCCGTTCAGCACTGACGTTGACTGAGGTCATTTTGTGTCCTCAGCTGCTCGCAGAATATGACTCTCTGGTGAAGGAGCACGAGGGACTGAAGGTAATGGATCTCTCACTTAGATTATTTCATTAGCATTGAAACATGTTGGATTATTTCAGTGGTGACCCACAGAATCAGTGCTTTTATGTCACATCTTTTTTAATCTTTAACGATTTGCGCTTCTGCAGAACAACTTGGTGTCAACAGAGAACAAACTTTTCGATGCCAACGATCAGATATCAGAGCTGAAGAGGTGAGTCGATTGGTGGTAAACACTGACTGCCAGTTAGCTTTGGGTGTTGTATGAATTTTCTAAATTCTATTTTCTGTCCACCGTGACAGTTCAGGTTCTCACCAACTCTCATTTCCAGGTCTTGTTTTTCTGTAAATATCAGAGTCATGAAAAAACAACTTTTTCCTCGTTTGTGTTGTGTTGTGTGTTCTGAAGTATTTTCCAGTGTCTGGTGTCCAATGACCGCACAGCTGTTAAACAGCGGCTCAATCAGCTAGCCTGTGTCTCTCCAGAGGTTATAAAATACACACACCGCCACCTAAAACGACATACTTTGTAGTTCAAACTGTGCAAAAAGTTTAAAAACGACCAGCTGGGGTGCTTTATGCTTAAAGAAACCAAGAACTACACAAACTGTAAATAGTCCTCAGTGTACTTTTGAGTTCTCATGTCGATGCAGAGAGCTCATAGCAGAGATGTGGTGTTACTGCTGAGGGAGGGTATTAGCTTCAGGCCTATCACTGTCAAACGGCATCACATGGTCAGTGGTGCCTCCAGCAGTTTTGTAAAAGAGCTGCAGTGGAGGCTAGACAGCCGAGTGATCAGTCGGGGAGGATCCGTCAATAGAGCCTAATGATGGAGTCTGTGCAGTTGAAAATAGATAATGGCTTTGGCCGACACTATGCAGCAGCTTTCCTTTGCAGCCTCAGCTCTGCCTGCAGATTGGCACAGACAGAGGCGGCGCGTGGACTGATGAAGTCTGTTCAGTCGATTCAGCGATTTCCCCGACAGACGGCGAGCTGCAGCCTGCAGAACATCAATATGTGTGCCACAGGAGGCCTTTAGCGCTGAAACAAATGATCTGGAGGGCAGCCAAATGAAAAGAGACGGAGAGGTCCAGAGACCTGAGAGTGGGCTTTTGGAAAAGGGACGAGGGAAGAAATTTAGATGAGATGAATAAGAGCAGAGTATTTCACTAATTTCTCTGTTCATCTACGATTTTTAATATCTGTTCAACAGAAAGAGAAGGTAACTGTCACCTGTCTCTGTGTCTCTGTCTGTCCCCTCAGAGTAATCTCCAAACTGGAGTCTCAGGTGAAGCAGCTGGAGCACGAGAACCAGGCCAGAGCGCGTTACGCCTCCCACAGTAACACACAGCCTTCTGGGGCCGGGTGAGCACCTGAACGCACCGATGACCTGCCTCTCTTACATGTCTGCAGCAGGTCTCATTGTATGAAACCTAAGTGGACAAATTTGTGTATCATATATTTAGTTTCCATGATGCACCGCTGTCTTTGCATCAGTCCATCAGAAAACTGTTTTGTCGTTAAGATTACCTGAATGGAAATGTCCTCTCCACACGTCCGCAGTCTTTTCCACCATCCTGACCTGCTGCTGTCACCCAGTAAATGTAAGGCAGAGCCAGACGTCACCCGCAGGAAGTCACCTTGTCCTCTACTTGATCCGCTCAACTGTGGCAAAAAATCACCGTTCCCTCCACCTAACCAATCAAGTATCTCCAAGAAGTCACAGTGTCCATTGAACGATCAGTCGTCTGGAGCTGGAAGCTCTGTGGACGCCTCCTCAGCTGGCGGGAGCTGGAGGTCAGTTTTCATTGTTATGGATATTTTCTCAACCAAATTAGTGAAGATTTTAGGTGATTTACTGAAATCCTTGTTCACAGGTGTGCGTCTCCCCCCGAGTGTGAGCAGTCTCTGCCTCAGCCCAGACACCCCGAGCAGAGCGTCAGCCAGCGGGAGGCCGGGCGTAGAGACGCATCCTGCGCCCTGACGCCCATGATGAGGGCCCTGATAGAGCTGGAGGAGACCAGAGCCACAGAGAGCCGGGCCCCCTGTAAGAACAGCTCCACCACCCACTGTATGACTCCCATCAGTCACTCACGACACATTACCCACCTGATCGATGCTAACATTTAAAGCTTCTCTCCTCCAGCTTCTCACTTATAACTGCAAAGATTAAACAAAAGTATAGATGCCACTGTGGGTACTTTGAAAACCACAGTGTACAGGAGAGGAGACGGTCATGGAGGCTGTCTGCAGAGGGGGGAGTGACTGGCTGTTCCCACCTGCAGGAAAGGAGGGAACAATGGCTGCAATCAGTTTGACTGTGTGTGACTGTGTGTGAAGTAACTGCTGTTCAATCAGGACACGAGTCAAGTGATCAATCACAGCAAAGTCTGAGATGTTTCTGAGATGTCACCTTTAGGAGGAGGTGGCTGTTTACAGAGGGAGTAACTGTACCTGTGAGGATGAGCTCAGGTGATTTTCACCTGGGCGTAGGTAGTGAATCACTGTTGTCTCTGTGAGTTTTGGTACACAGCAGCTCTGTCCACACGCTTTTGACTTCAGTGCATCTATGGTTTCTCTCTGCAGGGATCAGCAGTCAGAGGACCACCGTCGGGTTCGTGGAGCGGCGGCACAAAGAGGCGATTCAGGAGCGAGCCGGGCTTCAGGCCGACAGAGAGGCGGCCAAACCCGGAGGAGTCGCGGCCAGAGCTGAGCGAGGAGGCGCGGAAACAGCCTCGGCTCTGCTCAGAGCTCAGAGGAGTTTGTCTCCAGAGGGCCACAGGTCCTCCTCACTGCCTCCTCCAGCACATCGAAACATACCTGCAGCTACACCCCGTATGTCCTCCAGAGCTTTCCATCGAGTCTGAAACGTGCACGCCGTCCGCCTCGCTCACGGCTCTGTTCCAGCGTTTCATCTGTTCGGTCCTCAGCAGCCACATTTCTGATACAGTTTAGAGTCGTTGTGCTGAGTTTTCACGTTTTATCACAGGCATGAAAACACGTTTGCAGGTCGTTCAGATGGTTTTTTCCAACCCTCAAACCATCACTCACTTTAAATGTCAGCGGAGTCGATCTCACAGCACGGCCGCTCTCATTAACCTGCCTTTGTCTTCACTTTGTCTGCTGATTTCACCTGCAGCGCAGCAGCTCGGTGATGACTATTTATGAGCTGTGATCAAGTTTTATCCTCATGCTGTTGTCTGACAACAGAAACAGGAAGATATGTAAATAAGAAGATGTAGAATGTGAATTAAAACTGAATATTGGTGATCATGAAGGCAGCGGGGGGCAGACAGGGAGTTTAACAGGTCGCTGTTGATGCTTTGTAACCCAATACATTCTTCACCTTCTAACAAAATCAACACAATCTTATCTAAGTGTTGTGAATCACCAAGAACACCCTGGAGAAGTGAGGTTTTAATTAATGGTGTGTGTGTATTAAAGGTTTAATTAATGGTGCTCTGATTAATGGCGTGCTCTTCTCCTCCGTCCAGCGAAGAGAGGAACTTTGCTCATGCCTCTGTCGGCCAAGTCCAGTCCCAAACGCTGCCCCACCGAGAACTACTCCACTGCGTTTGGCTGCCCGATGCCACGAGAGGAACACCTGCTCAAAAGGTGAGCCACACAAACATCTGAACACTGAACAAGGAGCTGTTTGGCATGATGGGAAATACACCAAGTCGCTTTCTCCGGCCTCGTGCTGCTGATGCTAAACACGTCGCAGGGGACCCTCGAAGCACAGCTATGGTTCACTCATAGTAAAACCTGCCTGTTGAGTTTACTACAGGGTGTCAGTCTGCTGCATCTTTCGCACATTAGCCCTGTTGTTTACTCAGCAGATGAAAGTGGGTCACGCTGAATTCACAGCTTGTTAAAATCCAGTGAACTACAAACAGCTCAGTGAGGCTTTTAGATAAAATCTCCATCCAGTGAACTCCAGAACGAGGCGCTTAAACGACCAGCGTGACGGATGTTCTGCACGACTCTGGATGAAGTGACGTGTTTCTGTCTGCAGGCCTGATGGACACGTTGACCAGAGACGTCATTCATTCCACAGCAGCAGTCCAAGGAAGAGACTCCAGTTTACGTCAGCAGACAGAGACGAAGGTAAATCATCCGAACTCTCACAGACACTTCAAAAGTCGAGAGGCGAAGAAGCGAAGACGAGCTTCTGCAGTCCGGTCTGAATGTGGAGCAGTGACACTGTGATAGTCCACATTTAACTCAGCTGGTCACCAGAGCAACTTTTACATGTTTTCTATGTGATCCTTACTGAAGCTCGATGTACTCCTTCAGGACCCTTTGTAGGTGTTAAACAGCCAAAGTGTGTTTGCTCTTACTTATCAAAAGGCAGCACTGAGGCTTTGGATGAGAGGCAGGGTGAAGGGCTGACACACGGAGGCCGACCACCATTCACCCTCACAGTCACTCCGGTCTGCAGTCGCCATTGAAGCGTCTAAATGTTGTAACCTTGAAACTGATATTCCGTAGGCTGAGTAAATATAACAAACACAAGCAGATTTCAGTGCACTGATGTGATCCAGTACAGCAGCAGAACAGCTCTGAATGTGTATTATTCAGGTCAAACTGGTGGTGTTGTCACACTGAAAGGTGTTTCTAATATTTAGTGAATGTAAATTCATCAGAAGAAAAGGTGTGTCTGAAGGTGTACCCACCTATTCTATGTCTTGCCGTCCCTCAGACCTCCAGCAGCCAGAGTTGTCTGGCAGCGTGAAGCCTCCTGAGGGAACCTCCCAGCTGGGCTGGGAGGAGCAGGCGGCCTGTCCCGGATCCGAGCTGATGGACTCCTGCGAGGACTCGGCCCCGGTTCTCCTGGACCGACTCCACTCGCTGGCGGAGGCTGAGAAGCTGTTTGACGAGCTGACGCAGGAGAAACTGCAGGTGAGGCGAGCTCGGTGTGAACGTCACGCAGGAAGTCAGCGCAGGAAGTGCAGATTAAAGCATCGTGTTTCTCTGACACACAGGCCTGAACAGCACGACTCTAATCCCCCCATGACCTCTTACATAACTCAGACTTTATTGTTTTATACCACCGCTGAATGACTTCTATTTTTAAGAAGTTCATATCCACACGCACATGCACACACACACACACACACACACACACACACACACACACACACACACACACACACACACACACACCATTTCCCTGTACAGTAATCTAATGATTCCAGTCATGTGCCAGTTGTTTCATCAATATAATTATTTTTGTTAATAAATGATTAACCTTTGTGTGTGTGTGTGTGTGTGTGTGTGTGTGTGTGTGTGTGTGTGTGTGTGTGTGTGTGTGTGTCGGGCAGATTGAGGCCGCTCTGAGCCGGATGCCTGGAGCAGGCAGCAGAGTGAGTCTACAGACCAGGTTAGATGAGGTAAGACATCAGATATTGATTAAGTTCATATCAGTTTTATGTCTTTTTTCTTCATGTTTCATTATTTAAGTCAGTTTTTCGTGCAAAAACGACAAACTTGTTTCAGCTTCTCATTATACCTGGTAAAAATCAGCACGTTAGCATGTTGGTGTGAGCAGCAACTCCACCCTGAGGTCAAAGGTCGCTGTGCCTCTGAGTTATTTAACAGTGAACATCAACACACGTAGTCATTTTCTACCTTAACCATCTCAGCTTGTCGTGTTAGCATGCTAAAGTTTACTAATTAGCACTGAACAGGTACAGCTGAGGCTGATGGGAATGTCGTTAGCTTTGACCTGATGGTGGCGCTAGAGGAAAGGTCAGAGGATCCACAGCGTGTTTCAACATCCCAGTGAAATATTTGTTATTGACGAGTGAGCTGAGCCGTTAAGCGAAGTGTTCACTGGCGGACGCGCCGCTCCGCTCTCCTCCTCAGGTGGCGTTAGAGAATCGCCTGGAGAGGGTGAACCGTGAGCTGGGATCCATCCGCATGACTCTGAAGAGGTTCCACGTCCTCCGCTCCTCCGCCAACATATAGCAATGTCTGTCCTCTGACTTTACGGTGTAGATGCTACAACTTAGTGTCTTGGTTTTTTACACATGCACTGATTGTCTTTGGGTCTTTTTCTGTGCCATAAGTCCATCTGTACAGCAGCTCCACGCCATCTTTTTATACATATTACTTATTACTCGGGGATATTTTTTATATGTCTCAAAGATATTACAATTTTTGGAGTATATTTTTAGTAATGCACAGATTTGTAAAGTCGTTTACTTTTTTAGTCACAGAAATATTCCTATGATGTGTTTTACTCGCCGTATTCAGGTGTGGATTTTTAAATCTGCCATGTTTCAGCGTAAACATGAAGAAGACTTTCCAGCACAGACCTTCATCCACTTTGGAAATATCACTGCCATTTTTGGTCATGCGTTTATGAACGTTTTTAATGTTTTTTCCATTTGACGCGACTCAAAATGTATTTATTTCATGTTTTTTGTACGTCGGATTTAAATTTGGTGCATTTTACGTGTTAATTTTTTATAAGTGCGTTTTCTTCTTATGTTTGTTTCGGGCCAAATTTATTGAACTTGAAAGAAATATTTGTTTACTTGAATCAAATCGCCTTTTTTAACTTTATGTTTATGTTCTCGTCACCATCTTTGCTTTGTATTTCCAATCTGCCGCTGGACTGGACCCTCCAGACTCGAGCCACTTGTAAAATCCAAACCAGCACACACACATTTTCACGCAGAGTCGAATCAGATGGTTGTTTCTCCCCGGGCGATTCTTGTGCATGGGATGTCTTGCACTGCTTCCTTTTCTCCATGCCGTTTTCCTACCTGACATGAACTTCACTGGAACTATAATGTTGTTGTTGCACAATAAATGAAGCTTTTTTTCAGAGAATCAGCTCCTCTGTTATTGTGACACAATAATTTATTATTCTCACAGTAAAAAACATGTTGAATCAATAGATTCTGATCAAAAATAACCAAAACTTTGAAAGTTATTCGTACATTAAATCAGAAAATCAAGAAAAGTGTATTTTGAATTACATTTAAAATTCTTATGATTTACATGATTAAATAGATGTGTCCATGAAACACATTGTCCTCAACCAGGTTTGATAAATTCCTGTTGCTTAAAAAGTAACATACACTCCCTGGCCACTTTATTAGGTACACCTAATAAATCTAATGCTGTCCAGTACGAAGCTTGTAAAGGCCAGTTCATGTTGATAATCAGAGACATTATATTTAAATGTGTCTCTGATGTTGTTCCTTCCTGTAAATGGGGACACAACAGCAAACTACAACCTACAACAATAAGCAGTAATATCTCTTTGACATGACAGTTTTGAAAAGAAGATCTGAGCACTTCTGGTGTTTCTACATGTTCACCGGCGGCTGGCCGCTGGGGGGCGCCCTCCCCCTTTGCTGTCGGACAGACGGAGGTCCTGTCCTCTGATGTAACGGTTAACCTGAACGTACCGTATCATCATCACACTGGAGCCCAAACACCGGACGCGACAGCCGGTTGTCGGGTGATGGAGCGCGGCGGTGACTTCCGTCCACAGCAGCGGGGCTGACAGACGCGCTCACCGGGGAATGAACGCTCCGTGCGGGCGTGCAGCAGGACGGACGGCGCTACTTCATGGCCCTCCTGTGTGGGAAAACGCAGTTTTAACTGACAGCGATGTTGCGTTCAGGCTTTCTGCAGCTTGGAAACCCAGCGGAATAACCGGGACTGCAGACGGGCTGAGAGCTGCAGGTGAGTCGCTGTGTTGGTGACCTGATGGCGCCACCTATTAACTCTCAAATATCTCATTAATTAGGCAAACTGACACGATGCAAATGTTGATTATATCCTCCGGTACGCTTGGCAGTGTTTGGCTGGGCTGCAGTGGTCAGGTGGCATCCATCACTGCAGCTTTCCCAGCTGATCAATAGAGTCTGAATATCGGGTTCTGCTCTCCTGAACGCTGCTTTAAGACAGTAATATTGTGTGTTTGATAGTGAGTCTCTCATATCATCCCAAGCCTTGAAGCTGCTCAGTATGCACGCTAAATAAATGGATATATTTCAGCGTGCATGACTGGATTAACCTGTTAGTGAGCCCAGGGGCAAGAATCATTGTTTTGGCCCCCACCTCCTGCCTCTGTGTACGCAGGTTCCCATCAGTGCTGCAGACCAAGGCCCCAGATTCACTCTGTGACAGCTGAACAGCCTTATTTAGGAAAGTGTGCTGCGTGAGCACAAGATCATCTGAAATAATTCACCATCAGAAATACTTACGAACACTTCAACACCTCAACAAGATAAAAACCACAACGTGCACGACTCACTGTCCTTGATTTTGTCTTTAATTTGGTGCAAATTTCAAAGTAATTAAACCACCAACAAGCAGCTAATGTTAGCATGCTAACATACTTGCAATGATAAAATTAACATGATAATTTTAAGCAGGCATTATATTAACCATATTACTTTAGCTTGTTAGACTCTCATATTTAAGCTAAATGCTAATGTTAGCATGCTAACATGCTTCCAATGATAAAATTAACATGATAATTTTAAGTAGGTGTTACATTAACCGTCTTACTTTAGCACGTTAAACCCATACATTTAAACTAAATGCTAATGTTAGCATGCTAACATGCTTACAATGATAAAATCAATATGATAATTTTAAGCAGGCATTATATTAACCATGTTACTTTACTGTGTCAAATTCTCACATTTAAGCTAAATGCTAACATTAGCATGTTAACATACTTGCAATAATAATATTAATATGTTGATTTTAAGCAGGTGTTACATTAACTGTGTTACTTTAGCACATTAAACTGGCATATTTAAACTAAATGCTAATGTTAGCATGCTAACATGCTTGCAATGGTAATATTAATATGCTAATTTTAAGCAGGTTTTTTGTGTCTGGTTGATAATCCAACTTTGTTTGTAGGTAGGAACTGCTTTCCACCTGAGGAATGAGTGTTGTTCACTAGATGAGGAGACACTGTGATTGTTTAGTCTGGAAAAGTCTAGAAAATAATGAAAAATCAGCATAAAAGAGCAATAAAAGACAAAGAATGGCAGCAGATGTTCAGGTTTTAGAGGCTGGAAGCAGGTGTGCTGTATTAACTGTGCCTGTCCTTGTCACAAATGTTCTGCACATCCTGCTAACAATGCAGGCACCTCCAAGGCTGCAGCTATTCTTAGACGCTGAAGGTGAAAACGCTAAAGAGGTGCCGTCGTGTGTGATCCTCACCGCGCCTCTGACTTATTTAGACGGATGCTGCACCGAAGCCAAGACTTTCTAGGAAGGACACTCAAAACCTGGAGAGAGTCTGTCGGCCCGTCATGGCGTCTGTGCACAGCAGCACAAAAACATGTCGACTGATGCATGAAATAATCCTCCATGAAGTTTGATTAGTTCTGATCATTTGTTTTATTGGGTGATCTCTTTCAATGGCATGTGCAGCTTTTTAATGTAATAAGAGTGTGCAGCGTTTGTGCTAAACGCTAACATCAGTGTGCTCACAGTGGCGATGCTAACATGCTGGTGTAATGTTTACCTTAGTCTATGCTAATGTGTGCTAATTAGCGCTGAACAGAAAGTGGAATCTCATTAGCTTTGCAGGTATTTGGTGATACAGTCTTGGACACAGATAATTTTGACCTGCTGGTGGCACTAGAGGAAAAGTCACTACAATCATGAAGGTGCATCTTCAGAGGAACATAAAGGTCAAAATGACAGGGAATAGTCTGGATCAAACTGAGCAGCAGAGCGTGGCTAAAAATCCCTATCCCACCGCCGCTCTGCTGTCACCAAACCATCAGCTCCATCTCAGAACGCACTGGTCCCATTTGCTCCCAGTTCAGGTCCCGCGTGCAGGGTTTGAGTGTGTGGTGGGACTGAAAGAAGATGGAGCCTCACAGGATCTGATTATTAGGCCAAAATGATTAGGTTTGCTTTAATGAATGCTGTTAGGAAGTGGCCACCGCAGAAAGAATGAGTCATGGTATTGATTGCCGCCCCCTCCTTCAGTTGCTCCTTCTCCCTCACCTCCTCCCAGCCCTCCCCCCTCCCTCCATCACATCTCTCCATCCATCCTTCCCCTCAAAACTCATGTTGTGAGTTCATCTTTTCCTGCCATCTCCTCCTCATGTGGACATTTCTTTCCGCCTCGTCTCTCAAAAGACACGGTTTGAGGGGAGCTGGCACGCAGCCGGGCCGGGCCGGGCGCTGCATACCAATAACGACATGGCACTGGATGACAGACGGGGAGGAGGAGGAGGAGGAGGAGGAGGACGAGGGAGACGAGGAGACGAGGAGGGGGTCTTGTCACGAGAAGCCACGTCATCGCAGTGTGTGGAGGCTATTTTTAGCAGGGTAAACAGAGGGATTCCAGCCCACTGATCGTGGCCTGCGTGGAGGGAGGCTGGAGACGCTCCGCGGTGCCACTCTGGATGTGAATGAACGCCGCTCTTATTCAGCCCGTCTGCGCCCGCCGTCACAGCCAGAAACACTGCGCCACAAATAGACCAACGAGCTCCCGGTCTGCCACCTCCTCCTCCTCCTCCTCCTCCTTGTCTTCCTCGCTCTGCTGCACATACATGAACATACACACTGAGTCTTTCATGTGGAAATCTGTAACATGCACCCCGGTGACAACAGTGACCAGGAATAATGAGGCTCACACGAGAACATTAGAAATAGTCAAAATATTGCAAAGAAGCTTTTCGGGTCAGTGAACACACCGTCATGTAATGTGATCTACTCACTACTGTAAACAATATACAGAAGAAAACAGCAGCAAAGAAGCCATTTTCTGCGTTACGGGTACTTTGGTGCTTCTGTTTGAACGTTGGACTTGTACTTTTGTGTTTTTATACCCTGGAATTACTATTTTTAACTCAGCGAAGGCTTTGAATGCTTGTTGCACCGCTGATGCAAACAGAACAAGCTGCATATAGAGTCACATTGTCAGGGTGCACAGTCAGATGGTGCCCTTTGCAGGAACGCTATAGATGTAGACAAGGCCCTGAGAATCTAAAGCCGTCACATTTGGCCACGTTTGCGGTGCTCGCTTTGAGCACTTCCTCTAATTAACAGTCGCCGGGCTTTGTGCAGATCCAGCGAAGCGTTGTGTCCTCATCAAATATTCAGACGCACACAGGTATTCAGTGGACGAGCTTCAGCGCCCTGCATACCTGACACCGAACCCAGAGCGTCACTGCGTTAGTTAAAAGGAATCTCTGTGCGTCTGATCCCTCACAGGTCAGACTGACGGCCACGCCAGCAGCTCTGTGAGGCTGCAGCAGTGGAGCTTTGAGCTAAATGCTAACAATGGAAATATGATTAATTAAAATAGTTACACAAGAAAAGATGATTTTTTTAATTGATGCTCAAATGCCAGAAAAGTTTGACAAATGCTCAACATGCAGCTCAAAGTGACGTCTTCTGTTTTCTTTTTTTTGCTTGAGCAACAGTCAAAAACTGCTCTCTTAAATTTCCTTAAATAGCGAATCTACAAAGCGTTCAGCTCTAACTGAAAAACAGCAGTTCCTCCAACATTTGTTGAGATGTCTCAGTCTGGACCGGCACGCCGACGGCAGCTGAAAACAGTTTTGTAATCTGTGCGTAATGATTTTGTGCGAGGGTGATACATCTCCCCTCAGCAGACGCTCTCTCGCTTACGGTCAGACGTAATAAATGTTAGTAGTCGAGAGCTGGACCAGCAGTCTGAATGGATGCTTAATCTCTGTGACAAATGAAAGTGGGTGAAAGGACCTGGTGTCACTGCAGTCCACGTCACCCACGCTACGTTAGCCAGCCTCCGAGGCCCTGGAGCCGGGCCAGACCGTAATGGTATTGACCCAAGGAGTGGATCTTCCCCCCTTTTATCTCTGGGCCGTCAAATCTCTCAGCTCTATTACCAACAGTCTTCCTCTGCTGCGTGACTGTTTGCCCCCCCCCATGTGCAGGTATGTGTATGTATCAGGTGTCACATCTAAAACCATCATCACTTCTTCCCCTCCACTCGTGTCAGTGTGAAGGTGAGGCTATAACTGGAGGAGGACTGATGGGAGGTTGTTGAAAGAAAGGACAGAGCGCGCCTGAACGCCTCCAGGCGGGTTGCACTGACCATAAGCTGTTTAAAACATGGACGCAGCCTCGCAACGCTATTGAAGAGCCATTGTGAGGCTCAGTGACTCCTGCCGTCACCATCTAGACTGGGCAAAGAGGTGGAGCCAAGGAGGCCAAATGAAGCCTGGTTGCAGAAACCGTCAAAGCGGCCGTGCCCATAGTTATGCATAACTTTAAGCCTAAATATGATTTAAACAAGTGACTTATGTAAAAAGTCTGTGTGGTCGTCATGAACGCCGAAATTAGCTGCAAAGACCAAACATGTTTATTTCTGCTGTAAAGTTTTAATATGGGGGTCTATGGGGATTGACGCGCTTTTGGAGCAGCCTCGAGTGGCCGTTGGAGGAACTGCAGTCGCCTATGTCAACTTTACAGCACGTGTTATTTGTATGCGGAGGACACAGTCTGGTATTTGACTCTCCAGACGTCTCTGCAGAGTATCAGGCGTGTACTCAACGCTCACAAGACAAGATGTGTTTTAGTCTCAAGAATCCGTAATTCCAGGTCACTCTTATATCGGAATAAGGCGTTTTTTAGTTTCGGGGACAGTCGACCGTCCTGTCTGTGCTCGGCTGTGGAGGCGTCCTTTGTTCTCGTGCTGCTCGCTCTGCACTCATCACAGGAGATAAATCTTCATCACATCTCATCGCTGTGTACCTTATGAAGTAGGCTGGTCCTCAGTAGCAACAAGAGAACGACACTCTGTCATTTTTATTCCTAAAGGCCTCCAGCACAAGCTGCCTCAGTGTAATCACAGCTCAGCAGAGCTGGTCTCAGGTCTGTTTAAGTCTACTTACGCTATAAATCCACTAGAAATGGAAAGAATTACAGGGGATTTTAAAACGTGAATGTCTCATCGTTGGATGAAAAGCTGGTTAATGAGAGTGTCTAATTAAATAAAGGTGACTGTGATGCTGCCTTCAGGTGAGCAGGAAGCTGCTGGAAGTCACAGATTTCCATGTTAAAGCGTCCAAGAGTGGAATGATCCTCAAATCAGTGAGTGAATTTCTGTTCTCGTTCCTCGGATGTTTGTTTGGAAGCGCGTTGAAAACCTTCACCGACGCACAAACTAACCGACGGGAACCGAGCGGCGATTAGCCGAGCTCGCCTCCCTCCTCAGACGGTGATGCATCGCCGCCGTTTACCAGAACGCAGCAAAGCAGAGCAATTGGAAAAGCATCACATGTAACCCCACCACCACCACGCCGCTCCCAGCCATCACCCCCTCCGCCTCCACTACCGCCCTGAGCTAAAAATAGCCTCTCATCTCTCATCACCCAGCCATCACATCAGGCCTGCGTTGGCTCTCATTCGCTGCCTTCGCCTCTTTAATGGCATGTTTGATCACGTCAGCTGTGGGTGAACATGTCAAGGAAAAGACACTTCAGTTTTTAAACAAGGGGAGGATTTCCTAACACGCTGCCCTCAAAGCGGACTGAGGAAGGAAACCGTTTCGAAACTTGACTTCTGCTCCGTATCTGGTGTTACAGCAGGATGAGTGCAGTACTTTCATGGAGTGTTAGTACTCTGAATTCACAGTACTGTGCACGCCTCGCTCACAAAACGTTAGCAGCTGCTGATTGAGTCTCATCTCGGCTGTTTCTCATTCACAGGGAGGACGGCGGAAACACCCCTGGAGATGGACTGCAGGTCAGTGACAGTGGATCTGTCGGGGGGGGGGGGGGGGGGGGATTATTTCTTTAGATAAGAGTACAACAATACAAGCTGGTTTTCATGGATATTAATTAATATAATAAAACGACACAGAGCGATCATATAACTGTAATAACACCATCAGACGCACACACATAAAGGCTTCACACAATCCAAACCACGGCCGTGTTTCAAGCATCACCTGCACAGATGAAAGGAGGTCAGCAGTTCTGAGCCTGCTCTGAAACTAAATGTGAAGGTAAATACGGTCAAAACGAGAACGAGCAGATTTGACTTAATTAATTCAGTCTGATGGTGCTTTAGATGTAAAATCTTAATGATGATGGAAAGAAGAAAACACACACTTCTTTTCTCTAAAGTTTACTTCTTATGTGAAATTTGACCTTTTTGGAGAGTTAACGGTTATTTAAACCACCTGAGAGGTTTGCTGAGGTCGAGCGTAGACATCGGAAACAGGACGTATGTCCTGAGAGGCCATTGGCCGAAGCAGAGAACGATCACCTGAAGCTTGGCAGTGAGTTTCAGCTCATTGTTTATCCGAGCGGCTGTGACTTCACTGCTCTGGTTCACTTTCACTGCTCTCATAGTGTGGTTTTCAGCTACAGCGGGCGGCTGATTTCAGAGAAAAAGCTCTAAAAGTCCTGTGAACACCACCTGCTCAGCGGCAAACAGCAGATGGACGCAGTTAGAGACAAGCCGGTGAACACAGTGCAGCATTTAGCGGCTAAAGAGGCAGATATTCCCTCAGGAGCTGGAGGAGACCAAAAACTGAGCTAAAAGACAGAGAATGATGCTGTTCAGTATCTGTTAGATATGTGAAGAAGCAGCTGTCTTCTGTCAAGTTCAACACATCAACTTAAACTTATGTCGCTGTTTATGAAGCTTTATGAACTCAGTTAAAGACTAAACTTATTGTTTGTGTCGTGCTATGAGGTAAAATCGTAATCTGGAAAGTAACTAGTAACTACAGCTGTAAGATAAATGTAGTGGAGTACAAGAATAAAGCAAGTGAAGTGAAGTACAAGTACCTCAATACTTCAATACTGTAGTTAAAGTGACACCATGCGAAGTAGCTTATGGTGGCTAGCATGGTTAGCTCATGTTAGCTAACTTTAGGTTGATTTTGCTGTTTAACTGACATCACTGAGTGTGTTCACCGGCTCTTCTTGTGCTACTCTTACACTATATTTTAGTACAAGTACCGTCGTTTCTGAAGCTGCAGCACGTTTCTCCTCATCGGTCACTGTCATTTCAACCCTCGAGTAAACGACCTCTGAACCACGTAGCCTGACCACGCGGGTGTGATCATGAAATCAAACCTCAGCTGAAGTGATCCAACACATTCTGCAGCAGCCACAGTGACGTCCTGACGAAATAGCGTCAGTGACCTGCAGGAGGCTGCTGCTGGACGTGAGGATGAGTAACAGCAGCGTCTGGTGAGGAAGGATGTGTCGGACAAATTAACAGCCGTAAGAGTGGCAGATGTTCCCGTCGTGGAGCTGCATGCGTCGCAGGATTGTGGTGTTTACAGAGCAGGAGTTGATTCTGTTAGCGTGTGTTCTGCTGATGCTCAGATAAACTGTGTGCGTGCGTGTGTGTGTGTGTGTGTGTGTGTGTGTGTGTGTGTGTGTGTGTGTGTGTGTGCGTGCGTGCTGGGCGGAGCACCCATCAACAAGTCATTTCATTCTGAGGATGCTCGTCCCTGCAGCTGGCAGATAAAACGAGAGGGCGAGCGGAGCAATGTACAAATCACAGAGCTCGCTCTCAGCCTCGCTTCCTGTTTGTCGGTATGACAGCAGATTTAATCTCCCTGTGAGTTTGCCTTTTGTCATCTGTTGTGCTGAAATCTCTCAAGCGAACACACGAGCTGGATGTCGCGTGTGAGGCAGCAGCCGGACCTCCTCCTGTACGACACGTCTGGCTGCAGGTGGGATATTTTTAACCTCAGACCCTCTGAGACGTGTCGGCTGGGTGTAATTAAAGAGACGTTTAGAAAGTCACGTGAGGCGCAGAGTTTATCCTACGCTCGCTCAGCACACGTCGTCTCATTGGAGGGACCGCAGAGCTTGTTGCTGTTCTGAAGGCCTTTCCAGAATCCTTAAAGGATCCGTTTGACACCACTCTCATCCGTCTCCAAGGAGCCAACAGGCTATTAGCTTAGCATGAAGACTGGAAACAGGGGAAACAGCTAGCTCCAAAGCTAATTCATGAACAGGTTCTCTATCATGTTTAATCCATACAAAACAGAAAAAGTATGAAAGCAGCAGAAACTGGAAGATAAAACATTAATGAGCTTAAGGTGGATTTTGTTACCATTGGACCGAGCCGGGCTAGCTGTTTCCCCCTGTTTCCAGTCTTTATGCTAAGCTAAGTTAGCCTCAGCTTACTGATGTCAGGGTGGTGTTGAACTTCTCATCCAACTCAACAAGAAAACTAAAAACGTCTGGCCTCAGAGTGTCTGCAGACTGTTTTCTGCTGCCACAATAAGGGATTTAAAGGGAACGTGTAGAATCCTGTAACAAACTGCACCTTTAAATACGTTAAAAACTAAACATGTGCAGTCTCTGAAGAGCCCACAGGGTCCTTTAACAACACATACGCTGTTCTAAACAAGCATCTGGATGAAAAAAGACACAAAAGAAAGACTTTTAATCTGTTTCCAAAGTTGTTATTGTGTTTTCTAATCTCTGCTCTTTTTGTAAAAAAGGCAAAATATTTTTTATTTTGTATAAATTCATAAAGCAGTGGAAAGCATCAGTATGTGCCTTTATAAAAGGTCATTTCTGACCTCCGTCTTTGTTCGGATCAGGAAAAGTTTCTTTAAGATTCTGAAAATATCTTAAAAACGGTGTTAATGTTTGTCAGACGACGGCTGGGTGTTTATTTTCTCCTGAATCGGATGTTTTGCTCTCTGACTGCAGTCAAATCTTAATGCATTAGAGGCACAAACATGTTTATTAGCAGTCACTGATCACTTGAACACAGGCTTTCATTTGCTTTTCTTTGCACTTCAGTTTTGCATTTTAAATTACTGTTGACACCAGATGTGAGCCGTGCAATTTAAATCATTAAAGTGCAGAAAAGCTGCAGCGGGATCCACATGTAAATGTGGGTGGCAGCCGCAGAGGAAGCGGAGCGCCGTCACGGCTGCAGTCTGCATGAAAAGCGTGTGCACGTTCCCTCATTGGCTGATTTGTTAGTCAAAAGCAGAGACCTGCGTTAGCGCCACTCAGCCGGCTCATTGAAATTCTGTGGACAATGCAGGTGAGACAAACACACAGCAGGAAAGGCAGGACGGTCACGACACCCTGCAAATAGATGCATAATCATCAGAGCAGGTGATCCGCCTCTGGGAGCGCAGATAAAATGATTCATGCACATGTTCTGCACGTCGTCCAGGCCGAGCGTCACATTTCAAAAGGAGCACACGTGAGCGAGGAAGCTCAGGTTTGAGTGCACGTCAGCAGCGTGTCGCTCGTTCACCGCACACGTCAGTCTTATAATGTTATTGATCATCGCCTCCTTTCATGAAAAATGACAGTAAAGCTGCAACAGCCAATCGATTCGTTGGATTTTTGGATTTTTTAATGAAAAATGCCCAAATTTTTCCAGATGTTTGATGAAAAATGAATGGGATATTTTTATTGACTGCGATGTGTATTAACAAGAGAATTAAAGTAAGAGGAGAATAACATCGTTCAACTCTTCATTATACAACACTGTCTGTGCTTAGTCTTAAAGAGGTTAATATTAATGGAAATTTAGGAGATTTACAGTAAAACTAAAGGATGCAAAGCTCTTTTTAAATGTAGTTATGAGTTTTCTACCTGAACACAAATTCCTGCACATCTGTCCTAAACTTCCTGGATGAGCTGCAGCTGTGAAACAGGTGGAGAGCCGAGCGTCAGCGTCAGAGAGCGATGAGCACCGAGGAGGCAGGCAGTCCGGGGGGCTGCATCACAACAAACCCCACCAATCGGGCCTCAGCCTCATGCGTCTCCATGGCAACAGAGCTTCCTCAGCACCCAGGAGGTGGAGACAGCGAGGAGGGGGAAAGGGAAAACAGAGCGGGGTGGACGGGGGGGAGAGGAGACGGGAGAGAGAGGATCGATACCTTCTCTTATTTCGCAGCGAGGATTCAAAAAGCGAGGCTCCGGCCCGATCGGGGGGCGAGCTGGGCGAGGAGTGGCTGACGGCAGCGAGCGCGGGGATGGGGTGGAAGGATGCCTGGGCTGCTGGTCTCTCTGGGACCAGGATCTGCAGTGGCCCCTAAGCCTCCGCTCAGCTGGGTGGCTGTGGTGTTTCCTGCTGCGAGGTAAACATCTGCCTTCTTCCACTCTGAGCGGCGGGTTTCCTCCGAGCGGCACTGGTAGGAAAACACTGGTAGATTAGATGAAGGCAACATGGACGCCTGCCTGCTGGACTGCTCTCACAGTCCAGGCTGGTGTAGACGGAGGATCTGCAGGTGGCTGCTGTTACAGGCGGCGTTGTAATTTTCTGCAAGGAACATGCGAACGTGAGAAGCGATGGCTTCACGTTTGAGGATTTATCCGTGCGCCTGCTTTGGCGAGGAAACGTCTTCCTGTGTGCAACATGTTTAATGATCACGCTGGGCGGTTGTGATGTGCTGCACGTTCAGGGAGTTCTTCATCTCGAGTAGAGTACGCTGATGGGAGGAAGCTGTGAAAATCAGCCAGGATAGGAGGCAATGCTTGGCACAGAAAAGGCGTGAAATAACATTTGATTATATTTAGTTCATTTTAATGGAAATATTCAGTCGGCGTTCAGTTTTCGGTCTCAGCTGCTCATGATCAGGACTTGAAGCTCTCCTGTAACCTGCAGAAACCATACCTCAGTGTGTGTGTCGTCCTCGGCCGGCCTGTGTGTGTTGCAGACGTCATCTGATTCGCTGACAATCCAGCGTGTTTGTTCAGACGTGAAGATTTCTGGGCTGTGTTGTGAATCCGTGTGTGTGTTATTGTTATTATCAAAAGCGGAGACAGATCCCATCAGGGGATCTTGTTAGCGCAGCACGACTCGTGCTGCTCTTCTAACTGCTGAAGAAAGGGATCAGATGCATCCTGGTGCATCACGCTGTGATGTGTAACAGAAAGAGACAAGATGCTCTGGTCTCTTAAACTTGCTGGTGCATGTCAGATTACACTGACACATATGGCTCATAAATATATATATACTTCTACCAGGTGTCCTTGTGATCGTGGTAATTCATTGGAAATGCGTTCTGCCAACAAGATCTGAGGAATTTAATTTTGATTTTCATGGATTAAACATTGAACAAAGACTTAGGAAACCTCACATCTACATGGGTTTCCATGCCACGTCATTGTGAGATGCTCGTGCAGGCGAGAGACAAACCAACAAGGGGATCTGGTTTTGTGAATTAAACTGTGTAAGTCAACTAAAAAACAGTTGGCATGTTGTAATTTTTGAGTTTTGGGTGAGGAAGAAACATCTGTTTTAAGGAAAACCAGGTCGCACCGTTTCTGCACATCAGTGCTGTTAATTCCAGAAATTATTCAGGTTCTGTGATCAATGCTTCGCTGATCAGTTTGACATGAGGTAGAAGATGGCTTTATTCCTAAGACACGTTATGAAGTTATGAAGAAAAACAGCGTAATATGCAACTTGAACATTAATCTTACATTACTTTTCTATGCTAACATAAATTTTTTTTAATGGTATGGCTGCCTGTTGATGTCCTTTCTCACTAAATACACATGCTAACTTTATGTAGCATTACTGCTGCGAGCTGCCTGAAATTCCCTGCATCATGTCAGTTAGCTACAGTTAGCCAATGTTTTTGCGTGTAGTTTAATTAGCTTTGGAAATGTGCCACATATGTCTTTGCCTCTGAAGTAATTTTACTGGTTCCCACTAAGTTTCTTTTTTTCAGATAGTGATAATGCTGCTAGCTGCATACTTAACCTCAATTGTTTGAACAGAAATGTCTGTTTAGCTAGATTAAAATAATTCTTGACACGTGTCGTGAGTATCAATGTCCTTGCAGTGAAAATAAGGATTATAATCAATATTTTTCCATTAGCACGACGACTACTCTTTACATCTCCAAACTTTACTCTTTGATTCACTCCCGCTGCTCTCATAATGTTGTTTCCAGCGTTAGCATGCAGCTATCGTCCCACACAGCAGCAAACAAACACACTTAGCGACTAGCTAGTTAACGCAGTCGAGCACTTAGCAGCTAAACACTCAGCTGTTTCCCTCAGGAGTTGGTGGAGACCAAAAACAGAGCTAAAAAGAGAGTGAATGTTGGATTTGTTTCAGCAGATGGACACAAAAACGACCCCAAACCCTGACCGTGAATGTTGCTTCACATCTGCTGTATGTGTGCTGTTTGCTAACAGGTTCATCACATTACCTTAAAATAAGTTGAGTTATTGCAGGTTAAAGACCTGAGTGTTCACCTGTGGTTTTAATAGAATAATGAATAAGTTCATAGATCTTATTTCTCGAGCTGCAGAGGTTGGTGACCTCAGCTCTGGACATTTTAGAAACATCCACAGTCTCGTAGCTGCACACAGGGTTTGAGTTTAGCCTGAACGGCAGGTTGGGTTGTGCTGTTCGGGGCCTCGGCTGAGCTGAAAGTCGGCCCCTGGGAACGAGGCGCCGGCAGGCGGTGCTGGGTGTAATGGGCTGTTTCCCTCCGAGTCGGTCGCCTCAGTGGAAAATTTGGTGTAATTTAGCTGCAGGCCCTCTCAGTCTGCCGTCACGCAGGGCTTTGATGGAGGGCAGCTGGCAGCCGCTCGCCCTCTTAGCGCTGCCGATGAGACATTTGCTTTCTCCGCGGACACTGTGGACACCGACTGATTTTCAGCTGAAAGCTCAATTAGGAGGCTTTTATGTTGAAATTTCTCAGAGGCTGCACGAAGACAGTCTTCTGTTGTTTTTTGTTGGCGATTGTGAAAATGTTTTCACACCGCTTTGAGCCGCCCGGCAGCGCTCAGAGGTTCGATTTCTAAAGAGGCCAATCTTCCTTTGTGATTGGCTCCATGTTTTCTTGCTAATGCCATAATGGGAGGTGCAAACTCCATCAGTTAAATGGATTATGGTGGGCAGAGGGACGCGGGGAAGGCGGAAAGCTAATTTCCTACATGCTGTGGTCTGGTAGCTCTGTTGGAAATTGGCCATGAGCCCAAGGGAACTTTGGTTAGGTCCAAACCCAAAGTAATCAGAGGGAATGAAGCCATATTCCAAAAGAGGTATTGAAGGATGCTGAGACGCAAAGCATTACATCACACCGCACTTCCTGTTATTCTCTGTGTAATGTAATTGAAGTATGTGGTCGTCTGCCAACTGAGAGCCAGTGTTTTAATGTTGTGGTTTCAGAGATAAGTGCTCAGTTTATTAGTCAGACTGGAGTAAAGCTGATTGTGGCTTATGCAGTATGAATATACTGAAACACACACACACACACACACACACACTCATGATACAGAAACACTAGATAACATGAAAAACTTTTGAAAGTGGAAGTCTGCTCAGGTAATGTACTGAACACTGAACGTAATGATGTTTTTGCTGGTGACTGGTTTTCTGTTGAGACAGAGCAGACAGACGTCACCAGAGCTGCTGGCGGACAGCACGAAACAGTAGGAAATCAGCCCTTTTAATAATCATCTAAGTCATATATGAGGCAAAAATACCAGATACTACCAGTTTCCAGCTTCTCGGGTCGAACATCTTTGAGTTTGGGACTTAAACACAGAAGACGTCGACTCTGGAAACTTCTCTCTTTAAACCTTCATTAACTGAATTTTAGTTGGTATGATAAGCTCCATGGCAAACAGTTCTTTATTTACACATCCAGACACATGATCGTTCGTCTGGAGGCGTGTCTCTGGCACCTGGTGAAAGTCTGTCTCTCTGAACGTCTTTTCGCTCTGTGTTTGGTCTCCATGCTCCTCTGTGCTCACCGGCTCGTCTCTGCCTGCTGCCGTCTGCTGTCTGCTGCTCAGCACGGTGGCTTTTTACTGCTTCTCCAAAACAAGTTGTGGACCGTGAAACCAAAACAACGAGCTGAAAGAAAGGCTGGACGGCAGAGTAGCATCTGGGGCTGCAGCTAACGATGACTGTCAGCATTGATTAGATTGACTGAGAAACAGTCCAGAGTCCGAGGCGATGTGTTCTCGTTTTGTCCAGAACCCAAAGACTCATTAAAAATGAGCTCTGAAAACGTCCTCGCCGTCGTCCTCGTCAGTCCATCCTTCAGTCCACCCTTCAGTCCACGCTGATCCTTCTCTGTGAATGCAGGCTGCTGCTGATGTGCTGACTCATGGCTGATGGAGGCAAAAAGAAAGGCTCGGTCTTCACCCGTGTCCCCGTCTCTCTGTGTCACTTTTCGCTTTCTCGCTTCGCTGCTCTCTCTGTTGCTTGGTTCAGTTTTTATACGACGATATATTGAGAAAAACTGGAACGTTTTCGGGTTGAACGTCCGTTCCTGTTGAACGTTTTGAGGGAATTTCCTCAAATTTGTCCACACGGACTCAAGGATAAGCTGAACTGAAGAATTAATATGCTAATTATGACTCAGATTTCTCTCAAACGGCCGTTATTCAACACGTTACTCAGGCACAGAAGGCAGGCGCTGAATTGTTGATGCTGATCTTGGACGTCCATCTTAAAACTGTTTTGATCTTCTGTGCTGCCGAGTTTTGAAGTATTGAACAGATGATCGTTGTAAGTATAATTCATCCTCAGGGGAACGTCTGAACCAAGTTTCACCACAGTCTGCTCAATAATAGTTAAGACATTAAAATCAACCTCAAGGTGGCGCCAGAAGAACCAAACTTATCATATGGGGAGCATGAATGTCCATGAAAGATGGCAATAAATGCAGAAGTTAAGGAGTTATTTCAGCGTAGACCAAAGCTGTGGTCAAACAGACTGAAACGCCTCCAGCATCGCTCAAACTTAACGTTCAGGTTTTAAAATGAACGTTTTACAGCTGATGAAGCTGCGTGTCGTTAGCGTGAAGTCACTGTGACTCTGCACCTCCTGACCTCCACGCTTCATCTGCTGCTGCAGCTCGACGGACACGCATCGCCTGATCATGCACAGATGGACACACACACACACACGCACACGCACACACACGCACACACACACACGCACACACACACGCACTCACCACTTTTCATCTGACATTTCAGCTCCTCCTCTCTTCTCTATCAGATTTACAGCCGTTCTTAATCTGTCTCAGATTAGCTTTTGTCATGTGACTCCTGAGCTCGCCGCTGTCTGTGTGCTCGAGCGACTGTTTCCTCAGCGGCCTCACCGCCGTCGCTCGCCGTCACTGCTGATCCTTTACGGAGCGAGCGAGCCGCAGAGCACAAAGATCTGAGGATCAGCGGATGAAGTGTTCAAAGCCTGTGGAGAAAAACACGAAGCTGATGAGGAAACAGCTTCATGTTTTGTTGCTCCTGTCGCAGAATAAGCAGATATCTACAAAAATCAGTGGAGCTGATGAGCTTAAATATATTGTCTTTCAGCTGAGTTTATGTTAATGAAGTTGTCTCATGTTGTATTCAGTGAAATCGGCGTCGTCAGTCTGCTTTCCACGAGTCCTTTTGTTGCACTTAAAGGCCACAACTTGGCTGAATCTCCAGTGTGTAGACACAGTTGGGATTTAGGTTGCTGGGGGATTTCGGGGATGTTGCTAGGTCAGTGGATTACCTTGTAATAGATCTGCAGGAGGGCCGGAGGACACACACAGGATGTGTTGGCTCGTGCGGGGGGGTTTAATCCCTGAGACAAACATGCTAACTCCTCCTCTGCTTTGTAAGTAACGCTGGAAGCTAAAATCTGCTTTTTCATGTCCTTCTGTCCGCTGAAGGTCCGTCCTCTCTCTCCTTCAGGTGTGAATACCGATGACTCCCGTCCTCGCCGTTTGAACATGCTGCTCGGGTAGCGAAGCCGACCGAGAGGAGCGACGACCCTCTGACACCCCTTCCCCTCTGGACACACACACACACACACACACACACACACACACACACACACACACACACTGAGCCGGCCCAATTCAAGCACAGCCATGCTGATCAAGGAGTATCGCATCCCCATGCCGATGAGCGTGGAGGAGTACCGCATCGCTCAGCTCTACATGATCCAGGTGAGTGACTCTCACGCAGCACACAAACACTGACGGCGCTCTGCGTAGATCTCAAATTCAAGGATTAGCCGCAAATCTGGAGGCCGGTGATTCATGTGGTGTGCCGCCGTGAGTTCAGGTCTGTGCGTGGAGGAGGCGGAGGAGGCGGAGGTCAGGAGTTTAAAGTGTCACCGTGTCACAATGTACCCGAACAAGAGCGCCGAAGAACATTTTCAGAGGGTCACGGGGGCGAGTGCAGCGCTGCAGACCAGATGGTGCTCCGTATGCCCGCGGATTGTGTTTCATTTAATAATTCTGAGCAAATACACACTCGTATGCACACACAGAAGTATGTTTGGTGCATGAATGCAGCCACCAGGTTTCACTCAAATTAGCTGTAAATGAGAAAGAAGAGCTTAAATTTAGCCAGACTGACTGCAAAGAACAGCTGAGTTTGTTATCACGTGCAGATTATTACAAAGAGTCGAACAGTAAGACATGACTCAGCACCTTTTCACACCTGAACGCCCCAACTAAGGTGTAGTTTATTATTTTATATTGAACATTTGAGCCGGTTCGTTTTGGATTCATATTGCCTTTAAAACTATGGGATGGATTCGCAGGACTTTACAGCATCACTATTCAGTGCTAATGAGCGAATATCAGCATGCTAACATGCTAAACTAAAATGTTAAAGCAGGCTAAGTGCTGTTTAGCCTGTTGCTAGCATTATCACTGTTAGCATGTTAGCATGCTAATGTTGGAAGTTAGCTCAAAGCAGCGCTGTGCTGATGTTCAGCCGTTCACCTCTTACACCTGGAAAAACTGATGTCGTGTACAGTCGAATCAGACAAAACAAGATTAATTACCGCCTTAAAAAAAGAAAAAACAAAGACAGGTGCGTGACACCTGTCGCCTGTCGTCCTGTTGCTGTTTTTAGGAAAGACGGAAATATTATTTAACGTCATTTTAATCAGCTTTAAGGTTCATTGTTGACTTCGGGAACAGTAGTTTGATATTATAACATTTATAAAATAATTATAGTTGGTTAAATCATTCATATTCATCACTCATGTACGTGGGGGTGGACACAATAACGTGAACAGCCTTACGTTACAGTAGAGTTTAGTATTGAATTCATTTTTCTCTCATTGATAATGCAGCATTTTTTGTTTTCTGCCATTATTATGGTATATTTATATTATTTGTTAGATCATATTTAGATTTATAAATACAGCAAATAGCGTTTGCCTCTGACTTTATGGTAAAATGAATGAAACGTCTGCACAGGTGGACCCAGCAATGAGAATAATACACAGATGATGAGACACGGCAGAGACAAATAGGACAGGAAGATAAAAAAAGGTCTTCAGCGTCACAGTTGAGCGCCGGTTGCCGTGGTAACCGGTGACATCAGCTGCAGCATGGCGGCGGCTGCCATCATTTGTTTGTGATACGGGCGAGAGACGGAGAGAGAGGAGAGCGGGGGGAGAGACGTGATGGTGCAGTCGGCGTTACCATGACAACGTTATGTCTGGCTCCAAATACAGAATAGGAGGGGTGGACAGAATAACGTGAACAACTGCAGGTTATCCACATCGCGCATCAGTGAGCCACAGTGTTCCTCCTTCATTAACATGAACACACACACACACATTCTCGCTGGAGTAACAAATGTGTATTAATCCACCGCTGAAAGAAGTCCCCCTACAAATGCAATTTTTCTTTCCTGCTGAAACGTGCAGTGCTCAGCTGTTTTAGTAAATTCACTTTTAAATAATGAAACGATGTCTGAGCTTGAGGTTCAGCAGGAGGACAGGAGAGAGACGTCAGGAAGTATTTAGAGATGGACTAATGGACTGAAAGTCAGCCTTATAGCGACCACAGAGATGAAAAAATAAAACCAAAACAATCAAAAATGAAATTCTGGATTCTGAGCTTCCAGACCTCCAGTTTTCCCGTGTCTTTGAAAAAAAAAGTAGTAAGGTATGTCACCTGTGTGTGTGTGTGTGTGTGTGTGTGTGTGTGTGTGTGTGTGTGTGTGTTCCTGTTACTGTGCTTCACGTCTCCTAAAACCAGTTGTCTCCCAGTCACAACAGCCGAGGTCACGGCTGCAGCCATGCTCGTGTTTACGCACAGCAATGCTAAAGCTAACAACAGCATGCAAACATGCCCTAATGACAATGCTAACGTGCTGATGTTTAGCTGGTCGTGTTCGCCATCTTAGTTCAGGGCGTTAGCATGCTAAAATGTGCTAATTAGCACTAAACACAAAGCACAGTTGAGGCTGATGGGAATTAAAAGCTTGACCTGATGGTGGCGCTGGAGGAAAAGTCAGACGGTTTCTGTGAATGATTGGCGTCGAACAGATCCAACAGTCGACGAGGTATTTCAGTCCGGCCTCTGCAGCTGTTAACGAGCGATGCATCGACTTTTGAGGGAAACTAATGAGGAAATGTTTCCCGTTCTTGGACATTTTCACACTTTTTTATAATTTCGGCCACTTGTTCTCTCAGCTCGTGAGTTCTCGTTGCAGTTTTGCTTCATTTAACAAATGACCTGACAGTTTGATGCATTGCGTTGTCTGTGGCCGTCTTCACACCGAAAGCGAGCGCAGGATGTGAAAAATGGGGGGGCTAAAGGAGGGGGGGTACGAAGGGTCTGAGCAGCCCATGATAACGTTTGATGCATGAGGTTCTGCTGCTCCTGCAGGAGCGAGCAGGCCTGAGGAGGGGACTTGTGTACCCCTGCTTTATGCTAACCTTGCGCTGTCACATAAATTATTCAGAGACCGCTCAGCCTGGCAGAAATGAGACCCTCAGCAAAGGCAGACCATTGTGATTCCAGCGAGCGTCCGACGAGCTGCTCGCACTTCTCACATCGTACACGATCTGTTTTCCTTCTCCTCTTCCGCTCAGCTTCCTTTTCAAGCCCCGTCTTTCCTCACGCACAGGTAGACGCTCTCACCTTCGTCCACACGTCACAGCTTTTTAGTGATGCTTTCAAGGACACTGGGACTTAAAGGTTGCTCTTTAATTTCCTGCTTATTTCCTCAGAAGACTCCTGGAAAGAACAGTTCAGTTCACACTTGAATTAATATAAATTCATTCTTCATTTAGTGGTGGTAACTCTCTTAATGTATTTCACATTTTTCACGTTCAGCCGACCTCCTGCACGCTGACTTAAAGACCGTCTTGGTTACAGCAACAATTAATTTGAGTTAATTATTGTGTTGTGGTCTTGTTGAACTCGCTCAGATTTCCTCTCCTCAGCAGCATATTTTCCTTGAAGCTGCAGTTCCTCATTTGCTGTCATGATAAAAACATTTTCATCTTTTTCAGTCTTTGACATCGTTGAGCTTCTGTAGCTCTGCTGATTCGAGCTAATCAGCACGTTAGCATGCTAACACTCCAAATATCTGCTGAACATCAGCACTGTCACCGTAAGCATGCTTACACGCTGATGTTAGCATTTAGCTCGTAGCACCTCGGCGCAGCCTCACAATTGTGTGTGTTTGTCTCATTGTGCAGGACACACACACCTCAGCAGCAGACGCAGCGTCCTTGGTTTAGAGGAGCTTCACTATCGTTGCACCTGACAGGTGTTCTGGGAGGGAGGTGAAGGTTGTGTTAGCATCAGGTGGATGACTGCTGCACAGGTCACTTCTATATTTAGCTTTAGATCTTCAGCCTGTTTGGACTCTTTCGTATTGTCAGTATCCACAAACGTCCTCTCGGGGAAATGCAGTGTGGTCGACACTTTAGGTGTGTGTCATTAGTACAGATCTTCTTCTTCTTCTTCTACTCTGCTGCAGCAGAGGGGACGCGGACTCGAGGAGGGTAATTTAAGGCCTTTAGCTCCTCACCTAAATTACATTACCTGCTAGATTACAGCAATTTTCCAGCTGTTTGCCTCTTCTGACCTTCATTACTGATACCACCTCCCCGAGAGAGCGCCGTGTTCAATCTGAGCTCTCCTTGTTGACCCCCAGCGCCCCACTCGTGCTGGTAATAATGATCACGGTGATTTGTATTCACGCAGGGCTCTTTGTCGACCCGCAGGGCGTTACCGTGGAAGGAATGAAATAGCTTTTCAATCATCGGTTTGAAACCAGAATACAGTGTCTGCGGTGCGGCCGTCTGACGTGACTCAGCAGGAAGATGAAAGCGTTACAGCCGATGCAAACACAGATTTAAGATTTGATTAAAAATGTCAGGTCATTTATATCTGGAGCACCAGCTTGCATGCAAAATGTTGATGGATGGGGCCAACGTGGGGCTGAAACATACAGTAGACACACCTGTTCAGTGATTATGGGCACCTGAAAGCACCTGCTCCATCACCAGAGTATTAGCATCAGGGCTGCTTAAAGTGGGTGCTGGCCTGAGACCCCAGAGGCCTCAAAGACCCCAGGTTCACTCTGTGGTAATAAACAGTGACACACTGATCGTAAATGTGGGGAAAAGAGGCCGTTAATATCGGATCAGTACTTTGGGAGGCACTGTGATCACTTCCTGGAGAAGCAGCTGCTAGCCGCCATCGCTAAGCTAAGCTATCACAGTAGAACTGAGAGTAAATCCATGCATGTGTAATTATTTTTAAAAAAAGGAGAAAAATGGAGAATAAAAGTGTTTTTAATGTTGGTGAAGTATATTTCTATGTGTCCTTTAAGAAAACGTGATGCTAAGAAGCGCTAACAGTGCAGCAGTTTAGAACATTTGTGTGCTTTTCTTTTAATTACACGATCATTTATACGAAAAACACATCAACCAGTAATACATGCAGTCTATAAATGCAGGAAATGGCTTCACGTTGACTCCACTGTGTCCTCCATCACTGCCAAATCCCAGCCTACACCTGTGAAATAACACAACAGAGTGCGACATAATGCTGTCACAGCGTATCACCTCCCTTTGTGCTGTCATCTCTCTGCTGCCCTGCAGAAGAAGAGCAGAGAGGAGAGCTGTGGCGAGGGCAGCGGGGTGGAGATCCTGGAGAACAAGCCTTACGAGGACGGGCCGGGGGGCTCGGGTCAGTACACGCACAAGGTCTACCACATCGGCAAACACATCCCGTCCTGGTTCTGTGCCATCCTGCCTCAAGCTGCCCTGCGAGTGGAGGAGGAGTCCTGGAACGCCTACCCTTACACCCGCACCCGGTGAGACAACGGCGCCTTAGAGGGAGAACGGGTATTTAAGAGGAGGAATGGGCTTCATGGAGATGGAGCACGATTGCTCAGACGGTGAAAAAACATTTGCTCCGTAGTCACAGTTAAGCACACACAAGGTGATTTAGCAAAAGTCCAAAGACCGAACTTTTAGTCATAAAACGTTAATGGTTTTTATCGTGCGGCTCCTCGATTCATAAATTTGACAAATGAAATGCGCTGCATATCGCTGATGGAGCCGTTTTTTGATTTGGAACAATTTCAGCTGAATGATCACATATTCATTTACTGAACAAGCTGAAGCCAAGTTCTTACGTCCTGCAGATAACTTCATTTCTCCTCCTCGACCAGTCGAGCAGCTCCTTCAGAACAGCGAGCTTTTATGTGCTTGGCACCAATTCTCATTTCTCACAGATTAGATTTGCAGGACTTAACTTAAGCTTGGCAGCCCCTCCATGAAGTTTCAGCTAAAAACACTCACATTAGCTCGTTGAAGTCCCTGAAAACGTCTTCTCGATCAGCCGTCCTGTTGGCAGCAGACGGAGCCGACGTGAACAGTTTCATTTGTGGTTATTTCACATAAAAGATTTGAACATTTACTGTTTTTATCTGAGCTCTTCTCTGCAGGTTGAAGGGGGCGGGGCTCAGATGAAAACAGGCGATGTCACATGCTTCTGTGCACCAATCAGGATTCAGATTGGAATGGGATGACACGTGTGAGGTTGTTTAGCTGCTGTCAATCAAAGTTTTTTAAGTGTTTATATTTTAACAAGTTCAAGAAAAAAAGAGCAAATCATCACATTTAAGAACTTTTGTGGTTTAAGTGTTTTGTGGAGCAACAGACCAAACTGTAGTACTGGAAAGTATTATTTAAAGGATCAGTGTGTGAGATGTAGAGGGATCTACTGGCAGACATGTATCATAATATTCATAAGTGTGTTTTCGTTAGTGTATAATAAGAATGGTTTCTACAGTAGCCCTGAAAGGACAAACCAAACTCTGCCTCTAAAGAGCACCTCGTGCATTTTTTGGAGTTTTGCAGCCGCCGTAGATTCTTGGAAAATGAGAGTGAGGAGAAGGGTGTCCACAGCTAGATGTCTCTAAATCGGACATGCTGGTCCTTTCAGTTTTATCTCTGCGCTGCCAAAGCGATGGAGGAAGGTGCGTCCATGCTTCTAAATAACTGCGTCCATTCTGTCTCTCAGGTACACGTGTCCCTTTGTAGAGAAGTTCTCCATAGACATCGAGACGTATTACAAACCAGACACTGGAAATCAAGTGGACGTCTTCAACATGTCCCCTGCTGAGAAGAGACAGAGGACAGTAGGTGAGTCCATCGCGCACGCCCTCGACTCTGAAAACACGAAAACTCCCAGAGCGCGCTCTTATTGAAGTGTGCCTCTTCGGAGCAGGAATCAGATTAACAGACGGCGTGCAGCAGAGGGACGCGCACGCCGGAGTGTGACGGCTTGTGTTGAGCCTCTGAATGCTGAAACTCACTGGGGTGCAGGAGAAATGTGCCGCCCGCTCCAAACACACTGCCTGCAGGGAGCGATTACATAAAGTCACACACACACACACACACACACATGCATGCACACACACACCTCTGCAGGCAGGTATTCAGGGAGGGTGCGGTGACATCTGTCCAGCTGCTCAGCTCTGCATCACTTTTACATTTATGAGTCATTCTAACCTTGTGCCCCTTGTAGACCCCATAGACATCGTGAAGGACTACATCCCTCCTCACGAGTACCTGGCCGAAGAAGACCCGAAGCTCTACCAATCAGTGAAGACCAGGCGGGGTCCGCTGTCAGACGACTGGATCGAGGAGATCAACCAGAGTCCCGGCCAAAGCGCCGTCATGTGTGCCTACAAGCTCTGCAAAGTGGAGTTCAGATACTGGGGCATGCAGTCCAAGATCGAACGCTTCATCCACGACGTGGGTAGGTGTGGCAGGTGGTGTGTGTGTGTGTGTGTGTGTGTGTGTGCGCGTGCGTGCATGTGTGTCCTTAATGTTAATCTTAATGTCTTTGAACCCTTCTACACGAGTCACCTTTGAGGCAATTTCCTCCTTTTTCTCCTTCTCTTTATCTGTGAGTCCAGTTAATCCCGTTAATCCTAAAGAGTCAAACATCTTCCTGAAAACTCAGGAATAACCTTGAAAGTTTGGCAAGGTCCTAAGAAAAAGGAATAATGCTGATATTCCTGAAAATCAGGAAAAATAATCCTGATAAATCGAGGCTGGAAATGTGGGAGTAAGATGGAAAGTTTGAGTTTGGTAATAATGATAAAAGGTCAGGAAATATCATGAAAAGTCATTAAGATTTTGGGAATAATGAAGCTGGAAAGAGAATAAGTCTTAAAAGTGGATGACAGTCCTCTGAGTAGGTAACAATCCTAAAAAGTCAATACAAAACTTAAAAATTAAAGACTGACGTCTGAAATGTAGGAATAACTTTCAAACTTGAATATGTAATCCTAGAAAATGTGGAAATAATCCAGAAAAGTCTAAAACTTCAGGAACACTGAAATCTGAAAGGAGAAGCGGCAGGTCAGGTGAGTCAGGTAAATAAAACACCTGCTGAGACAGTGTCTGAGCTCAGAGAGGCGTCTGATGTGTCTGATGTGTCGCTGGATCTTTTCTCTGGATATTAATCTCATTTCTCTCCGTGTTTGCTAATTGTGGCTTTTGTTGGATGTTTTAATGACGATGTGCTCGGAGGGTTCAGGTCTTACAAGCAGCTGCTGCTCGTTTCATTCATCAGGAGAGCGACATTTATGGCAGTTAAATCTGCTTTGACAGATCGCCTGTCAGTCGCATTCAGAGGACTCACACACACGTGCACACACACGCACATGCACGCACGCACACACACACGCAGGTGAAGATGTGTTGTGAGGTCGACCTGAGCGCAGCAGAAGAGTCATGAATGAGTAAATGTTTTCAGTTCTCCTCAACGTGGTACTCAGGATCAGTGATGGAAGAAGTACTCAAAGACTTTACTTGAGTGATATCACACTATAAAAATACTACAAATACTCTGAGCAGCAGTACATGCAGAAAACTGTAAAAGACCACAGATTGAAAACATGATAATAATCCACAGAAAGACATTTCCTCCTTTCAAATTAGCTGGCGATGTCCTCGTCTTCTGCTTGTCTTCTGTGTTTTCTAACATCCAGAGACACACAGACGGACGCCGTCGTGTCTCCACTCTCTGTGGAGTCTCAGGTCTCAGATGTCCTTGTTTCTGTCCTTCCAGGCCTCCGTAAGGTGATGGTCCGAGCCCACCGGCAGGCGTGGTGCTGGCAGGACGAGTGGTACGGCCTGACCATCGAGGACATCAGGCAGCTGGAGCTGGAGACCCAGCTGGCTTTAGCCAAGAAGATGGCCCAGTACAGCCTCAGTGAGGAGGGGGGAGCGGAGACCAACGGCTCCTCCATCAGCCAGGAGCAGGAGCAGGGAGCTGAGCCCGTGGGATCGGCTGCCGAGGCAGAGGGAGGAGGAGGAGGAGGAGGAGGAGGAGGAGGAAAGCTGGGAGATTCACTGGAGACACGAGGGGAGCTCACCAAGCAGTGGTCAACATCCTCTCGCTCCTCCAACAGGTCCTCGAAGAGGGGGGGTGAGGAGCAGTCTGTGCTTCATTCATTCACCTGATGATCATTTCTCATCATGTGAACAGTGTTAACATCACCTGCCTTCACCTGCGCCTTTCAGGGAGTCCGTCTCACCAGAGCATTTCGGAGTGGAGGATGCAGAGCATCGCCCGAGACTCAGAGGACAGTACGGACGACGAGTTCTTCGATGCTCACGGTAAAATCCCCAGCAGGCTTCACTTCATGCAAACGTGATCTTGATTGATCAATTTACTCGGTCAGATGTCTCCGGCGTCTTTGAGCTGATAAATATGAGCTCGTCAGGGTCGCAGCTGAGCGACTGCTTTGTGTTTCACATTGTTCCTCCTCTTTGTGTCTTGCAGAGGACTTTTCTGACAACGAGGAGATGTTTGCCAAAGAGATCAGTAAGTGGAGCTCCAACGACCTGATGGACAAGATCGAAACCATCGAGGTGGACGAAGGACAAGGTGGGCTGCGTTCCTCACTGACGCACACACAGAATCACATAACGTCACTTCAGCAGGACGATGAGTCGCATCACATCCTGCAGTCTGATGAATGGAGAACAGGCTTCACATTTATGGCTCAAGTCGTCCTCTCGTTCCTTTAAATATCAGCGAATGAATGATGTTTTCACAGAGACGTTGTATCAGGAGTCGGGCGGCGAGTACGCTGTGATGAGTAATGAGGAGCGGCAGATGGAGGTACAGTTTCTTCACTCTTTTCCAATTTCATCCATGTCTCGCACACTAACAGCCGTAATGAAATAGCTCGTAGATAATACTCCTCCTCCTAAATTAGCTTTCAGTCATCCTGCTGGTGTAGTCAAATTAGCATCCAGCGTCCTCTGCAGCCATCAGCTGAGCTTTATTTCAGCGGAGGTGAAAGATTACGGCCTCTGTCTTCAGCCTCAGGCGCTCAGGTGGTCCGTTCAAAGGAGACCTCACACGGGCGGTTGTGATATTTACGCAGGAGGCGACAGATTACGGTCATGTTTCTCAACAAGTTTTATTTATGGTGCCACTTTTTTGCATTTTCTCCTGACGAAGCTTCTGGTTATTGTTTTGCACGCGTCGCTGTGATTGGCCCAGCTGCTTCACGGCTGTGACATTACTGATGTGATTGGCTGAGAGTGTATTTATTAATCAACCCATCAGCTCGAACCAGAGTCTGCAGCTTTGCTCCTGCCGCTGTGTTTGCACCTTTGAAACGAGGCTTCTGCAGGTCACGCTGTTTGTGTAAGAGCTGTTTTCAGTTGTCTTCTCGCTCTTTGTGTCCAGCGCCGTGTCTCGAAAAGGCAACGACGTAAATCCACCAGAAAAACGAATGTAAGTGTCAGTCCTGTAGGCGGTAGAACGTGTCGTAGTGCAGAACGTAGAACACGTCAGAGAACGTCAGAATAGATTAGACTTCATGTAGAACTGCAGGACGTTTGGTCACAACCACGAAGTAATCTGAACTTCCACGTTTGTTTTAATACGTATTAAATGAGATGAGATCTGTGGATTAGTGAGCTGGAGAGGTGCTGTAGATGAATTTGTCTCCTCTGGACAGAGCCAGGCTAGCTGTTTCCCCCTGTTTCCAGTCTTTGTGCTAAGCTAAGCTAACTGGAAACAGATGAGTGTGTTTCCAAAACTGCTCCTTTAACTCTGCTGTCCGTTAAATCTAATGCGTTAAAGGAGCTTTCCAGTAATTTAATATTTATCATTTCATTTATCTCCCTCTGTGCTTTTTGCTTTTTTTACTGTTTCCTGCTCGCTCCTTCATCCCCATTAACCCTGTTTCCTGTTTCCTGTTTCCTTCCTGTCTGTTTCTGTCCTCTTACCTGCAGGACTGTTCGTCTCAGCAGTGTCTCCAGCCGTCCAAAATCCACGTCCTCGTTCTGGTCCTGCATGGAGGCAACATTCTGGACACCGGCTCTGGTACAGCAGCACCAAATCCTACAGCTTTGTTATTATTGTTACTGCTGCTGTTTGCAGATTTGTGTGATCAGAATGGATCAAACTCTGTTTAATGTGCCGCTCTCCTCGACTCTGCAGACCACTTTAACATCTTTCAGCTCATTTTGTTGGTTCGGGGGCCACAGCTTTACTATTTTTGTTCACTTCCACAGATTTCATGGTGTCATTTCCAGCAGCAGGCAGCTGAAAAGCTCTAAAGAAATGACTTTACTCCACCTGCACAGAGCCGAGCAGCAGGCAGACAGAGTTAAAGACTAGCAGGCGAACATGGAGGATCATTTAGCTGCTAAAGAGCCAGATGCTTCCCTCAGTAGAACACAAAAAAACAGCTAAAACACAGTGAATATTGGACTTTTATTCCTCAGTGAACAGAAATGTGACTCCAAATAAATGATAATGTTGCTCTGTATCTGCTGGATGTGGACATCAGGTGATGATCCGTGTTGTGTTCAAAAATCGCTTACAGCTGATTTTAAATGATCTTAAGATCAGGAAAACACATCATTCGTGCTTCTAGATTAATCTACTGCACAAATTGTGCGTTACTTTTGGTGGGCCTTGACTTGTTTGCATGGAAAACCAAACTGTTTTAACCCTCCGGGTCTCTTAAAATCCCACACGAGTCAATGCAAGACAGAAAATGGACACGCAGCCTGTGACGATGGCAGCGAATCTGCGTTCCCACGGTCCACTTTCTCATTGTGTTTGGGTGAAAACCATAATCATAACTGTGGTACCATACGTCCCCATGTAGCTCTGGGGGACATAGAAATGATCCTGTGTATTTAACTCTGTTGTTTGTCTGCAGGTGAACAGAACAGCAAGCAGGGAGACGGAAACACACTGAGCGGGGCCTTTGAGACCGTGATGAGGGTCCATTACCCCGCAGCGCTGGGCCGCATCGCCATCCGGATGGTCCCCTGTCCCGCTGTGTGTGTCGACGCCTTCTCATTAGTCTCCAAGTGAGCAATGCTCTTGAGTACAACATTATTTGAATAAACTGCTGTGATAGCTGCGCGACCTGCTGTGCAAACGTTAGCGTGTCCTCTCCGCTCTGCAGCCTGAGCCCCTACAGCTACGACGAGGGCTGCCTGTCCAGCAGCCAGGACCACATCCCGCTGGCCGCTCTGCCCCTGTTGGCCACCTCTGCACCGCAGTACCAAGACGCCGTGGCGACGGTCATCCTACGAGCCAATCAGGTGTACAGTGACTTCATCAAGTCTTTAGAGGGGGCGTCTTTTAACGGCCAGGTCAGTATGAAGGCAGCGTGTCCCTCAGTGGTCGTCCTCGCTGGCTCGGTGTGTGTTCATGTGTGTGTGCCTCGCTCTCTGATGCAGGTGTGTGTTATCGGGGACTGTGTCGGGGGCATCCTGGGGTTCGATGCCCTGTGCAGCAGCTCAGTGACGGTGTCAGAAAGCCAAAACAGCAGCAGACGGGGCAGCGCCATCAGCGTACAGGTACCGGTCTCAACTCTCTGACGTCAAACAGGATGAACGCCACATTTACACCTGGGACTAAAAGACGGTCTGCGTCCGGATACTCTGGATCAAAAACATCCGATCTTACCTTTGTGTTTACACACTTTGATCTCTGTCCTCCAGCTTAGCTTAGCATGCTAACATGCTAACACTTGCTTAAACACAAAGTATAGCTGAGGCTGATGGGAGTCCTGTTAGCTTTGCTGATGTTTGGTCACCAAACAAAGTCAAATTTTGGTGCTGAATGGAAAGTTTGCTGATCAATGAAGTTATTGACATGGATATCTGAACTTTCCACGCTGCTAATGTGGCTAAACACTTCAAACTGTAAGACCCGTCTGAGCGTCTTGTGTCACGTTCTTGACGGTGTTCTCTGTGTTGTCTCCGCCTCTCAGGACACAGACCTTCTCTCTCCAGGCATCATCATAAACAGCGTCTCTCCGTCCTCGCCGTCCCTCGAGGGAAGCCGCCATCTCAGCCGCAGCAACATCGACATCCCTCGCTGCTCGGGCCCCGACGACCCCAAGAGGCAACTTCCACGCAAGCGCAGCGACTCGTCCACGTACGAGCTGGACACCATCAAACACCACCAAGCCTTCCTGTCCAGGTGAGGACGGGCGCTGCGTGCTCTCGTGGTTTGTCTGCTGCTCTGTATCTGCTCGTGGTTTTCGTGAACAGAACAAAGCGTCTGAGGGTTTTCTCTCCGCTCAGCCTCCACTCCAGCGTTCTCCACGGGGAGCCCGGGTCAAGGCGCTCCAGCAACAGCACCATGCTGGAAGGAGGCTCGCTGGGAAAGTTCGACTTCGAGGTGACTGACTTCTTCCTGTTCGGCTCTCCTCTGGGGCTGGTGCTCGCGCTGAGGAAGACTGTGGTGCCCTCGTTAGATGGTGAGGAAGGTTTTCTCATTTTTGCTGACGTTTTACTTCCTTTTGCTTTATTATGTTTCTCATGTTTGAAACAAATAAAAGCAAAAAAAGGCATTTTCTGATGGATTTGCTTTCGCCAGAGGAGCAGGAAGTGGTTATTTGTAGCCCCTGATGTTTTTTCCTGTGTGAGCTGCAGCAGCTGGAAAGCAGGTGTCAGGGGTCAGAGGTCATGTTCCTTATCTCAAAGGCTGAAAAACTTCTGGCTGCGACAAGACAGATACGTGATTAAAGTCAGAGCTCACACAGGCACGACTCGGACTGCACTGTGCGTCCTGTGGGGTTTGGAGCAGAGAGGCCGCTGACCTGCAGCCGCTGGGTGAACATCTGGACTCATTTATTTATTATTTATTTCTTTCTTTCTTCCGTCCGTCCCCAGTGTCCGCTCTGCGTCCTGCCTGTCAGCAGGTCTATAACCTCTTTCATCCAGCCGATCCCTCGGCGTCCCGTCTCGAGCCTCTGCTGGACAAACGGTTCCACCTGCTGCCTCCCTTCAGCGTCCCTCGTTACCAGCGCTTTCCTCTGGGGGACGGACACTCGGCTCTGCTGCGTGAGTCCACACAGACAAAGACATTTCACTGCAGTTTCGCTTCTTTTGTACAAAGATGAGGCGACGTTACTCATGTGTCCATCTGTCTGTTGCGTCTCCTTCTTCTTCCCTTCATCTGGTGTCCCAGTGGACACCGTGCAGAGTAACCCTCAGCTCCTGATGGAGTCTGGTGGTGCAGCGTCCCACCGCTGCCAGGAAAACACCGTCAGCGAGACCTCCATCCCCGTCCCCGTCCTTAACTGGCAGACCTCGCAGCTCCACGCAGACAGTGAGTGACGCTGTTTCCACTCTGATTATGTCCGATCGTCTGACTGCTGGTCTTTCTTTGCCTCGTCAGACTTTGTTGAAGCATCTGTTGTGTTTCCAGACCTCAGCGATTAATTTGCTGAGTCACAACTCTGTTAATCGCTCTCTGGAAACGTTTCACCGTATCATCACTGATAGTGGGAAACTGGCAGGAATCTCAGTTATTTAGACGTTTTTAGACTCTTCATTAATTCTCTGTTTCCTGCTGGTTCATCTGAAGAATTCGACTCCTGTCTTTTGTCTCCGCAGCCGATTCTCTTCACTCGCACATCTTTGTGGACGGACAGTGCCCATCGTCCACATCGCCGGGGGTCCCTCACCTTCGTTTCAACCGCCGGGCCAGCGAGGCCAGCCTGGCCAGCCAGGTGTCGGGATTGGCGGACTCCTACACCGCCTCCAACATCGCCACCAGTAAGTCGCCCTCCGGCGTCTGACGCAGGTTTTGGCCATCAGTCTGACAGTTCATGTGTTGACGCTCTCGTCTCCAAACGCCCCCTCAGCCCCCGAGCCCACGGTCAGCCAGGCTAAACGGCCCAGCCTGCTGTCCCAGCTGGCTCTTCCATACACTAGGTTTGCCTCCCGGAGCCCGTCCTCGCGGCGCCATCTGAAAACGCGTCAGGTGTTCCCGAAGCCCAACGGCGTGGAGTCTGAGCAGAGCTCGGACGTTAGCTCTGACGTGACCTCCGACGTGACCTCTGACCTCACCGATGTCACGTCTGACTTCACAGACATCAGCTCAGTGCCCGCATCGCCCAGGGTGCTGAAGAACATAGAGCAAGGTACCCTGGGAGCTGTAGTACGAGGACATGAGGGAAGGACGCTAGGCTCCGTCCTCCTTCCCTGAGTGCTGTCCTTCCTCCTCTGGCATCTTCCTCCTCCTCAGACCCATAATCCTCTTGTTTCGAGTGTTCTTCTGCGAGTGAACGTTTCAAACCTCTAGCGCCTCTTAGCGTAGCCCTCCAACTCTCTTCACTTCCTGCAGCTTATCTCGACCCTAAACTGCTCATCTCCGGATGAGCAGGACGTAGATCTGCAGCGGACTCCTCAGAGATCCACGTACTGGGAACGCTGGTTCCTGGACTCACTCTGTCTCTCTCTCCCATCTTTCCCTCGTGCTGCAGTTGCGTCTCGGTGGTGGGGCAGTAAGAGGATGGACTACGCCCTGTACTGTCCCGACGCCCTCACAGCGTTTCCCACCGTGGCTCTGCCTCACCTCTTCCATGCGTCCTACTGGGAGTCCACAGACGTCGTCTCTTTCTTGCTCAGACAGGTTCAACGAGTCTTCTTATCAATAGTGATCATTATTTCATTTTGTCTTTAAACTGAAGGTGAAGGTTAGCCGTGGTGGTGGCAGGGTGCGACGATGAAACAGCTTGTTGTGCTTATTTTTGCTAACATGAATTCTAGTTTTAATGGTTATGTTTAAACATTTACTACATGCAGCAGATTTTGAGCTACTTGTTGTCTGTCCAGGTGATGAGACATGAGAACTCCAGTATCTTGGAGCTGGACGGTAAAGAAGTGTCTGAATTCACTCCGTCCAAACCTCGCGAGAAGTGGCTCCGCAAGAGGACTCATGTTAAAATCCGGGTATGAGCTCTCCGAGGTTTTAAGTTCGTCTCCGACAGAAACGTTTTCAGTTTCAGGCAGCATCGACAGCACGTCCACTGAGTACTTGAGTATTTCCACTTTGTTCTGCTTTATACTTCTACTCTTTGACATCTATACATACTCATAATAAACTCAACATGAATTTAACAATGACTTTTAACAGGACTTTTACTTGCGAAGGAGCATTTTTACAGTTGTTTTGGTACTTTCATTAAAGTAAAGGGTCTCAGTACTTCTTAAATACTGCGTACAGGAGCACAGGGGAGTCCCAGCGTTGCCTGAGAGGTGAAACTCAGGGCAAAATAAAATCAATGGCTCCTGCGCTCGAGGCTTAATTGCTGAAGTTAATTAACATTTTCATCAACACAAAGCTTCTCTCCTCTGGGCGATTCTCCTTTCAGAGGCGGTTTTCTGATTTCCTGTTTCCTCTTCTTCTGTGTGTCAGAACGTGACGGCTAACCACCGTTTGAACGACATGGTGTTCACGGAGGACGGAGTCCAGACGGTGACGGGACGCTTCATGTACGGCCCTCTGGACATGGTCACCCTGACTGGAGAGAAGGTGACGGCGGCGTCCAGCTGTGAGGTTGTGTCGCTGTGTGTGTTGTCAAGGTCGCGCTGAGACGTTTGTGTTGTTTCCCGCAGATCGACATCCACATCATGACCCAGCCCCCCTCTGGGGAGTGGGTGTACTTCGACACAGAGCTCACCAACAGCAGTGGACGCGTCTCGTACGTTCTCCCTGAGGGCAAACGGCTCGGCATCGGGGTGTATCCTGTCAAAATGGTGGTCAGGTATCTATCATTGTTTCTACATGTCAGAAAATTCCCGTTTTCTTTTCCCGTCCTCTTTTCTCAGCAGCTCTTCTCTCGGCTGTTTGTCTCACAGGGGCGACCACACGTTCGCAGACAGCTTTCTCTCCATCGTACCTCGAGGAACTGAGTTCGTCGTGTTCAGTATCGACGGGTCGTTTGCCGCCAGCGTGTCCATAATGGGCAGCGACCCAAAGGTTCGAGCCGGGGCGGTGGATGTGGTGAGGTACGGATCACACACTGTGATTTCTGCATGTTTTACATTTTTCTGTTCAAAATGAAACAAACCTGATGAACTTTACAGTACGTGCTGCTTTAAAGCTGCAACAAATCAATACATCTATAAGAACAACAGATCAAATGATCATGCGTGACCCAAAGGTGTCCTTCAGTGATGATTTATCGTCTATGGTGTTGTTTTTTTCCACCGGGGGGCGCCAGAAACATTAATTTTGGAGTTCTGTAAAATGAGCCTGTATTACAATTAGTTTTTCATTAATTTTGTGTGCAGACGCAACCAAATATAAGAATGTGCACACGTCCAATGTTTTATTTGTTGTTTACATTCTGCTTTTTGATTGGATGTTGAGTCAGCTGGTGTCCCACCTTCACTGCCGTGTCTGCGCTGACGCTGCCCTCGTTTACTTCCTGTAGGTACTGGCAGGATTTGGGCTACCTGATCGTGTACGTCACGGGTCGTCCTGACATGCAGAAGCAGCGTGTGGTGGCCTGGCTCTCTCAGCACAACTTTCCTCACGGCATCGTCTCCTTCTGCGACGGGCTGGTTCACGACCCGCTGCGACACAAGGCCAACTTCCTCAAATCCCTCATCAACGAGGTAAGAAAGGCCGCGGTCGGTCTGCAATTTAAAAACCTTGAAGTCTCTGAAAGCTGACCTCCCTCTTCCATCAGGCCCACATGAGGATCTTTGCAGCCTACGGCTCCACCAAGGACATCACCGTGTACTCGTCTGTCAGCCTGCCGCCGTCCCATATCTACATAGTGGGAAGACCCACGAAGAAGATGCAGCACCAGTGTCAGGTATGGAGTACATCCTGATAGCAGCCTATAAGGAGACTTCATCATTATGGGGTGTTTGTGTTTCACTGCTTCACATCTCTTCCAGTTCATCCCGGACGGCTACGCTTCCCACCTGTCGCAGCTGGAGTACAACCAGAGGTCTCGTCCCGCCAAGTCCGCCAGCACCCGCATGGTCCTCCGCAAGGGCAGCTTCGGCCTGGGCGGCGCCGGAGGAGACTTCCTCCGCAAACGCAATCACATCTTTCGCACCATCTCCTCGAAGAAGCCTGGAGGGGCGGGGTCAGCCTCTCCCAACCAGCCGGGGCGGACCGAGCGAACGCTGAGCCAGTGCGAGATGGAGCGGGAGCGAGCGGTTGGGCCGGCGACCCAGAGGAGCATGAGCATAGCGGCGGGCTGCTGGGGCCGCAGCGGGAGCACCAAGGAGGGCAGCGGAGGGCTGCTCGGCCCCAAATAAAGGTCAGGATGGAGCTGCGGTGTAAAGGCTCGAGCCACCATGATCTCTGGACCGGACAAAGGTAGAGGCGTAGAAGAACAGGAAGTGGGTGGAGAGTTTGTAGTGTGGAGATCAGTGGGTGGATGAGGGATGTAGCGTGAATTAGGGGGAAAGAGGTGCATCTGTCCAGGAGGAGTGGGCTAATCAGGCCGCGGCGTCCAGCGAACAAAAGACAATTCTGTAGCATGACTCTTTTACAGTAATACTTTTATAGGATACATCACTATAAAAAAGACAAGGGGGGAGTAAATATTGTAAGCCTTAAACTAATCTCGTGTGACGGGACGACCCCACGCCTCCCCTCTCCGACCACGCACACGTCAACAATCCGCCGTCCTAGCATCCACACTCAGGACAAACCGCAGATTCATCTTCGAAGACGAGCTCGAGGCCGAGTCGATGAGCCGCCACGTCAGAAAGCCGCCGACTTCCTGTTTCTGTCTCGCCGTCGGCCGAGCGACACGTTTCGAACACCCAGCAGTGAGCGGCAATAACAGAAGAACTGAGAGAAGAGTCGCTTCATCCCAGTCACAGAGCAGACGCGCTCACTGACCTCTGCTGGCGGCGAGGCATGCAGATCACTGTGGGTTCACTCAGCTGGGATTTGATTGGTCGGAGAGTGATGGCAGGATGGACGCTTTGTTCATCCCCTGACCTTCCCTTTAGCGCCATCATGAGCTCAACATTTGTGGTTTTTAGTGAAACAGTTGAATTTGGATGGATCGATATAAATATTAAATACTTTGGAGATCCTCCAAATTTTTCAGGTTGATGTATTGAATGAAATGTCTGAGCAGCTCTTTAATGATGCTTCAGTTTAAGATTAATTAGCTGCTAACTGACGACAGCCACGTCACCAGAATTATCTTAAATGACTTCAGATGAAGCGAATGAGTTCACGTGCAAGCCTCACACAGCAGCTAGCGTGGCTGCAGACTAGCATCGCTAACAAGAGCCCATTCGTCTCCGTTGAATTGAAGTGGAACAGAAATCTTGGAAAACCGTCTACATGGCTCGATGCCGCGAGAGGCAGCGTGAGAAGATGTGTTTCATCTGTGATTTGGGTGAAATGATCCTTCTAAATCTGAACATCAGAGCTCGTGAGATAAAGGTCAGAGGTGAAAGTGTTTCCTGTCTTTGTCACAGAACGAGTTTGTTCATCACTGATATGCTTCATGTATTTAAACTCGCTGCTAGCACGTTGCTAGTCCAGCGTTCGTCCCGCCGTGCGTGAGACTCTGTAGTATTATCCCTTTCAGTGTGGCCTCTGGGCCGTCCAAGGCCTTAAATCCAACAGGACACTTTCTCCACAGATGGAACAGAAAGCAGAAAACAGGGCATGCAGCATTAAAGCAACAACTGAAACTCTGTACAGTCCACAGCAACAATCCCTTTATAGATCCATCTGCTTGCAATACCTCTGATCCACCTGTTGGCGGTGTTCTGTTTCCCACCTGTGCTGCTGCTGGGAGACACTTCCCGGCTTTTTGCTCTTTTTGCCGAACCGGTTGGACCTGGCGTTTCTGCTGGGGAGCCTGTTTCATGTCAGGCTGGACCCTGAGAGGGACGGACATGGTGTCTCCACGTCGCTGTCACTCACAGACCTGTTAGTCTTTCAGTATTTTTACCAAACAGACTGAAGAGTGGGCTCAGAGTGGTTCAACATTCATGCTGAACAGACTGCATCGAGCCTTTTGATGGTCCCAGGCGTCCTCATGAGAGCAGACATCATTTCATTGCCTCTGTGGACTTAACTATATATTTTAACAAAGGGGGCGCAGAAGACGAAGAAGAAGCCACCTCACATCTCCGATCCAAAAACACAAACGACGTGCACAAAATATCACATTTTCCAGTGCTGGTGCCACTCAAAGTTAGGTTCACCATTTTTCCCGTCTGTCCCAAAACAAAAGGCAGAAACAGTTTTGGCTGGCTGTAACTGAACCTCAAATCACGTATTTCAAAAAGTCGCTTTATAGTGTGAAATGGATCAGAAGAAGAATGTTTTGGACAAATTTCAGTCAGGTTTCACACTTCCTGCTGTCTGAACATGCAGGAGGTCGAAAAAATTTTCTCCAACTAAAAGAATTTAGACAAGACAAAGCTTCTCCAGTGGGGTCTTTCACTCTCTTGCTTCTGTCTTCAGATACAGATTTTGTCCTCATGTGCAGTGGAAGCACATTCAGAACGGATCCATTAACGTCCACTGCGAAGGGGAGGGATGACACATCGAGCTGAACTCACTTCACTGCTGAAATTGTTGTCAGACAGACTTGAAAAGTTGTGAATTTATCCTTTAAACCCACAAAGCTTTTGAAATAAGGACGTGTGGAGCGGTCGTACCTCCTGTTCGCTCCATCTTACTATGCTGTTGTTTTATGCCCGGCTTCCACACCACACAAGAGTGTGTGTTTCCACTCTGTGTGTGATTAGCAATGTCTTCAACCACCACGAAAGCCAAAATCATTCTCTAATACTGTAGTTAATCAACTGTGTAACCTCATTGTTGTTTTTTGCACTAGTTTACGGTGGACATATACTCTAGTTACCATCTCATGTCGCTACATTTGAGCACCTCTGTAGTGCATGACACTTTTTATTCATTTCAGGGTATACCTTATGTGCAGGTACGCACATGTCTGTACATTTTGTCAGGATATGAAAATAATGTAATTAAATGTGCCAAACAGTAGACCAGGGGTTTTCAAAGTCTGACACTGTGGGTCCACCCAACACCCCGTGCTCCTGTTTTTATTCTGTTTTACCTCTATTTGGTAGATAATCATGCTCTACGTTATGGAACTACAGCTCCCATGATGCATTGGACCGGAAGTAGAGTGTAGCCAGCGAGTCAGTCAGTTAAGCTGTTGGCGCGAATTTGAGCTCTGTTTTTGTAGCCTATGTTTGTTCACATTTTTGGTAAATTAGTGTGATTGAAAACTCGCCGAATTAGCTGTTAATGGTTCCCGTTTGCAGTGAGCACACGGATGTACAGACAGCTGGCGCCATGTTACTCTGATACTGAAGAAAACTTCAAAACGCGATGAATCTCAGGCAAGTTCCGGAGTTACGGAAGAGACAATGGCGTCACCAGAAACTGTAAGTCAGGCTGAATCTGAAAATGTTTGTCCAAAACGTGTCTGTATCATGTCTGTTCGAGTTTACGTGGGTTGTGGCTCCGGGGAGGTGTGCGTGACTTCACGTAATTTGCGACAATCTTGCGCAGTACAGTGAAAGTACGTTAATTGCCTCCATGTGTGTCAAGCACGCTGCTGCTACAACTGCTGACCAAACAAATAACCAAGAAGCACCTGCATGCACCTGTGCCCCCCCCCCCCACCTTACCTCACATTCCCACGACCTGAAGCGGCAGCTCACAGTTTGAAAACCCCTGATTTAGACTTAATTCAACCTTTTATCACAGAAGAAGCGGACTGAGCGTTCCTCGCTGATTTGACTGGATTTTAACGACTTTTGGTGGCTACACCTTTTTAATCTGACCTTGTCCGTGTCCGAAAGAAACGTGGCTTTAACAGAAAACTCCAGATGTCTTTTGAACTTTGACTTGAGGGCAGAGATCGAGCGTGTTGCCAGAAACGTGGACAATAAGCCATTTTGCATATGGACTTGTGCATGGAGCTGCCGGTGTGCTGTGGGTGGAGGGTGTTTCTCCCTTTTGGCCGTTTGGCTGCTGAGTTGAATGTCCGTCCATGTGGATCCTGAAACTGTCCACGGATGAGTCAGTGTACATACTGTAAAGATGTATATGTAGGACTTCTACGTCTGAGAGTTATTTATTTACCTACAGATCATGATGTTACTCTGGAAATTTCAGGTGAAATCTATTTGAAATATGTAGCATTTTATTTGTCACTTTTCATCCAACACAGGAAGGTTTTTGTTTTTATCGTTGCATTATTGTTGTTCCAGTCACAGCCGGGCTGACCCTCATCACAGCGGGCACAGTCTACCACGACAGGATCTACTCCTGTCATACACACCGCCTTCAGCTGTTTCACACCTCCTGAAATCTATTTGTATGGGAGCTGCTGTTGACCTCCGCTGTCTCTTTACAACAGTCGACCGCTGAGCATTTTCTAGGACTTACTGTACTTATTTTTCAAACTGCCGTATTTTACAGAACCTTTGAAATATACCTGGAGACTGGTTTTTCAGTCGGTGGCTGCATGAACAAGTGGAAGCCCGTAAGGAAGCAGCTCTATTTAACAAGCTGTCGCATGTCATCCAGTCAGATTGGAACTAGTTAACCTTGATGCTTAACAACAATAAACCTGTCTTCTATGTCCTCACTGTTATTGAAATATGTATCAAGACATTCTGCTCATCATATTTGAGGTTATAATAATTATTGCCACATTTGGATAAGAAGTAATAGATTTTTATCTTGGGATCAGTTTTGAAACACACACAGTCCGGTCTTAGTTTTAGTTGTTGAAACTTTACATCTGAACTTTTGGTGGTGTCACTTTCTAATAAAACACCCTTTATCAAGAGCTTCATGGCTTCTTGTGTCGCCCTGGTGGAGACTTAGATCAGAAGATTAATATCACTCTCACATCTGTCAGCAGCGTTAGCTTAGCTTAGCACAAACACTGGGAGCAGGGGGAAACAGCTAGCCTGGGTAACAGCTCGGCACATAACCCACGGTTTAGTTAATGAGCTTCAGAGCTGGATTTTGTGGCCTTCAGACACATCCAGGCTAGCTGTTTCCCCTTGTTTCCTGTCTTTATGCTAAGCTGAGCTAACTAGCTTCTGGCAGTGGCTTCATATTTAACAGATGGCCATGAGCGTGGTATCAATCTTCTTGTTTAAGTTTTTGCCAGAGAGTAAACAGCGTATTAAAATATTGAGTTGAAAGCCAAGAATCAGGGTTTCCAGGCTGTGAAAAATCCCTTTAGTCAAACCATTTGACCACTTGTTTGTAGAAAAGGCTGCAGATGATCTGGACCAAAATACGTTTCTGAACATCTTACTAACAACTGCAGACTTCATGATTAAAACACTTTAACATTTATTATTGTTTAGAAATCCAGATTCAAAGATGAAAACCTTTTATTTATCACTTGTTAATGTTAAAACTGCTGGCTGAGATGTGCTAATCCTCCAAATTTCCGTAGTTAAAACTTCAATAAGCGTGGCCGCTGCAGTCTGACCTTTTGATTGACAGCTCACTTGACCAGGGAGAATCTTTTATATCCTGTCGACAGCCAATGAGGATAAGTCCTGTGTAAAGGGTGCCTTATTATTCAGTTTTACCAACATTTATGTGATTTTCATTAAATCCCAACACTCATCTCACACTGTTTGGTATTTCAGCTGTAGGATCGGTCCTATTTTTAAAATACGACATGAAATAAACATCACAAACGATAGAACTGTGGGTCTGTGACATTTTATTAAGCTGTCAAATTTATGGTGGCAATAATTTCTATATATATTTTGGATATATGCAGTGTTTGAAATTAGATTCATGCTCAAATTTGAAAGTATTTCACTTTATTTTCAGCCTTTATTTAGCATTTACGAGCAGCGTGTAAGCACAGTAATAAACATATTACTGTTAGTCATTTATTAAGTGTTAACAAACTGCTCGTAAACACTGAACAGGCTTTAAGGTACAGTGTGAGCAGTGTTTCTGTCTTCTGTCAGCACCTGTGAACACACCTGAAAGTGTTTCCTCTCTCATCACATTGAATCCTCTGTGTGGACTTGATGAACGGCAGCAGAATCAAACTTTTCCAGGTGATTTTGACCCAGTTGTTGTCTCAGAGGGACGGTACAGTCGGTACTGATGTCTCTTAGTTGGTATGTGTTCAGGCTGATCGGGCGGCCCGCCCCTGCCCCCCCCGCTCTCTCTACCATTGTCTGTACTGTGGAATAAAAACAATTGGACAGTAACTGCTCATATGTTCGTGTGATTTATCAGCCACGCTCCAGCAGCAGGACGGTGGTTTGCTTCAGACAAACATCTCGACTTTTTGATGGATTACTGTGAAATTCTGAAATTTGGCGACTTTTCCTGCAGCGCCGCCAGCAGGTCAGCACCTGTAGTTTGGGGTGATGGGGATCCTGTCACCTGTGGAGCTGACGCTGCCCCATCAGCTCGGTTGTTGCTGTGTCAGTTGCACCAGATGAGACGACGTCCCCGTGGACGGCTCAGGAGGGGCTTGATCGCGGGTCGCAGGGGGATGGACGTCGGGTGTGACGCCTCGTTTCAGCCCGTCTTCACACCCAGGCAGCGACGCACCACCACAGAGACTGCTCCACCCGAAAGAGCACACACCCAAACTCAAGGAAAGAAATCCAGCGTGTGCAGTCAGGTGCAGCGAGGAGATGAAGGACAGCAGATACTTACAGGACAGGTGGTTGAAAGAGGACTGAAGACATTTACAGCTAAGTAGAGAAAGCATCCATCAACAGAGGAGGTGTATGACACCACTTATCCTCCACCTACAATCCTTTCATCCCCTCCCAGGAGGTTTAACAACCATTCACACCTGACCTCAGGTGACTGTAATGACTGCCGCTGCACCGCCCGGAGCGCTAACGACCGGCGGTGTCAGCGACCTCGATAATGACTCAGCAGAGGTTAAACACCTGGGACTGCTCACCTCAGCCTGAAGGAGTCGAGTCCAGCTGATGTGGATTCAGCCTGAGAGTCTCCGAACATCTTTTCTCGCTTTTTGTCAAGTTCGATTCTCTGCCGCAGCTGTTTTTTACTTTTCATCATTTATTTGTTTTTTTTTTAATTCACTGAGTTACAAAGCTCGATGTCAGGGTGTTTCAGCTGCTTCAGGGGTGTTGGAGCATGAAACCAGCTGGAAGGCCGCAGGTAAAGATCAGCTTCAATCTTCCTCCTCTTTCTTAAAACTGATCCCACAGTCTCTGCAGCTCCTCTGTGGTAACCGTATGAGCTGGGCTACAAAGTACTCCTCCTGTATTCTAGTCTAGAGAATTAGTCTAAAATGAAATTATACTCTAAATTACAGTCAATATGTTACACTAATTTATCCTTTCACTGGTTTGTCAATGAGACAAACATTTGTCACAATATTTTCTGCAAACTTTGAGCACTGAGTTCTAGAAAAGACATATTAAATTCAGAAATCTGAACTCATGAAGTGTAAAATGTCATAATTAAATATCTGTCTGCAGAATCAGATGCAGCTCACTTCTATCATAATCTTTTGAAATGTAAAGTTTTTACAGAATAAATAAAAACAAGTACAGCAACAAGAAGAAACTTTTCTTTATTTTGGCAAATTAAAAACTGCTTGTCATTGATGTGTGGAACACTTGGATATCAGTTGCTTTGTCTTTGATTATAGTGCCCCCATTAGGTCAATTCATGTAATGCAGGGTTAGTTTGTACTTTAAGCTTCCTCTCAGTCAGACATATATTACACAGAGTATCAACACAAACACACGTTGGCTCATTTTACACACAAACTCCACGTTTCCTGTTCACCCCTGAGCTGAAACAAGGGGAAGAACAGGAAGAAAATCCTCCAAATATTGCACAAAATGGCAAAAGTTGTTTATAAAATTGGCCAAAGTGAGGATAAGCCATGATTGACCTTATAAAAATGTATTTAAAACCAATAATTATTCACCTTTCTTGTTTAAAACAAAGCACTTGTGACTCATCACACATACAAAACCTTGTAAATACACTTCACAGGATGGAAGAGCAAAGACGGTCTGCTCTTTGGTTTGACGGGTGGACGGATGCATGATGGGAAGCGATGGCAGCCTGTACAGCAAAGAGGTTGAACAGAGACCAAACGCAGACACCACATCTACACCTGGTGTTAAAATGGTTCTGTGTCTGAACTCGTGATCCGGACTGCGTTCACATCTGGTTTATTTAACTGAGATCAGATCTGTCCTCCAGAGCAAAACCTGTGCGTGAGTCGTCTGAGGTGGCGGCTAACCAGCCCCAGGCTCCCTTGAAAAAACCAGAGATTTAAGAGTTGCTGAGTTTGGGGAAACTTTCTGAACTTTGCAAAATGCTGTCTGCGAAAAATCCTCAATAATACGTCCCCTCTTGTAAATTTGGCAAACGTAACACTTGAAGTTATTCCTTCCTTTGTATAAAACTGTCGTGTCAGTTTGTTCCAGCGTGTTGCAGTACGCTGTCGCTGCTCTGTGACTTGATAAATTATGTGCTTTGTTAAAGCTGCACATGCAGTTATTTCATTTCAACCCGTATTGTCTTTTTTTCACAAAGTTCTGCCAAAAAAAACACATCTTTTGTCACTTTCACAGTACAGAATAGACGTCTAGTCAGTAATTAGAGGCCTGTCTCTTTCAGGATCTGTGGCATAGATTGTGTTTACATGTAAGATCCGAACACAACGCGAGCCAGACGGCGTCCAGATGTGGTCGGGCAGCTCTAATCGCGGCGCCCTGACAGTTTACATTTCAACACCAGGTGTGACTGAGGTGAGACAGAAAGTCAGAAAATCAAAGCTGAGCTGTTCATCGACAGTCACTTCCTCAGCGGCAGGACTTCACCTTTCAGAATCAAGTGAATATTACAGTGAAATATCAGAGATTTAATGCGTGTCTATAGCGCACGAGGCCTCTTGGGGGTTATCTGTTGGCTAGCTTGCTCCTCTTCCTGGAGTGCAGAGCGGAAAGACTTGACTTTATCTGAAAGAGAGAGTTTAAAATGAAAGGTTAAAGAGACGATGCAGCTGAGAGCGCCGATCAAACAAACGATGGCAGAAACATGATGGGAATACGAGTTTTTAGCATTTCCAATCACGTCGCTTTATGTGCAGATTGAAAATGCTTAATTTTGCTGTTGATTACTGATGATGAATGATGCTCGACCTGCTCAGTGTTTAATGTTATACGAGAGGAAATTTCGCTGCATGTTTTATGAGATCCGAAAGTGCAGAAGCACTGAATGACCGTTCCTTCTTCCTGCTATTCAGTTATTCGTCGGTGCAGCTGCGTGAACGAACACCGTTGCTCTGATTGTTACTGTGGTCGGATGGTTTTTATCCTCCTGCTCTGGTTGAACCAGGATGGAAGAGTTTTAATGGACTTAAAATCTGCTCTTTCGCAGTTTTTCATGGTTTATTGAACAGTTTTTGTGCATAACAGACGAAGACTGAGTTAATAAATTAGTTAAAGACGAACAGGAAGTTTCTGTTCCTGAAACTTGAAAACATCCAACCTGGTCTCGTTCAGACACGACGCCGACGTGTTCGCGTTCATCTTTACCTCTCAGCTCGGTGAGGATGTCGATCTTCTGGTCCAGGATCTGCTCCAGCTGGGTTGCGAACGACTCGACGTCGTAGTCGACCTCCTCCGTCATTTCTAAAAGCACCTTCTCGTCTTCCAGCCAGCGGATCGACTCCTGTAAAGACAAGCTGTACTTTAACAGAGACGTGGCAGCGATGAGCAGAATGGGAAGTTGAACCTGCCGTTAACGTCTAGAGATCACGTGAGCTCAGACATGGACCACTCGAGGGAACGAGTCTGTTCATTCGGATTATTTGGGCTGTTTGGATTTCTTTACCTTGACATTCCTGCATCGCAGTCTTCTTCTGAACTCTCTGTGAAAACAACCTATTATTGTGTCTTTAGTGTATTTCTGGCTTCGTTTTAACACCACCTGGCTGCAGATCTGAGCTGCTGCGTTCTTGTCGTGCACCATCCTGACGAAGCGTCTCTTCGTTTGCTGAGCTGTTGTCTTGCGTCCCTGTGATTGGCTCAGCTGCGATGAGGCGAGTGATGTGATTCGCTGAGAGTGAATTTCTCCATGTCCACACCCTCTGATCTATATTGTGCTTCAGCCAGCCTGTCTGCACTTGAACACGTTTAAAGTAGAGGCTGTTCTGTACCTGGAACACCGCCCGGTGGTCCTCCAGCACCTGCTCCTCCATCTCCACCAGCTGAGACACGGCTTCGTGGAAAGTGAAGAGCTGCGGGGAAACTTCTTCCTCCTGCAGAGAACAAACTGACACTGAAAATCTGCAGTCTGGAGACTTTCTGCTTACACAAACTGCTGTCAGCTCCAGGAATCGTTCCTCCTCTTTATACTCAATGCGCTTGCTGTGTCAATGATGGCGGACAAAGTCCATCACATTTATTCTGTCTCTTGGGGCATGTGTTTCCTTTGTGGTGAAGCACTTTGAGCTGCAGTTCCTGTAGATTCAGAGTGCAAATTCTAACCAGCTAAAAACAAATACTGAACATATGAAGAGATCCAGCTGACAGTGTTGAGGAAGACTCTGTTTGGATGCTGGACTTAAATGTTAATGGACTTTTGAATGAGGTGAAGTTCTGCTTTCTGTCAGTAAGAAGAAGAATGACTGTATGTGAAACCAACATGCACCCCTCGAAGTGGCTGAGCTCGTCTTACGTTCTGTTCGCAGAGCAGCTTCAGGTCGTCCCTCTGCGGAGAGCTCCCGACGCCCCACTGAGCCTCCAGCACCTCCAGCTGGGTGACGTGTCCTCCCTGACGGCTGTCCATCGCCGCCGCGGGGTCCACGGTGAGCTCCTTCACCCTGACAACACATCGGTGCTGCTTGTCAATAACAACATGGCTGCCGCAGCGACCGCTGAGGCGTCTGATGTCGAGCAGCAGGCAGCTAACAGGTTGGTGGTCGCATGCAATACGCAGACATGTTGCAGGTGAAAATGCTCAGCGTGCCAGAGGAGCAACAAACAAAACAGAGTGAGTCCGTGCAGGTTTGGGGTCAAATCACGCCTGGAAAATTAAAATTAAAAGATGATGGACAGCGGGGAAAAATGTTGATGCAAAATGAACAAAAAATGAGTGAACAGGCAGAAGTTAACCCGTCGACTAACTGTAGGATGAAGTGATGCAGCAGTTTGGACGAATCTTCCTAAAATACACTGAATGCATGGAGGAGTTTGGTGGCCTGCAGGTCAGCTGCCATCATTAAAGGTCCCCTCCAGACACGTTTCAAGACATTACTCAGCTAGTAAGGAGAAATAATTTGTGTCTCCACAATGAAGGTATTCACTTAGTTAAAATGACATCGACTCTAAGTGTGTGAGGATGGCCGATGATAGTTTCTGTTTTTGTTATCGTCAACAAATCAGGTGAAAAGACCAAAACCAACAGTTTGTTAATTGGTCTCTCAGTTTCTGACTTCCTGTCTAAGGATCTCAGACCAAAGCTCATTGGTTCCTACTGAAGACAAACGTTCAGTAATGTCCCAAACCAATGGGTTGCTGTAGTTTTTAATGCATTCGTTGGGGACTATTTTCAGCAGCGGATTAATCCCAGCCAGTATTTGGGGCATCAGTAGTGTTGCTTTCGTCAATGAAAATTATGACTAAATATCGTCGTCAACGAACCTTTATCACGTGACGAAAACGAGACGAGACGTAAATGCTGGTCACGTGACGATAACGAAGATTAAATATATAATGCAACATTGTTGACAAATAAAAAGGAGACTAAATGTGGTTTACAAAATAAAAATTCTGTTAAATTGTTTTAAATGAAACTGACGAAAATGAAGAGGCGTTTTAGCAGAGTTTTTATTTTGTAAACCACATTTAGTCTCGATTTTATTCGTCAGCATTGTTGCATTATGTATTTAATCATAGTTATCTTCACATGACCAGCATTTACGTTGCGTCTGGTCTCGTTCTCGTCACGATATTTAGTCATAACTTCCGTTTACAAAAGCAACACTTGGCATCAGGATGGCGTATAAACTATAATCAGAGGCTCAGAGGAATGAGATGAATCAGGCTTTGAAACGCACGCAGCGCCTGTTAGGATCAATTTATTGGTTTTGGTCCTTTCATGGGATTTATTGATCATCCAGATTATTGGCAGTTATCCTGATCACTCCCTGTAGGCTCTGCGTGGTTTCGGGTAACTTCTGAGTGGAAGCAACAAAAAGCGGTTACTAATGGAGAATGAGGGCGACATCACATGCCAGCATGGCGGCAGCTTGTCGTGCAGCAGAATGCGATCGTACTCATAGGTGGGGGAGAGCTCAGAGCGACCCCCTCCGCCCCCGCTCTGGGAGAAGGGAATGTCTGAGGGACTTATTCCAAACTCCTTTACTCTGGAGACACGGCGGGAGAGGCAGAAAGACACAACCGCAGAAGAAGAAGAAGAAGAAGAAGAAGAGACAGGAGAGGGTTATGTTGTGTAACCAGTCTCACATTCATTTACTTTAGATGGGACGGACATGTGAGGAGACAGAAGACAAACAGGGACACCAAGGTCACGGTACGTCTCAGAAAATATCACAATATTACACAAATACTATTATTACTACTATCATCAGTTACAGTGAGCCTTAAAGGACAAACAGAAGCGTTTTTGGGTGACACAAAATAATGTCCTGTATTTTTAAAATAACACGAACAGGGTAGAATTCAGGGTAGAAAACACAGATTCTATGATCGTAAAATCGGGAATTTTCATTTCAAGGTGAAACCTGCATCCCGCCGCAACCTTAACTAAGACTGACCAATGGTTCAGCTCCAGCCTTTTAGCCTGTTTTAGCTCATTGTTTTGGGTCACTTTCAGCAGCTCCTCACCATCAAACCCACAAACCAGACAAACTTCTTCCTGTTAGCAGTTAATTAGCCACAGCTACAGTCGGCTTAAAATAAGAAGCTGCTACCTTTAAGTTCTCTGTGACCAAAACAAGGATGAAGAGGTGATGATGTGAGATAATAACCATGATATTCGTTAGCGTCTGAGTTTAATACCTGCAGGTATTTTGCTGACTGGGAACTAGATCAAAAATGAAACAGCTCTTAGGAACGATCCCTAATGATAAAATATCAGTGTTGTATTTTCCACCTTTTTGCACGGCGAAAATCCATCAATGCTCAACTAATCAATCAGAAATTGTAATTAATATTACTCTATGTACTGTCAGGCCTGTGGACAAATCACAGCTGTTAGATGAAGCTTTGCATTGATTCTTAAATGCAGAAATGTAACTGAAAATTGATTTAACTGAGGTGAATAAAGATAGAGTGATGACACGTCACTCTGCAGCCGTCTGGGTATGAAAGGAAACGCTGTGGACTGAATCTGACTCTGTAAAGCATCAGGCTGCTGTGGACTTCCTGTCAGCAGAGATGTTTAGTGAAGACGTGTGTTTACGTTAACGTGAAAGAGACCAATGACCGTGCTAAGCTAACGATGTCCAACAGCTAAACTGCTCCTTCAAGTGTTACATCAAGTCCTTGTTTCTCAAAACACAGAAACACCTTCTTGAAATCTAATTTTCAATAAACGTTACGCTGTGAAATAAAAGCTGTTCTGTCAGATTATCGTGTTTTACCTGTTGGCGTATCTCAGCGTGTTCAGGGTGTTTTCACATGACGCCATTCCAGGAGAGATGGTCGCGATCTGTGCGGGGAAGCATCAGAGACGTAGATCAGCGTTCATCAAGACTTCATCCGAGACGGTTAAACGTCTTAATTCCCATAATGCTTCTGTCTTACCATGCATGTTCTGGAGTTCTCTCCTATGAAGGAGTCCCTCAGCACTTGGGTTAACTTGCTGGCTCTGAAGGGAGTGTGAGGTTTGTTTCTGCCCAGAGCTCGAATGCACTCCTGCAGACAGACAGCAATGACGTCAAACACAGAAACAGAGTTTTCAACAAAATTTAGTCCAGTTTGAACTGATGGCTGACATTTTTCCTGAACTGTACAGCAATCAGGCAGCTTTTGCTCCGTGAGGATGTTTTAGCATCGACCACAGAGCGTTGAGATCTGTCTGCTGGTCTTCTTTCCTGACTGAAATGTGACCTTTTCAAGCATCTCAGATGTTTTTAGAAATGATTTTGTTGTCTCGTGTTGTTTTTGTTTATATGGAAGTTCCAAATAAAGAGGAAAATAATCAAATGTGACTACGTTTGGTACGCTGTGGTTATTTTACATCATTTCTTCATTGAATTTCCAAAACCACCGCGACACCATGATGTAAAATGACATGTACAGTGACAGGTGATTTAGGCCTATCGCCCACCCCTCCTGGTGAGCCTGAATAAGCTCCTCGCTGACTCTACTGTGCTGAGGTGGAGACCTTTAGTGCCAGCAGGCTCTTGTTGATCTCCGCTCCTTCGAGGCGAGTCTGGCGGTCAGCGCTGGACGTGTCCGCCCCCCTTTCGTTCCCTGCCAGGTCGATGAGGGAGAACTTCCCGTGCATCTTCCCCCGTCGACGCAGGATGATCTGGAACACAGCATGGCTCCGAGAGGAGTGAGCGTTGGCTGAGGTCTGACCGGAGGTCCTGAAGGAAAAAAACCCAGAGCTTATTCCTGAGGGCCAGTCCACACTTTCCACTCCGCTAACTGCACTTCCTGCTGTTTTACCTGCAGCTGTTTCCCACTTCGATGAGTTTGAGGACGTCCTCTGTGCACTTCACCTCCCTCTCCTGCAGCCCCACCACCTGCACCTGCTGCTTCCCGTCCTCCAGCACCCGTAGCTTGGCTTTGCGGTTTAGCAGGTCAAACACCTTTGAAGGCAAACGCAGTGGTTGAGTGTTTCACCTGACATCTGTTCCTGTCAGGGCTGCGACAAGCCAACACACGGGGTCCTGGAACAAAGCTACGACTCACAGACGCTAAAACTAACCTCAGAGTAGGACAACAGACTAATAAATTGGAGGTAAAAGCTAAAGTCAGCAGGCTAACATAACAATGCCAACATACTGATGTTTAACAGGTATAATTTACATTAGCAAACATGGTTGTGTAGCATGTTAGCATGATAATATTTATTAATTAGTACTAAAAGCAAAGTGAAATTATGCTAGTGAGCACTATCCAATTGTTTTTCAGCGCTTACTGCTGTGCATCTTGGGTATCTTCTTTCACTACACCCCCAGTTAGCATGTGTGCTCTTACAGACGGACAAAACATGTCTAAAGTATTGACACCCTGCAGTCTCCAAACAGGACATAAATATTAATATAATGATTGGCGGTTGTGGGACACCCAGAGACACTTGCCTTCCCGCTGTAAATCTCAAAAAATGTGGCAAAGATTTGGAGATCCAACTTCTTGTAATTTGGCTTCTTCAACATGAGAAAGACGTCTCTGGCTGCACAAAGAAAGAAGAAAGACAGACTTAAATTGAGCCAAATGGAGACAACCAGCAGCGAAGGTGAAGAAGTTAGGGAGGAACTAACCAGAGAGTGCATAGATCCCTTTAGAGCAGTCCTGGTTCTTTCCCGAAAAGTCTCCTCCCATCGTCTGGAAGGGAGATACGAGTTCAAACAGGAACAGGGCAGTGACACATAAATCCTCCTCCCTAAAAAGCACTCACATGTGTTTTTCCACTTCCAGTTTGTCCGTATGCGAAGCAGGTCGCCATCCCCCTCTCAAAAATGGTCTCAACCAGCGGCTGAGCAGTGAACCTGTGAGCAGAAGACAGAAGTGCTGCTGTCACTCGTCCTCACTTCAGGACAATCAGAATGAAAAGTGGATAAAATGATTCTCGAGAAAGAATAAAGAAAATAATCTGCTAAAAGTGCTTCACACACTTGGCACAGCACTTTAAATAACAAAAGAATAACATTTTTCATGGAAATGAGTCGGTCTTTATTTCATGATGTCACCTCTGCTGACAGTGACTGCCCTCTCACCTTTCAGCCAATCACATGCCTCCTGCTTCTCTTAAGCGAGCAAGCTAGCTGCTACCAGATTTAGCACCTGTTAGCTGGAGCAACAGCAATATCAAAGTAATTCTGAATCAACTATCTCACTGCTGCTGTAAATAAACACAGAAAACATCATATTTTATTTATTTAGCTTAACAAAGCTACACGTGCTACTATCGTAGGTGGTTAATGAGCTAGGTGAGGTTGTTAGCTTCGTTTAGCACTCAGCATCGAAGAAACAGCTGCTAACATTAGCTAGTTAATTCACTAAGCAGCTTTTGATTCTTACGATGTTCCTGAAGCCAACAGGAGCTAGCTAACAATGACAACACAAACTCACTCACAAGCTAGGTAGCATGAACAGTTTTGTTAAGCTAAGGCTTAAAAGCTACAGAGGCTTCTGTCTGTCATATTTATTTACTCTACAGTGGCCTCTCGTTAGCTAATTCAGAGTAAAGTCAGCACTGTTATTGCTCTAGCTAACAGGAGCTAACTGGCTAAACTTTGCAGCTGTTAGCAAAGAGAAGGAAGGGACGTGATTGGTTGAAAGAACATTAATGAAAAGCATCAGTATGAAATGAAACTGGAAATAAAACATGAAATAAAAGTTCTTATGGGAAATGAAAATTGATGAAGTAACTTAATTTGTTGAGTTTTAATAGTTTATAGTTTTTCACATTTAGCTCATAATGTGTTGTGTTTGTCAGTTCATTTAATATTGGACATTTTGGGCTTCCGTAGATAATCCATCACCTGTAAACCATTTCATTGGTCGAGTTCTCATCGAAGGCGTAGTCGAATCGGAAGGTCTGGTTCTCCAGGTAGCGGGTCAGGTCGACCTTCTGCTTGGGCTCATGGACCATCACCACGTCCTTGCTGGGAATGGTGATCACATCCAGATCCTTCACGGACAGCTCTGAAGAGACACGGACAAGACGTTCAGTTTGTCCACCCGTCAACGTGCGAGTCAAAGGAGACAACTTCAGAGACGACACGACTGAATATGAAGTCAGGATCTGTGCAGTTGGTACATGCAGAGTATTACTGGTAGAATAAAAATTAAAATAAATAAACTGGTCTCTGAACACACGCAGAATAAAGGAGCTCTCACCTTTTTTATTGAGTGGACGAGCGCGAACGCATACACATATTCTGTGCTCCTCGATCTGAAACATCAGCAGATAAACTGAAGTGTGAACACACTCGTACGAGACGTTAACAACAGCCTCTGTTTGGACATTTAGCCGATCAACACTGCAGCTTTTCCCCTTTGAGCTCCTCTCAAACAGCTTCAGGGTTGGAAAAATGTAAAGTTTAGTGCGAACCTGCTTCTATCAACTGAGCCACATGACTTTTTTTTTTTTTTTTTTGAAAGATTTAAGTGTGTAACGCTGAATCAGGAAACATGGCTCTAAACCAGACTTACCAGATCGTTACTGGTTAGAGGCCTGTAGTCCAGACTGGCTCTGAAGTCTCTGATCATACACATGATTTCATAGTTTGGTAAATTGACGTCCACCTCCTGAAATGAACAAACACACAAGTATGACATGACTCTGACTCTGAACAAGCCAATAAACGCTGTGAATTTTGTAATTGTTTGAAATTTATACAGTCACAGCAGAGAAAAGTCATGCATTTCTTCTGCAAAGTAAATGATCTCACTAGACTTCTGCACACGACCCAAATTCAGCCTGAGGTCTGAAGGTGCTTTTTTTGTTAAATTTCACATCACTGACCGTCTGAGCAGCAGGTTAATTAGCAACTCAACCTGCAACACATGCAAACAAACACCTGACAGGAAAAGGGAAGTTCCTCCCACGTCAAAAACACAGTTCTTCTCTTGTTCCTGCACCTTAAAGCTCGGTTTGCATGAGCATGACTTCATGTCATAATCCAGAAACCAATCCTAATACAGGTCGAAACCTCCAGTTCACAAACACTGAGAACAGACGTGAACGTGAAGGTGAAGCATGAGACAGTTTGTGTGGAGGAATTATCCTTTGCACACCTGAGACGCTGTGTGTGTACATGCACATATACATATATGTGTGTTTGCGCCTCACCTGTGCCCTCTTCTCTCTCAGCTCTTGTTGCTGAAGTCGTCTCTTCTCTCGCTTCTCCTGCAGTTTCTCTACTTCCTTCACACAGTTTGATTTTCTCCGTGCTGAAAGTAATCAAATGAATCACACACACAGGTATTTACAGGTGTACTGGGCAGGATTCTGATATCAAACAACGTTTGGAGTCATAAAATAATCCCTCTCATATCATTTTGTTTCAACAAAATGCAAAATAATTTCCTGGAACAGCTGCTCGCTGCAGTTTTTAGCACAAATTATTCACACGTGAGGAAACAGAGCATTTGTTGGGGACTATTTTTAGCGGCGGATTAATCCACATTTGGTGCTCTGGTGAGTATTTGTGGCAGCAGAACAGTGTGTGTGTGTGTGTGTGTGTGTGTGTGTGTGTGTGTGTGCTCATGTCACCCAGTGCAAGGGGTGGAAAGCACACACACTCAGGTGTCCTCATCATTCTGTCCTCTCAGTCAGGCGAGGTTGTATCAATAAGAGCAATAACAGACTGAGCAGGTACTACAACATCAACATGAGGGTGGCAGGTGTCAATCAAGCGTGAACAGGTGATGTCAGTGAAACAGCTGTGGGTGGAGGCGTGCAGCAGCTTTAAGATTTTACATACGAATGATCAGTATAATAACACGTAGCATAATGTTAATAATAATAATAACATGTAACAAATCCATAATATGACAACTGACAGTAGTTTTACTCTTGATACTTAAAGTACATTTCTGATAATACATTAGGAACAGAGGACATTACTGTTTGTGCTGAATCAAAGCATCTGCCTGCTGGTTTTAGAGCTCTGTGGCACAGAGGGATGAGGTGTCAGGCTGTGGACACACATTCACTGCTGGTTTTGCTTTTTTTACTGGGATTTACTGCCAGTAAAAAAGGAGAATCTCATTCTTTGAAGTGATTCTGCAGCTCTGCACATGAAATCCTTTGACAGTTAAATGTGAAGACTTGATTTCCACCGTCGCGTGTGTTTATGCTAATCCGACAGCCACAGCTGAGAGCTAAAACAAATGCTGTAGTATGAGTCCAAGTCCTGAAGCCAAACGGGCGAGCGACTGTGAAAGAGCCTTTGACGCCCTCGCGCTCACAGCTGTGTGGACGCATGACATCACCTCGGACACACACCCTCCACCAGAAAATAACAACACGCACACACTTGGAAACTACCTCCAACTACACGAGCGGTTAGAAAACCTCAGGCCTGCGGACCTGAAGAGCCCCTGACATGCATAACGCAGAAGGAGGGCCGTGTTACCGTTCTGCTGCTGCAGCAGCGACTGGCTGAGGGCAGTCTGCGGGGCGATGGCCGGTGGAGGCGGATCTGCAGGCTGGCTGTGCTGGCTGGGACGGGCCCGGGTGGTTCCCACTGCGGCAGCTGAGGAGCAATAATCTGTGTGAAACTGCTATGCATAGAGCTTTAGATAGCTTTAGAGCTGAAATGATCAGTCAGTTATTAGTCAGTTATTATTGACTTCTTTAAACAAAAATGTGCTGGTTCCATTCCTGTTCAGATGGTCTGTGTTGTCTGCTTCGCACACACAAATAAGAAGGTTTTGGTTTGTGAGGAAAAAGACAAAAGAAGAAGCACATGATGAAGCTCAATGACGTTACTTTGCCTCAGACATGCAGACGCAGCAGTGCAGCATCAGCTCTGACGGCCACAGCAGCTCAATGCGTTCATAACATCTGGATCTGATCACAACTCCAGTAATCCAGAGGCTGGAACTGTGTGTCACCAGTATAAGACCAGAACCTGGTCAAGATACGATAGAAACTGAGTCTTATTTTGAAAATCCGACTAAAATCAAACATACCTCTGTTCTCCCGTGGAGCGTTCTCAGACTTGGGTATCGCTGTGATCCGTCTGGTCTGAAATGAAAACACAGAAAGATTACAGATTAGTAAGACAGGTGTCATTTCTGCTCACTGCTCGGACATTTCATGAAAAAACTTTATTACTGTGGTCATAAATGCTCCCTAAAAAGTCAATTGGAACATCAGATTCTGTAGTGCAGTGAGGCTCCATAATCAATCATCTTTGACATCAGTAACACGCAGCTTTTTTACGAGTGACTCAGGGGTTGACTTCTATTCATATGGGCCATTATATGGTGGATATTATATATGCAGTAAATGAACCACAGCTTGCAGAACTGGTCAGTTTGTTTCAAATTTACTTTGAAAATCTGTCAAATCAAAGTTTTTAAATCATCTGAGTCTCAGGTGCACATTAATAAAAAAAAATATCAAGTAATAAGGTACTTTAACATGGAGTATCTGAGTAAAACTCAACTTCTGTGTTGGCCAGTTATATAAGCAAACACCGTGAATGAAGAAAATACTGCAGAGTCGACCTGTGTGTGTGTGTGGACGGTGCAGGTGCATATGAAGGAGTTAGACCAGAAAGCGTATCCACACATGCAAACTGTGCCAACAATGTTCCAGCAAAGTCAAAAGCAAAGCTGCACCGTCGACACTGAAGACAAAACACTGACTCACAAAAATGACCTGAAGCTGAACAAAAACTTCATGTTCTCTTCAAACGAGGAACAATAATAACCACCGATGATGTGATCTTATACGATCGCGTCATGGCTGATCATTGATAACAGCTGCTGGGGAGCAGACCTTGGGGAGTTTGCTGGTTTTGGAAACACTGGAGGGAGGAAGAGGAGCCTCAGGACTCTGTGGTATCTCCTCGTCAGGAGCAACATCTGGATTCAGAGCGAAGACGCTCTCCAGGTCAATCTGAGGCAGGAGAAAAGGCAGAGATGCATGTTATTGTGAGCTTTATTTAATCGTTTTCACCCTTATTAACAGCATTCGGCACTCCATAAAAGCTCCAGTGGAGTCTCAGTTTGATCGATCTGAACAACCATAAACAACACAAAACATCGTTAGCATGTGTTACAGAGCTTCCTGTACAGAAATCACTTCCTGCCCTCCATCTGCAGCTCGCGCCACCACAAAAGAGTGACGTGCAAACAACCTACAGAGCCAGACAGGAAGTGACATCATCCGAGATGAAACACAACAGAGGCACAAACATAGAGCATCATTTAAAAATGTTCCAAATTAAAAGACATCAAATTTGACATCCAAGATTTAATCTTTATAATTTTTTCTATGGCTGTGGAAGACTTCTGGTTTCAGCTCTTCCTCCTGATGAACGACATCTTTACATCTGAAAAATCTTGTTTATCTCAGATGGCTATAGGAACCTTTGCAGTCAAACTGATATCTATGGTACTCACAGACAGGAGTGCGTGTTAATTTAAACGTGTCTGGATGCCAGATATTATTTTCCAGACACACTGAACGCACATTAAGAATAATAAAGGATTTGTTGAGCCTGACTGATGAGAGCATTCAGGTACATAACGCAGGAAGTTGGCGGCAGCTGCACCTCTTTCCCTTTGGTGTCTCCGTTCTCGATCCACTCCACCGTCACGCTCTCGTTGTCCTCGTGCAGCGATGTGACCATCGCCTGGTGGATCCGTCCTGCAGAGAGAGGATGTGAAGAGATGCTAGACCTGCTCTGTGCTGCTGCTGCTGCTGCTGCATGGGACTGTGCAGTCAACGCCTATAGGGTAACACCTGCTGCTGTGAATCAGACATTAACGCATCCAGTGAGCCAAACTCATCTCTGAGATCACTTCAGAAAGGGAAAAACACGACATCAGTGCAAACATGTTGGATTCCTGCAGTCCCTGTTCAACCCTGAAATCAGGATACTGGGATGCTAATGGGTGTGGCTCATGATGGATGATGATAAGACTTTCCCCTGTCATTCACGGTGTCACACTCAGCCTCACTGGCTGCCGTTTACTGCCTGTTAATTGGATTCTTGGCAGCCAGACTGTCTGACACACATGAAGCACGTGAAAAACAGGCTATTTTTGAGGCAGTGGGACGGGATGCAGTCAGAGGGGAGAGGCCCCGTGCACGCAGCCATCCATCAGCCCGCGATCCACAGGCCACTGCTGGGGGATGCAGCGCAGGCTGATGCAGTCAGCGGCACTGGAGGGCTTTCAGCCATGATGCAGTGAGGGGGACAGTGCGGACAGAGGGAGGCAGGGCAGGTGTCATTTTTAGCCGGAGAACCGCACAGGTGGACGGACCCGCCCGCCCGGGCGGCCGCTCCCCCTCCCGGCCGGCTGTCCAGCGTGCGTCTACTTCACTGACAGTCGACAGCAGCGTGACAGAAAACGCCATTTGCGTTGGTTTTAAGGCTCTAACGTTTCACTGCCCGGGTTTTTAACGCGACATCACGGTGAAAACGATGATGTAGCAGCCTGCTAGCTAAGAACGACACCCCGCTGCGGTGAGCGGTAACGTTAGCTCCGGACCCGCCGGACGGAGAGCGGCGCGCGTGTGTGTGTATGTATGTGTGGAGCTAGCTACGTACCGTCGCTCCGTTTTATCTCCACGTAGATGCCCACGAAGATCTTCCCGAAAATCCCGGCCATCTCTGCTCCTCGTGCGGTGTCTTCTGCGGGCGGGCGCGCGTGCGTCCGTGCCTGCGTGTGCGCGTGTGCTAAGCCCGGCCAAGTTGCGCGCCGCTGCAGAAGCTGAGGTCACCAGCGGTCAATCACAGGAGAGGAGAGCGAGCCGCTGCGCATGCGCGGAGGATGTCGCTCAGAAGAGATGGAGGTGAGGCGCATCCCGACATAAATACAGGCGGAGGAGGAGAGAAGCTGCTCCGACAGCAAAGTTTTCCTGGAGGTGTCATCTTGACATAATCTGGAGAAGGTTTTGGCTATTTAGAACAAGGCAAAGGAAGTACATTTCTATTTTTTTTTTTTACCTAAAATACAGCTCTTCTACCTTTTGTAAACATAGTAAAGGAACCATCTCTCACATATTTTAAATATCCTTAAATTTCTGGACACATCTAGAGTCTCATTTTCAAGGTCAACTCTATTCTTTCAACTTTAAAGATATTGAGCATTACCATGATAATCCAATATGTGATTAACTTGTTGTTCTATGGAAGTCTTGCAAATCACTGACTAAATTTTCACCTTTTCCAGTGGAACTGTTTAAATCCCTCAGCCTAGTGAATAATACTTTTATCTTTACTACATTTACTTTGTTTAACCTCTGTTTATTAATTCTTCACCTGACTTGTCTTATATGGTCTCATTTGTCAATAAAATAGTATCTTGAGATAAGGGGTGTCCTGGAAAGGCTCAGTCGCTCATAGAGGATGGAGCGGGTTCACCTCTTTGATATTACCACCTGAGCTGAGGAACACACGCACACACCTGTTGGTTTGTTTGTTTTTGTAGCTTTCATTTTACTCTTCACTGCAGATGTGTGTTCGCTTGTCTCGCTCTCTTTGCTCTTCTGTCCTCAGCTTGTGACATGAAATATTAATCTTTGGAGCAAATGTTCAGGCCAACATTGTGTACTGGAGGATGGAGACTCCTCAGAGGAGTTTGTTGATAGTACAGAACATCCACATAATCCCAGCAGCTTCGCAAAGGCTTACATGTGTTTAACTACAGTATCGAGGATAAAACAGTCTGTTAACTTGAGTCTTTGAACATGAACATTTAATCAGCAGTGAAGAAGTATTCAGATCCTTTACTTAAGTAAAAGTACCAATACCATACTGTAAAAATACTCTGTTACAAGTATCCTGCATTCAAAATGTTACTCAAGTGAAAGTATGATCAGGAAAAAGTCCTTAAAATATGAAAAGTCTTCAATGCAGAAAAATGGCTGTTTACAGGATTTTTATACTGAATGAAATAAAATCACACATTAAAACGATAGATAGATAGATAGATAGATAGATAGATAGATAGATAGATAGATAGATAGATAGATAGATAGATGTGTCTTCCTGCCAAATTCTATTTAATATTTACAGTTTGTACTTCATTGCTGCTTGCTGTGCCCTTAAAAACTAAAGAAATTAAGGCAGTAGCGTGGTCAGGTCAGAGGTCAACAGCCGGCCAATTAGAGCTCCTGTTAGTGCATTTCAGTTCATTTTGCAATCATGTAAACATTGTGTAGATCTATTGATTTCTTACTTAGTGCTGATGGTTTCTGTCGTCCTCTTGCTGAACACTGGGTGGCAGCAGAGGCCTGTTTCAGGATCAGCAGATGAGCCAGTGAACTACACACTCTACTCGCTGCTCTATAACTCTCCTCTGATATTGTATGTGTTCGTTAGTTTCTGTTGTCCAGTGCACTTTGTGTCTGCATGTTTTAGTTTTTATTTGTGAATAACAAACAGCTTCAACAGGGAAAAGAAAGGACAAGCTAAATAAAATAAACTATGGGGTCAATTAGTAACACTGCTGAGCAAATAAATCTCTCTACAATTCAGAAATACTTGTGATATTTCAGTTTTATTTTTATGATTTTCATGGTGAGAAATTAATGTATTCTTTATAGTTCAAGTGGTTGGTTTAGTTTATTATCTCACACGTGTGTGAATGAAGATGTCTTCTGTGTCACCGATAAGTTCATATCACATAAAGCAGTCCCTTCATGTTCTCATGGATTTGCCTAAAGGAAGATTTTGTATTAAAAATCTAGTCTTCACGGACGCTGACAGGGCAGGGCTGCTGCTACTCATTGGTTAAGGTATTTGGTATTGATTAAGTCATTTCCTGAAGCAGCTGGGCACTACGGTTTCCAGCAAACATGACTCAAGCAGGAGGAAATAGTGTTTGTTTGGGACTATTTTCAGCGGCGGATTAATCCACATGTAGTGCTGTAGCAAGTGTTTGTGGCAGAATAAATCAGTGTGTGTGTTCATGTGCTGCTCATTGATGTGTTTCTGCTCTTTCTGTGTTTTTAATAATCAAGGTTTATGTCAGTGACTGAAATGTGGCATTAATTTATTAGATGGTTAAGAATAAAGTTGGAAGATGGTCACCATCTTAATTTAGCACATTAGCATGCTAATATTTTCTAATGAGCACCAAGCACAACGTACAGCTGAGGCAGGTGGGAATGTATTGGCTGAATGTTATTTTGTGGAAATCCATCCAATGATTACTGAGATTTCAGTCTTTACCAAAGTTACAGATCAACCAACAAACTGACATTTCCTAAAGAAACCTTTGGATGTTTGAAGTGGACACAACCAGCAGACGAGATGAGATGAGTGATGATTCACATTACTTTGTGTTAAAGGGACCACAGGTCTACAGCACAGACGAATAAGATATTTGCAATTAACTGGATCAATTCTTTGCTGTTTTTTGGTCTTTTATGGAATTTACTGACAATAAGTCAAATGCAGATTCTTTAACTGCCAACATTTGTGACGTAATAGATCATGTTGCACCATCACCAAAATAAAAACAAATTCCTCGAGACTGTAGAGATGCACCCACCAATCCAAACATCTGTCAGGCTGCCACAGCGGCCCCCACCCGCCCACCACCCTCTTAAAGCCCAGCCAAAGCTGTACTGAAGCTGTCACTCCCCCTGTGTACCATCCATCCACCCAGATGACTGAAGACTTCCTCCTCAACTTGTTCACACTGTCATTAACAAACACACACACTCTCTCTCTCAACACACACACACTCACACAAATACATCCCCTTGCTACCCATCAGTCCATCCGGTCCCTGAGGTGTCGGCCATCACTGTCTCTCGTAGGCGTTTCCCCAGCAACCACAGGCTCCCCCGTCAGACTTGTGAGAGTGCTTTTTTCTGTTTGTTTGCTTTCTAGAGGATTAATGGACACGCATTATTGTGCTGCTGCTGCGTCTAAGTGTGCTCCTGAATAGGGGGTTCGAGTACAGTGGAGCATGTCATACAATGAAAATGTGACAAATTTAATTGCGTTTTCTGTGCAATTATGCTTCACTGAAAGGATGCAGAAGCCTTTCATTTCACCAAACTACTGGTGACATTTCACTGTCACCAGAAACATGCTCCTGAATCCAGACCAGCTACGCATGCATACATATTTCTGCAGATCATTCGCATTATTTTACATACCAATATCCCATGCAAGGGATCTACTTTGCAATCATGGATAATTCATGATCTGCACAGATGCTGCTTATGAAGATCCTTTGAAGGCGGTTTGGGACTCAGACATTCCCCTTTCTTCCTCGGCTTTGTAAAGGCTGTGTTTCTTCTGCTTCAGAGCCTGTGAATTCACACTGTGAGGTCACGTTCTCCTCACCTTTTAACTTCCTGTCTGCACAGGAAGTGGCTGTGCCACATTGTGCAGAGGCATGTCAGGTACGTTAGCCACCAAAAGCACTTGGTTAGGTCTCCAAAAAGATCATGCTTTGGGTTCAAAACACAGCACTTTCCCAGCAGTGAATGGGGTTTGTTTCCTGTCTGAAGCCAACTTATAACTCAAATCATTGTTGAGTTGTATGCTAATCTGTTAGTTAGCATGTTCTGTCCCTGGAGCATGGCCACAACCGTAGTTCACACGCCGACATCTGCTGCTTCAAATCACCTTGTAACTGTTAATGGTCCAGGAATTTTTCACTGTAGAAACATCAAGCTACAACCAACATACTGCCGCAACACAAAGTAAGCTAGCTGTACTGTAAGCTAACAGGTAGCTTCGCGTCAAAGGTTTTCTTTGCTGATCTGCTGTCTGTCTTGTATGTGATGCTTTCAGGTGTTATCACCGACATGGATGAGTGGTGAGAAACTAAAAAACAACACTGGAAATGGAACAAATGAAACCCTGATTATCTGGACTGGTGAAGTATTCGGATCCAGATTCTTGAAGGGGAAAGTCCCAAAAGCAGGGTTTTTTTGTGGGGTACTGCAGTAAACGTGAGCCTTATTCTTCAGTTTGGAAGAAAACCAAAACCCTGGCTTGGTTACGCTGGATGGTGGTTCGGTGTGAAGGTTCAGGAGGCTTTGCCGTTCCTCTCTGCTCTCATCATGGCCGTTAGAGGGCGTCATAAACACTGATGTTCTGTAAAGTGAGGGATGGCGCTCTCTGGTTTGCACAGATTACGCCTCCTCTCCCTCCTCTCGTCTGATGAATCCATCTGATCTGTCTGAAATACCACTTTCCTGATGGAATATTTTCATGTCAGTGTCTGCCTCAAGTCCCAGCTGAACCAATCACAGCTTGCTTTCTTAAACTGGCTTCCACCCAGGAACATGAATCATAAAACCAGCAGGCTGACAGCTCTTCACTGCACATTAAGCTTTGTCCTCATACTGAACGATTCAAAAACACAAAACATTTCTGTGTTTCTTACACCCATGTATGTATTCTTAATATACATCAGCTCACATACACTTAAATATGCAAAGTCACTTCAAAGTGTACTCAGCAGGAAGCTCTTTGCTCTGAGTAGTTTGGAAACACGTGTAGAAATTTACGAGCTCGGTTCTTAACTTCTAAGATCGATTATTATTGGGAAGCTGAGTTCTGCTTTGTCCTGACGGCAGCTCGTTAGCATTCATCTCCCTGCAGTGCTGCGTCACTGTAGGTGAGATATACAGTATATATATTTATACAGTATATACAGATATTAGATATATATACTGGGCAGACGGGCGGGACTGAACGCGGTGCAGATACATATCAACCTGCTGCTTCAGCACCACGGACAGCACCCTGCACTTATCAATATACAGCACAGTTAGAGTACCGATATTTCAGTAATGCACACAAACCTCAGTCAGAAAAAGGATCAATGAGGCAGGCTAACACATTCAGCTGAACAACCCCTCTGCTCTGGCACTCTCTGCCGGGGCGAAGATGGGGGATGGCAGCTAAACAAGGGGGGCGGCGTCCCCTCTCAGCCCCCTTCAGATCGCTGACAGCTTTTTATGCTTCTACTTTACTACATCTCAGAGGCAAATGTACTTTTTACTCCACTGCATCTTTAGTTACTACTTAATTCAGGTACTTCCTGTCCAGAGAAAACCACTTATCTCCAAGTGTGTTTGATATTGAATATTTATGATGAACTGAAGGATGAATTCTTCCTTTAAGTCTGGAGAAAATCCTCCTCCTTCTTCAGCTCAATGAACTCTTTAAAAAGCCTCTTGGATAAGCTGAAAATGCATCGTCACAAAGCTGAAAACAGCCTGTTTTTCTGAGCTCGTCACACTTTTTGGAGATACGTGGTTCTCACAGGACGGCCAGGCTGCAAACACATGATGATCTTATAGAATCTGATGCACTGCTGTGATACTTTAAGTACATTCTACTGATATTACTTGAATACTTTTACTTAGGGAAAGCAGTACTTTCCTCCTGTATTGGAGTATTTTCACAGTAAAGGATCTGAATATTGAGTAAACCTGCCGTGTCAGTGCATTGTTGACTCCAGGATGACCCATGCAAGCATATGTCATCTACTGCATGCACTGTAATGGCTGCTAATTAATAATCACTGTCAAATTTGAAGACGCAGGGCTGAAAGGTCTGAGCAGAGCTCTGCGAGGACAAAGGAGGCAATCAAATTACTGTCCATTTTAGTGATTTCATTTCCATGGTGGAGGCCGTGGCAGTGGAGCAGCTTCAGCGGGTAATGGTTTCTGGCAACAATGGGGCCCTTAGTCCTGTTCACTGGAGCTGCAACATCCCCCCAGGGTTTCACTGGCCGTTAGAGCTATCGTTTCTCTTCTCTTGATGTAATTTAATGAAAAAGGAAAAAGTTATGCTTGTCGTTAACCTCTCCGCCCGTTCCTTTATGCATAAAAAAAAAAAAATCTAGGCTATTGTACATCTACTCAGCTAAACAATGTCCTTGTGCGACTGTGGAGGTCAATCGAATGTGAAATTAGATCATTTACAATTCATATGTGAGGGCTGTCTTTCTGTAGGCTACAAATAAACGGAGAAGCTGCAGGACATTACAGTGATAGTCAGGGAACAGGTCGCAGATATTTAATTGGAGGGGCAGAAAGTGAGAGGAGGAAGAAGAAGAAGAAGAAGAGGAGGGCAGGAGGGGGAGGATGCTGCTTCAGTATTTAAGGGTGAGAGGAGCGAGAGGCTTCTCCAGGGATAGGGTGCTTTACTTTGAAGTGTGTGGTGGGACCGTGTGCAGCACAAAATCCCCTCAATCCTTCGTCTATTACTGCCATGTTTGCTCATTATGTTTTCATGGGCTGATTCTAGACGCCTGAGTCAAATCTTTTGGCCCAGGAGAGACAAACTCCAGGGGAATAGGAATGAGGCAGAGATGCTGGTGTGTTTTCAGGTCGGCTGTGAACTGATGTGGCTGACATCAGGAATACACCTTTGAAACCAGCGGATATCTTGAATGTGATTCTTTGATTGAAAAGTCATAGTGAGTTGGCTTATATGAAGCCAACTTCATTCAGTCTGCCCTCTTTAAGCCTGATCATGACCTTGAACCATTAGCTTCACATTATATTTCTTCATGCTCATTTGCCCACATAAAATGTTCCTGCCTCCTCATCCAGCCCTGCCTTTTGCTCAAGTCCATTATTTAAAGCAAATGTCAAGGAAAAGATCAGTGAAATTGTCTTTTTAATGATGCTTAGCAGACGTTCTTGAACAATCTTGGATTGTCTTTAAATCCTCGTCTTTGTTCGCTTTAATGTCCATCAAAGTCACTTCTTTCAGTGCAAACGGAGAGCATAATGAGACACAAATGTCATAAGATACAGGATCGTTAGGTAATATGCAATAATTACCTGAGCATCAGAAACAAAATCCCTGAGGAAATTCCATTAATAATGAAGACAGTGAAGTATTTTAATGGGATTGATGGGGGTGAATTCAGTGAAAATTTTGCAATATTTTTCATTGCTTCCCAATGTGTTGTTTCTATAGTTTAAATGCTGTCAGATAAATTTCTTAATTTGTTCCCTGAAAATTTCATTAATTTACCCATTAATAAAGATTAAATTATTATTAAAGTTATCTCAAATTGGATTAAAGGGGCTAATTCATGCGTAAGTCTCGGCCCTGATTGGTTCAAACAGCCTGTTATACACTTTTCAAAGATGGGAACCAACATCTGTGTTTTAGAGAACGTGACATGGTCTGATAACACCACATCCACAGCAGAAATCTGATTAAAAAGACCTCATTTTTGCAGTTACATTTGGTGTGAACTAGCTTACAACTAGTGTAGAACTAGCCTACAGCTATCTCAACTAGCTTACAACTAGTTTAAGTAGCTTACATCTAGTGTACATCTATCTAAACTAACTTCCAACTTGCTCAGTTAGCTTACAGCTGGCTAAACTAGCCAACAACCTGCTCAACTAGCTCAACTAGCTTACAACTACCTAACAATTTTGGTCTACTATCTTACAACTAACTAACAACCTGCTCAACTAGCTCACAATTAGCTCACATGGCAACTAGTTTACATCTACCTAAACTAACTTCCAACTTGCTCAGTTTGCTTAATACTAGCTAACAACCTGTTCAACTAGCTTACAACTAGCTAAACTAGTTTACAATTACCTTCCAACTATCTCAATTAGCTTTCAACTAGCTAAAAACTAGCTCAACTAGCTTACAACTAGCTAACAATCTGCTCAACTAGCTTACAACTAGCTCAGGTATCTTACAACTAACTTACATCTATCTAAACTAACTTCCAACTAACTTACATCTATCTAAACTAACTTCCAACTATCTCAATTAGCTTGCAACTAGCTAACAACTAGCTCAGCTACCTTACAACTAGCTAACAATCTGCTTGACTAGCTAAAAACTGGGTAAACTAGCTTAAAACTAGCTAACTACTTGGTCTACTATCTTGCAACTAACCAGTTTACACCTAGCTTAACTAGGTTACAACTAGCTCAAGCAGCTAACTAGAGACGGCTATCAAAACTGGATTCCAACTAGCTCAATTAGCTTAGCATGTGTCGCAGCAGCATCTCTGTGTTTCTATGGCAAAAGTACGAAAAGTTGTGATACTTAATGTCATCAGTACGATGCAGATGATTAGGTTATTGATATTATTTCCGTTCTTTACTATGATAAAACTAAACCAGCTGATTTTTATTTTGTTGTTCTGAATCTGATTTATCAACATGAATTAAAACACCTTTTCTGTAATATATATATCATTATCTCTTATTTTGAATTAAGGTCCAGTGGTGGAAATTAAGTGCTTGCTAGAAGCTGATGGAAGTGGGGAGTTTATTTTGAAGTCAGACACTCTGGCAGCCGCTGAGTCCATCTAATGCATTTCTTTCTGACCTGATACTCACTCTAAACCAAATCTATCTGGATTAGCTCTGTAATGAGATGCATTAGAGTCATGTGGCACAGAAATCCAATACTCCCAGCCATCCTCTCTCCACCAATCCACTATCAACTAGGCCATAAACTGGGCTAAATTTAGTGAGCCTTTTGTCTCTGGAAGCTATGAAATCTTATCGTTTTTACTTCTGAGACTTGTCAACACGCTGGAAATTGATGTCTTGTCGGATGATGTTCGCTCTGTTTCAAACGTGATTCCATCGATTCCTCTCGGCCAGCGCGTCTGTTATCTGTAGATTGTGTCCTCTTCCTGTTGCACTGCTTGTCACTTATTTCAATACGGCTGTTTCCCAGCGAGATGATAAAGCCATTATCTAGCCTATTCAAAAACTGTCACACGACGTCTCTGAGCGGGTAACAATTAATTTTCTCCGGTGACAATGCCTCCGCCGCTCCTTGAATTGAGATTACATTTCTTTGTCAATTTTTATTTGAAAACGTGTATGTCACAAACGGCTGTGCGCCTGTTCAATTGGCACACATAGCCGTGCTCGCAATCCATTTGATTCCCCTCAGTGGGGCCCCAGAGCTGTCAGCCGGCGAGTCGGTGGGATGCTATGGATTGTGACAAACTGCAGCAGATGACAGCTGAAAGATGATGGTGAGCGATTGTGCTGCATTGCTGGCAGATGGGAATTTACCATTACATGAGAACCGCATCGCATTTCACGCACATTTAAATGTGTGCATGCGACTGTGCGGCCCTGCAAAGGCGAAACTGTGACTGACGATATTTAGTTGCAATCTGAATTAGATGTTTTGACGTGTTTTTTTTTTAATTGTACGTGTTATTGAAACAAAACAGAGGTGTATATACGTTTACACACATGCATGGTTAAAATGCATTATACCATACATTTGTGTAATTTGTGAAAACAGCATGCAAAACGTGAATCTGCTGGGCCTGTCACACTCACTGCACTACGCCAACGGAAAGCTAGCTATAGGTTGTATGCACACGTCACTCTTTTGTTGTGGCGAGCTGCAGATGGAGGGCAGGAAGTGATTTCCTTCACAGGAAACACTGTAACACACACTCAAAATGCCTGTTTTGCGTCATTTACAGTCGCTCAGATCGATCAAACCGAGAAACCACAGGGAGCTTTTATCGACTACCAAAAGTTGTGGTTCATAAGGGTGAAAAATGCAGGAAATTGACCAAAAAACCCCAGAAAATGCAGATACTGCACTGCAGAGTGTTCCCCTCACATTCTGCAGTGCAGTATCTGTTTTTAAGTGCTTTTTTTCTATGGCAATGAGTTTTTAGGGGTGAAATAAACAGCCAAAAAAAAAAACATTAAGCAAAGATTTTACAACCTCTGCTGTGCCGTTTGCTGGCCGGCCTGAAAGCTTGAAGCCTTTGGTCGGTCTGTGTTTTCTGCTGATTAGGTCTCATGGAAATGTGGGAATTATGCAATAAAACACTGTTTGTAATAATGGGATATTCTTTCCATCAGTGTGATTTAAGATGATAATGATTCATGAAGGAAAACAGATGGTTAACGTTAGAACCTCACCTTCACTTTCTCAAAGGCGGTGCTCAAACCCTTCTTGAGTCCGTGCATCGACAAAGCTGGTGGGGAGAAAACATTTTTTATTATGAAATATTCATGGTGTATTCAGCACAAAATATGTCAACGCTATCCTACTCCGAACTGCTTTCCATGATCTGTCTTTTATGAAAAATGCATGTGTTGTTGTGCCTGAGAACTTCTGCGCAGCCAAACTTCAGTTCGATTAGGGAGAAATCAAAGCGCGGATCATCAGTGAGGAATAATTCATCTTCATTGAGATTCGTTTGGTTTCCAAAAACGTACACGACATTGAATAAAGTGGAGGATTCCTCTCCTGCATGGGCAGCCTCCCACATCGCTGAGGATACACAAAACAGATCCACGAGCTACAAATCTCCCTCCGTGGTGAAGTCTGTGGCACTGAGCCTGAAAATACACCAATAAATCAATAATTATAACACACAGCGATGGGATAAAAAGTTTGCAAAACCTCATAAAGTAAAAACACATTTGATTGATAGGTAGAACTTTGGACGGAGATGCATCTGAATGTTGTGTGTGTCCGTCTTTCCTTGAAAAGTGCAGATTTATGGTGTTAAACCCGCTGAAGGCCTCGTCCTCCACCTCTCAGACGACTATTAATCACCTACACCTGGATTAGAGATGCCTGAATTGCTATAATTAATAACCATAAACCTTTGGGAATTGTAAGCAGCCAATCACATTTGTTTCTGGGGAGACTTCCGGACACTGATGGACAGCCACGTCGTTAAGACCCTGAGCCAGCTGCTAATGAAGGATCGAACCGCGGCGCTCATCCTCTGGTTCGGCTGCAGGTCTTGTTCAACTTCTTCTGGACAATCTGAAGCGGGGAGACGGTCTGAGGCGCTGATCCACGGCATGCTGCATTTACAGCTTCAAACCTGTGAGTGGCGCTGCCCGCCAGTGAACACACGAGTGTTTCTACAGCTTCAGAGATCACAGGACAGTGTCTGAGTATGACAATTAAGACAATGGAGCAGACAGAATGAGGCCCTCTGTGTATTCATTTATACTGGCCGCCCTCCCAGCACACATCGTCCTCCAACCCACAATCCTTTTCTTTCCCTTCGTCTGTTTGACCGCCTAAAATAGAGCCGGCTATCGCTTGTCAGATCTCTCCCAATTTAAATCAATCAGAAATGTAAATGTAAATAGAACAGTGGCTCTGTGAGGCCTCTCTCCACTACAGAGCTGCTCATGCCTGCCTGTATTTCACATAAGATTCAAGAGATGAATATATCTGCTGGACCTGCACTGAACATGCACAGAATGTCACCAGACACTGTTACTGGAAATATTCAGCTGGTCTCAGTGTTTGCTGTTAGTTTGACTTCAGTTATTTCTTCTACTTTATCTGTTGAATGCATCAGTAAGTACATGCTGATCTTATTTTGTTTGCCCTCTGCCTTTTTCCTCATTTTATCTGGTTTTATTTTTTTCTTTTAAGCACAAGTTTATTATGTTTGTTCCCTGCAAAAATATCTGATCTTGCAACACAATATCTGCCCGTAGTGAGCTTAGCTTTATTAAAATTTTTATGGTCATATGCACTCAAAGCACCACCACAAAGATGTTGGTTTGGTTTGATGCAGAAAAAGTTCGCAGTGAATTGAGATGCAACATTTCTGGATGCAAACCCTGGTCAAAGTGCTTTGTAAGTATTTAATGTTACATATATTGTGATCTAATGATGGAAAGACTGATACGTGAGAGCAAAGTTAATGCAGTTCAACCTCTGGGGGACATGAATGTCTGCAGCTAATTTAATGTCAGTTCATTAAAAGTAGGAATAGATATTTCAAACCGACCACTGCCAGTTTGGCTAAAAACAGTAATATGAACTGAAGCAGAGCGACTTGTGTTGAGCTGGATATTAACAAAGGTCTGCACATTTATTTGCATAATATTATAGAAATATCACAATTTTATAAGCTTCTATTGTTAGACGCAGATGAGGTGTCACATTTATTGTTGCTCTGTGCATAATCAGTTACGGACATTCAGGCTGAGTTGCAGCCGGATGTTTCGTTGTGCACACTGAAAGCTCAGAAAACGTTCATGTCCTGCACAGTAAACTTTGGCTTTAAAAAGCTGGAGTCTCGCTCCGTGTTGTGTCGCTCGTGGCCTGTGAATATATGCATGAGGTGGCTCCGTCGCCCCTCAGACATTCATTTGGTCTTCTGGCAGCTTTGGCAGCCGTCGCTGGAATGACCTGGACTAATGTAGCGAGGAGATCAGTCGACCACAGCGAAAATCATCCCCTCGCTCCCTCCTCACACACATGCGCACAGAAACATCTGCGACAGACCAAACAAAGGACCAGAGAGCCGAGCGTCCACATGTTTGCTGCCTCGAAAGGTCTGCTGCCCTCCGACAGTCCCGCTGTTCCCGCTGTGGTGCATCAGGCATACGGGCCCTGTTGGTTTTCACCCCTCTGAAGCAGCTTTGATTTGATGGAAGGTGACTGATGCTGTGAAAGAGCCCGGGGCAGCCTTGTTGTAAGCATTAAAATGTGTGTTTCATCATGACGGCACTCTCCCAGATGAATATTTCAGGCAGAAGGTGGGAAGGCAGCAGGATCTGGTGTTAGAAACAGCAGCCGTGGCACGAGGAGGAAAGTTCTGGTTCTGATCTGGACGGTGGCCCTGAGAGCTCAATCTAGAGCAGCTAACAAACAACAGCAGATGATATTCAGCGTGATGACTCGCACTGCAAACAGAAAACAACCCAGAGACGGCAGAGATCAAACACCAGATGTATTTCATCAGTTTATTTGAACTGGAAGGCTTCTAAGGCGAACGTGTGCTGCAAACATCAGTGATAACATCTGAACCATGTGACCAGAAACCAAAATAAACCTAAACCGTTTTTCCAGCTTCAGTGACGCAGTGAGCTTCAGTGACTCCACGAGTTTCTGGTTTCTTGGCTGTATTTTCTATATTTACAGCTTATTTTTGAGGTTGATTACGTTTTCTGTATTTGGCTGTTTTGGTTGGTATTTGCTGTTAATTTATGTATTTGGTTATGTTTGTTGTATTTGGTTGTTTGTTGTATTTTTTGGCATTTTTGCAATGGATTTTCTGCATCTGCTGCACATTTTTAGGACCCAAAAGCAGCGTTACCTGAACCTGGAAGTCTCTGTGAGTTTTAGCTGGGTTGATGCTCCATTCAGAGCGAACAACAGCTCCAGGAAATGTCTGATGTCCCTCTGAATCCTGAATCCAAAAGGGACGAGGGACGTAGTCAGAGACACGAGGCGGAGGTAGATACCAGGGATACAGACAGATGAGGTCGATACTGGGAAAGCAATCTGAAGAATAATGTTGGAGAGTCTTGCATTAAGGCGAAGAACAATCTGAGAACAGGTGAGTGTAAGCACTGCACTGATTGGAGATGAGTCTCAGGTGTGCGCCAGGTGATTAGGCAGGTGGGCGTGGCTGAACGGTGAAGAGCGCTGGCTGAGCAGGTGGCAGCAGGTAAGGAGCCAACAGATTGTGACACGTTTTCATATTTGCTGTGTGTTTCTGTATTTGAAGTAGTTTTTTTTTTTTTATTTATTTGTTTTCTGTATTTTGCTGTTTTGGTTGTTTGTATTTGCAGCTGATTTTTTCGTTCTCTGTATTTTCAGCACATCTTTGTCTTTGCTTGCGTTCTCTGAATTTTAAATGTTGTGTTTTCTCTGCAGTTCTGGCTCATGTGATACTGCAACACATTAAAATAATATAAAATCAGGACTAACTGAAAAATCTAACGCTGCTGAAAAGATGTCTGAAAGCTGCGAGCTGCTGTTGTTATTTTATTTTACAGAACGACCTTTTGTGAAGCTTTACAATATTGAATTAGGGGATCAAGAGTCCTTTACACAATTCATATCCATTGACATTTTATGGGCTCACAGGTCGCACACTGTGCCCCTGTGGAGAAAGCAATCGATGGCCTCAGCATTTCTCTGTGGACCGGCAGCATTGTGCAGTGCGGGGAGTGTGTTTGCCACACATGGCCGGATGCTGCGGCGTGCAGCTCATGGGAACGCTGTGCACACAACTCTGCAGATTCACGCAAGGTGAAAACGTGGTCAAGACGCTGCTTGCTCATCTATTCTGCTCACGCCTGGGACGAGGAGGCAGACGGACGAGGAGGGGAGGGGGGCACCTCCTGAACGGCCGAAACCCCAAATGTCACGGAGGGGGCGGCACATTATTGCCATGGAAACCCAGCCTCAGTAATGTCTGATTCTGATCAGCAGCGAGGCTCCGATGAGATCCCTCTCACCTGCTCTCTTCTCTCCAGGTGACTGCATTTTCAAAGTTGGGAAGCAACCTGGAACAGATTGCAGTCACTCAGCTCTTGAGGCTGCTGGGATTAGTTTTAACTCTGGTGATAATTGGACCGGGGAAAAGAGGACTCCACGTTTTCTGCCTCCCTTTTCCATACAGAGTTCTTCTTAGTCCGTACGTTTGTCCCAAATATCTCTCCATGCTGAAATAGCAGCTTGCAGCACAAGAAAACTGCTCTCAGCACAGAGAAATATTGAGCAATCACTGCTCAAATGTGCTGCTAAATGACATAATTTCCAATAGGCTGAGATACAGCCAACAGCACACCTGAGTCATGAACAACATCAAGATTACTGTATCTAATACTGGTCCTACTGCCTGCAATATGAACCCTTCTGTCTAGACACCCATTACCCACCTGCACCTAAAACAGTGGAATCAATACCATCGCAGGGAGTCATAATGGCCCAATTACTGTTTGTAGGTCTGTCAATGCCACGTCTCTGAGGACGCCGGCAAAGGCCACACGAACACACTGCAGGAGTAATACCATACATTTGTAATAATGCCAGTGTGTGTGTTGGATTGTATATTCTGGCCTGCACCGTGGTGACATTTAAGAGAAAAAGGTAACCGAGCTTCTGTGTGTTCGGACTTGTGTTTATATTGTGGCCCTGGGCTTAAAACGACAGCATCGACTGCTCAGTTTGGTGCCCCTGAATGCATCATAAAAACAAGAATTAGCATTTTGTCATCAGGGAATTGTGTCATTGGAGTAATTATCATTTCAGCTGGTGGATCCTATCAATTAGTGATGATATTATATTTATTTAAAGCTGCTATAATCAATATTTTATCCTCAAAAAAGGTCAAATGACGATGTGTAATCTAACAGGAGTCGCTCACTGGAGCCCGCCATCCATCCAAATGTAGCACAGAGAACTTTTGGTTTATGCTGTGATGTGAATATTGGCTCAATGTAGAAAAACATGATGGAAATATGACTTTATGTTGGATTCATACACTGACTTGAGGAAGGTGACGTCCTCCTCATCGCTCCAAACATGGCTGATGTTTTTGTTTGCTGCTGCTTCATAATTTATTCGCTAAGTCTGTTTCCATTGAGTTTTTTTCTGAATTGCTTCCTAGTGACAAGTTATCGCCCTCCTTTTCAGTTCCTCTCAATCCTCCGCAGCTTTTTAACATCCTTCAGTATTTTTTTTTGTATTACAGCCCTCAGCTGTGTTGTTCTGGTTTGCTCTCACCTCCCTCGTCATTTCCAAAGACAGGGGCAGAAAAGAAAAGCTGTAAAGACCCAGTGAACACTACCTGCAGACAGCAGGTAGAGACGAGCTGATAAGCATAGTGGAGCGTTTAGATGTGTAAATAAACAACTATTTACAGCTTCATGAGACATCAGCGTTTGGTTTACGGCTTGTTTTGCTCCAAAACAGCCAAAAAAATGTGTTTTCTATGGTCAGAGCTGCAGTTTTCCAGTTCTGAAATGCAACAGAGTACATCTACTCAAGTACTGTATTTAAGTATATGTTCAAGGTAGCTGTACTTCACTTGAATATTTCCATTTTATACTTACCTCTACTGCATTCCCTCTTAGTGTTCTGATTAGCAGCAGTGAGGTTGATGGTGGATCCGCACAAAGAACAAAGACACAGAAGTGTTGGAGAAGGTGAGCTGATGAGCTGATGGGCAGCAGGTGAGCAGGTTCAGCAGGTGTCCCTCATCAGCAGGAGTCCAGGAGCCGGGAGAGAAACACAGGAGACACAATGAAGTACGAAACAAAGAAACACAACAACAACAACAACAACAACAAACTCTTTAAAAAGCCTCTTGCATCAGCTGAAAAAGCATCGTCACAAAGCTGAAAACAGCCTGCTTTTCTGAGCTCGCCACACTTTTTGAAAATATAAAGGAAACATCTACAGCAGGAACATGAATGATCACATGAATGCAAACAGCAGATAAAGAGAAAACGCAGGACTTTTACTCACAGCGTGGTATTGGTACTTATACTGAAGGCTGTGAATACTGCAGTTTTCATACCTTGTTGTTCTGCAGCATGAAGCTCTCTGGAGGTCGCTGTGAATGTCCTTGTAAAAGCTGCTGTAACACTGTATGAATGGGAGTCATTTGGTTTTGTACAGTGTCATTAATTAATGCGTGTCTCTGTGTTTGTGGATTATTTTCTTTGTATTAGCACTTTTCCTGCCCTCCATCCTTCATCCGGGCTTTGTTCTCCACCTCCTCCTTCAGCCGCGTGTGAAGAATGGCTTCATGTGAACTACATAAATCAACAGCCGCCGAACAGGAACACACCTCCAAAATGAGAAAGGTGTACAGAGCCTCGAAGAGAAATGGACGTAAGAGGACAGAAAATGTCACTCCTGAAGCGATCACACGCAGGTATCTCACCTGTATCTGAGTGACGGCGAGGCTGGGCTGATGTTAAAGATCCGGCGTGAGTCGCCCTCCCGCCCCGCCGGCCTCTCCCTGGAGGTCTGGGCCACACTGAGGTGAAGGAATTGAACAGGCAGCCTGTAAGAGGCTTCTTTTTGGGACCATTAGTCAAAGGCGGGGACACTATCAAGGCTTTGATTACAATGGTGTGGAGTATTCCCTCAGGGTCCTCTCCTCTTCATTCATATTCTGCTCTTTAAACATCCCATTCATCAATTACCACCGGCACAGCCACATGGTCGCCATTGTTCTCCTGCGCTTCCACACACACACAGGCTGCACACACACAGGCTGCACACACACAGGCAGAGTATGCACAAACACACAAGTCTATTATCATATACATGCACAGATGCAGACCTGCATGCACGCGCACACACACAGATGACAGATTTAACGACGTGCTGGTTGGTGTCCTGCCAGATTTTTACGTTTGTGGTCACCAGGACTGGATCCCACACAGATCTCAGCTGTGTGCACAGACACACACGTTCTTTAGACCATGAATCCTCGTGCTTTGGTCCTCTGAGGAGATCTGTTCATTCCTGACCAGACAATGAGTAATCAATCCAAAGAACAGGCCAGACCTGACCTTTCATTACTTAACACTTTCAGCACATATGTTCACATGATTCAACTCATGAATTCATAACAGCTGTCTCCTAAAAGTGCTTCTACTTATTTGAAGCAGCAAACGCATTTTGCGAGAAATCACATCCAAGTTATCACATAACAAAGACAGAAAATTGATGCAGACTATTTACTAAATTAATGCCTCTGCAGCAGAATGTCTTCGTAAAAACACATTTTAATCATTTTCTGTACATTATCTGAAGCACGGATAACGTTTTTTACGAGTGAACGACGGTTTCCTCGCTTAAATACTGAAACTGAAAGTCAAGAAGTGTTTACTTCTTCACCACCAGTCTGCAGCTTCTTTACAGCTTCATAAAGAACCTTTATTACTCACCTGCACAAAGCTTCAGCGAGGTCATTTCCTCCACAGCTCACTCTTCTCATGTGCTGGTATGGCAGCTGGGTAACGTCTCGTAGCTGTATGCGTTTCATTTGTGGCAGAGAGGATCCACATGATGCTCACTGCAGTCACCAAACAATGAAACGCACCAGCTTCATAATGAGCCGATGTAAATGAAGCAGGGAGCAGCGCCGTGTGATGCAGAGCAGCATTTCATAAAGAAGTCTGCCCCCACTGAGGCTTCAGAGTTCATTTGTCACTTTACAGATCACTAACTCCTCTAAGAGGCGCCGAGGACCGCAGCCCTAAATCTGGCACAGCAAGATAGGAATGGGATGGGGGGGTTTGTGAAGGAGGCAGTCAGGGTATCATTTTCAAAATCTGAAGCCGAAAAGTTAATCAGAATGGATTTTTGTAAACAGGAAGTGCTTAGCATGTAGCTCACAGAGCTGTTAGCATGGCTGCACCTGCTTCACTCTCACGTGTTCCTGTGGTGATCTCGGTATCTTTAATCTGATGGACTCACCCTCCTCTTCATTCTTAGTTTATTATCAGTCTGCGTGGCCTCATTCCAGCTGCTCTGCCCTCTCGCTGCCGCCACACGACCAGCAGACCTTCCTCCGCCTCCTGCCTCCACCTGCAGCACAGCCTTTTTCAGCCCCACAGCCTTTCATCCGCTCTCGCCTTCATCTCCTTTCCCCCCGGCGCCTCCTTCGCCCTCGGCTCTGTTTGTTTGCTCTCGGAGACATTCAGGACTGTTCGGACCTCGGCGGGTCTCGGGCCGCTCTTTGGAGGTTTGCCTGTGGAGCAGAGATAAGGTTCAGGGTCAGCACTAATTTAGCGTAATGACGAGAGGCGGCCTTTGAAATAGCAGCAAAGCAGCAGCAAAAATAGTCAAGGTTTGATGCAGAGTCTCAGTCAAGACCACAAAGATGAACAGATGATTTGACAAATGCTGGGTGGAAGGCAGCAGGTGAGTCCTTGAATGACTGAGAGCAGGTGTGCTCAGCAGAGGAGGGGGCCGGACCCCCTCACTGTTTTGTATATATACATATTATATATTATGCTCTCTATGTATTTTAATCAGGGCGACTTGAATAAGAAGCTTTTGAATAAATAAAGGGCAGATTTTGGGATCCTGGCAGCTTCAGACTGAGTTTGTGATGAAAGAATGACGCCATGCACGTGAGGTCAGGACGGTGTCAAAGGTGCTGCACAAAGACCAAAACGAAGGTGCAGAGAGCGGGCAAAAATGAACCTGCAGAGGGTCTTAAAGAACTCATCACATGTGCGGCACATCTTTGCTCCCACCCACCACATTTCTCTTTCATGTCACTGCTCGAGCCCTCGGGTTCACGCCGAGCGCCCAATTCTGAGGCGCTCTGAGGGCGTTTGAATCGCTCACGAGGCAGAGTCCCGTCTTTTCTCTCTTCCCGCTGTCACCTTTGTCTTTGTCCATGCCTCGCTTCTCCACATCTGACAAGCTGACACCAAAGCCTTGTTTTATCGCTGCTCCTCAAGCTGCGGATGACACTTCATTCAGGTGGAGAAACACGCGGTGAGTGACAGATTACCGCCGATGAACAGAGGGAGCCAGAATATACGAGACATGTCATCCTGAGGCGGAGACGGGTGGAGACAGACAGAGCAGGATGGGTAGTCGCAAGGTTCAAGAAACATCCCGACTGCTGCAGCAGCGGTGAAATTTAAGCACATGAAGTACGAATTTCATGCACTCGTACTTAAATCAGTTGTTATTAGGAGGCGGTTCATCGAGATAAGCAGTAGGTGGCGATGATGCTCGAGTCAGGTGCTGTTATACCACTGTAGAAGAAGAGGGCGCAACAAGATGACGTGGTTAAAAGAGCTCCAGATAAACCTTAAACAAATGCAGAAAACATGGTGGAAATGTAGAATATTCTGTCTTTTTCATCTTTTAATTTGAGGAAGGATAACTTCTCTTCAGCAGATCTGACGTCTTTCTTCTTTTTTGTGATATTTTGAGTAACAGGTGGATGGAAACCCACCTCGTCAGGCGTGATTTGTTCAAAGAGCAGAAGCAAAGGTCAGACTGCACCGCCGGCTGTAAATAGACCGGACAGAAAAAAAAAACACCCATGAAGGTGAATTTTGCCGGGCTGACACCAGGTCCTGTGCACTGAAGAGGAAACCCACCTTAACAGGTAATTACAGTCAAACATTAGCACCAGTCTTTGAACAGCCCACTAAGTTTGAGATAGCAGATTTAATCTGGTAAAACACATTAATTAACTGCTCCTCACACTTTAACACAATATAAAGGTAATAGATGCCCTCAGGTGAAATTTAACAAAGGCATATAAATTACCTTTAATGTATTAATTCCCTTTAATTGTCTCATCGTAAATCTCACAGGGGGGATTACATTACACAGTTCCATCGTGTGGCGAGGAGTTATTGCAGGAAGGTCGACGGGGGGGGGGCAGTTCTGATCTGAGACTTGGGCTGTTTCCTGTCAGGTGGTGATGAGCTTGAGTGGGGCGATCAGCTGGCCTGTTAGGTAAGAGAATAAATATTAATCATCTGACAGCGCTCAGGCGTCGGCTCTGGAGGTATTAATTAGTGCTTAATTATAAACGCCGGTCATAAATATCAATAAAAGCTTCCACATATTTCCACTCGGGGACAGACTGTAGAGGAACCTCAAACCAGAAGAACCCTGTTACAATCACCTGACCAGATAGATGACAGCCATCTCATTAAAGGGACGACAGAGTTTGGAGACCTCTGATGCTTCAATTTTCATCCTTATTTTTATTATTACTATCTCCATTCTGTCTTATATATATATAAATATAATGTCTTCATATGAGAAATGAATTTGTTGACAAATATCATACATCACAAATACTTCTGAGTGTTTTAGAAACCATTTATTCCATGTTTATACTCTGCTTGTCTTCTCAGATTAAACAAAATGAGCAAATTTAGGTCTTAATGAGGAATTTCTTCGACCACACGATCGTTGGGATATTTCTGAAATCACTGTTCACATGTGAAAAGGCTCCGGGTGAAGAGATGATACTTACCACCATCAGCAGCGCTTGTTAATGCCAATCAACAGGCGGAGAGGCCCTACTCTGTTGCTAGGAGACCAGAGAGGATATTTTCAATTGGTCCAGCGAGACACTGATTGTCTTTCATTACTGGTCGGTGGTGTAACTGACCGTGACCTCAGGTTTAATCCAGAGAGTAACTGTATGTGAATCAAGCACGTCCTGTAAGACTGACCTGCTGGACTTGGCGTGGTGATGGAGGAACGCCACAGAGCTCACAGACGAAGCCCCCCTGTGCTCCGTTAAACAACAAAATGAGATGAATCAAACAAAAGCAGATCTTCACATATTCACACAACCTATTGAAATTGAAATGACCTCAATAATGTCATGAATCACGTTGCTGTTTCACCAGATTCTCACTTCCTGTGCTTCAGCTGGGAGGATTCTGATTTAGAGGTGGCCTTTCAGGAAACACCTAATTGCTATTGGCTGTTTCCTTCACTGTGACATTTATGAAAACTTTATGGACAGCAATCGCACCGGCTTGTGACATTTTGGATTCCCTTTAAAGCCGTGAATATGAAGGTTTTCTACCTTACAGGGCCACGAGGCTCAGAGCGGAAACAACAACAGCTCCCACGGTGAGTCTGGTTGGCACAGATGAAAGAGCGAAGGGGGAAACGAGAGCGACTGTTTTCATCCTGTAAGAAAAGGTTAGAAACATGACGCATCCTCGCGGAGACGATTGTGCTGTAATTGAAATGATGAAATAATAAACGGATGTTCCAACCCCGGCGCAGACGCTCCGGCTGCGGTGGAGTGTGACACCGCTTGGCTTATGTTTGATGTGGATGTGTGAAAAGACATCAGTTCCGGTGCGCTGGCTCCAATTTCAGTCTCAGAATTTATTGGCAGAGCGAAGCAGGACGGTTACACTCCAACAAGATAATCAAATATTTCTCAAGAGCAGAGGAAGAAGAGCCTCCTTCGACAGTAACAGCGCTGGTTTGTGTGTGTTCGAGGATACTCCGCCACAGTGACAGCCAGACTGACACACATCAGAGACAAAAATGGCCGTCCTGTACTACTCCAGAGAGTCAGGATGTTTCTACCTTCTATCACCGAGTGTGACAAATTCCACCATGTGCTCAGTGACGTTGACCAATAGGAGCACAGGGCGCTCTACAACTGTAAACATGTGAGATGAACGATGCTGTCGGTGCTACGAGGCGGAACTACCAAACTATACAAACACAGCACAGCCGGTATCATACACACCACTGTGGATGCCATTGTTTTTTTACATTCTTGTTGTCAACAGCAGGCCATGATTGGTCAGGGACGAGCCAGCAATGACATGCAAGTCATAGAGCTGGTGTGGCATTTTCAGATTAGAGAGATATATTCATCATTATATATTGGATGGAGTACCATTATACTGGTCTCATGGTGTCATCATGTGATTTTATTGGGTTGTTTGACATTAAGAAGTTTTCCTTTCGCCAACAAAGCCAACATTTAGAAAACATGGTTCAAAGTTTGGTGGTTTTCCAGACGAGTTCAGTTAACGTGTTGTGGTCTTAATCGCATAAAAATCTTTGTTTTGTTCTTTATATAATCTGGATGCACTATGGAAAAACAGCAGTGATGGAAAGTTATTGCAAATCAAATGTGCTCTTGTCTCTCATTTTTCTCTTTCAGTCTTTATGCTAAGCTAAGCTAAACCACTACTGTCTTTAGCCTAAACGTTTGTCCCCCAGAAGCCAAAGTCTAATAAAGTCTCATGTAAAACATCATCTATTTCTAACACATTCTGTCACATGCAAATTTATGCCTGTCGTCAACGGGGGCAACACACAACATGGCTTCCAAACATCGCCCTCATGAAGAGTCCCCATCACAGTATGAGCATCTCTGCATGTGCGCATGTGCGTGTTGAAATGAGTTTACCGTCGCCAGACACCAAGTCTAATTAGCTGAGTTGGCGTGACCGTCACGGCGCATTAAATCAATGGGACTGTGCTTACAGCAGCTCTGGTATGGATTAGACATGGAAACCATCACATCTCTCACTGAAAACAAACACTGGTGCAAACCCACGCTGGTTACACTACTGTTAATCTCATAAAGACGCTACATCACGTTACCGACCTGCAGATAATGCTGTTGGCCAACTAACAGGAACAGAGAAAGAAAACGCCTTTCAGACACATCTGCTTGTTCTTGTTTACGTTCCTGACTGCTTTAAAGCCACTGCGGGCTGTAATCTGACAGCAGATCTGTGGTTAGCGGCTACTTGTACTGTGGGGCAGGTGGGCTGCTCTCCCTGCAGTCACCCCACCGTGCCTTCATTTGCATACTGGATCAGATTATCATTACATTATGTATTCCAAGGACAAGTCTGAGTGTGATGGATGATTGGTGCAGTCTAGTAATCTTCACCAAGGTGCTTTGTCCAACCTCATATTTCTGCCTCGAAACTGAATAGCGGTGATCTACCGCTCTGCAGCTCCAGGGTCAGACTCCCAGCCCACGGCTCAGTCCGCCATCAGCTCATATCTAAAATATCATGCACTCATTTTAATTTCATCATTTTACAGTCTACATTGCTGTTAATGTTTGTAGTCGTGGTCATACTGGTTGTTTCTGCAAAAAAAAAAGGTGTGAATATGTGGGTGTAAAATCAACATTTCCTGAATAAAAGAGAAAAAATATTTGATTACATTTTTTTAATTCACTGGTTTCTACGCACAAATGCCAAAGTTTCTCAAAAAAGATGCCCAAATTATATAAAAACTTTATTGCAAGTGTGCATAATATAGATTTACGCTCTTATAACAAGTTTACAATTAGCCTACACACATCTTACAGCTAGCCTGGACATAGCTTACATCCTTACAACTGTGCTAACTCACAACTAGCTTCGGCCTCAACTAACTTACTGTGTGCATTATAGCGTTTTCTTTCAACTAGCCTAAAACTAGCTCAGCTAGCTTACTTTGTGTTGTAGCAGTACATTAGCTTGATGTGTGAACAGATGAATTTAACTTGATAGAAGTTTTTGCTCGTAAATGAACTTACAAACACTATATGATCACAAATCCTGCTGCTTTTTGCTGTGATGGTCTGGAAGCTGATTTGATCAATCTTAAAATATGAGTTATTATATAAAACGAGTCAGATATTTCATTAAAGGTGCACTTCCTTGTTGCTGAAACAGAGACGGTCAACAGGACATTCTTTACATTTCTAAAATTTGTTCATCTTACTTTGACTTCCACTTCCAGACGTTTTATTCCTCATTATCTGCTTTATATCTTTGATTATCTATTTCGAGCTCAGATGATGGCAAAATAAAAAATAATACATTTTGGTTGAAATGCCTGTTGGACCTGAGATATTTTCTAATAGAGATTATAGGTAATTCTGACATCTGATATCGTGAGATAAGCAGTTTTTGCAGTTCCCATCACCGACAGATAATACAGACCATGAATATGGCAGCAGGAGTGGAACAACAGGCCCGTCCACATAGGATACGTGTGATTAAGGGTGATAAGATTTATCTGTGGTGCTGGTTACACAGATGGAGTTACAAAAATAAGCTGCTGCCTGGTTACAGGATACGCTCTGACTGACGCAGACACCATTTTGGTGTGTGTGTGGTCCAAAAAATAGCCTGAGGTAGCGATGGCATCGAGGTCTATACAACATGATGTACATGTGTGTGAGTGTGTGTGTGTGTGTGCAGGTGTGGACAGTTGGAGGGTCATTTCAGATGTGAATTTAATCACTAATATAAGTGCAAAATTAAGCGACTCCCCCCTGCTCTCCTAAAAACCTCAGACTGCATAGACTATAAATACTTAACCCTCCCTTTTTTCCGACCTCCCCCCTCCTGCTAATAATTTCTGGACGGCCCCTTATAAGCCTCTAAAATAGATCAGCTCTGCCCTGAAACATGTTTATGTTAAGCTTTTATTGCAGCTTGTATTTACTTGATAACTTAGATTACTTCGCAGATCCAGATTAGTTCTAAAATATAATCAACCAATAATTATGAAGTATTATTTTAGATAAGACAAACTCTATTGATCCCTGGGAGAAAATTCACGAGCTACCCAGCGGCACAATTAAAAAGAGGCCCATCTCTACATGCTGCAGCATTAAAGTGATGAACTCATTATAATCAATACTTACAATTAGTAGCATATATTATTCTGAAATGAGCCATTCTGCATAATGAGTACTTTTGGTACTTCAGGCATAATTTGGTGTTAATACTTTTGAAGTTTTACTTCAGTAAAAATCTGAGTTTTTACTTTTCCACACCGCAGTGCTGTTATCCTCTCAGCTGTTGACACTCATTCTGCCTCCCCATCCCTCTTCAGAGCTATTCCTTACCTGTCCACCAGGCGACTTCACTCATCTGCCCTGCAATCACCTCATTCCCCTCACCTGACCTTCCCCGCCCGTTTCTGCACCTCACTCCCTCATCAGTCACTCATGTTATGTATGTACACCAGCCCAGATCCATTGTTCCTCTGCCCGTTCGTCTGAGCTGCAATGTAAGTCATGCCTTTGAGTTCCAGCTATTTATCTGATCTGGTTTTTCCTGTTGCCTGGATTTACCTGGATTTTCACCTGCTGCCTGCCTGCCTTGCTTCTCTGGAAATGTTTGCCCGTTTGGACTGGTTCCTCTTACCCCACCAAATAACACTATAGCAAACAACAGCAGTTGCATCTAAAAGCTAGAAATAACAGACTCCAAGCTCAGAAATATTCTATTAGCTGACTCAGTTATGCTTTTGTCATTGATTAAATGTTTGAATATTACAAAAGAAATCACCTCTGGCATCTATTTAATTCAATTCAATTCAATTTTATTTGTATAGCGCCAAATCACAACAGAAGTTGTCTCAGGACACTTTCCATATAGAGCTGGTACAGACCAAGCTCTTTTATCTACAGAGAAACCAACAATTCCCCCATGAGCAAGCACTTGGCGACAGTGGCGAGAAATAATTCATTAATCTTAATGTTGCCTAACCCTTTCCACCATCGGCTGGTGATTGGACTAATACTTTATGAAAGGATCTTTAAAGCATCAACCCTTTTAACACCTGAACTCAGGGAAAATGGTGGCAGACGCCTCATAAAAGCACTTGTCTGGAGTCATGTATGATCTGGCTCACTTTAAATTTCAGTGAGAGGCTAGCAGGTTAATACGGGTATGGAGTATGTCAGTAATATTAATTAACCAGTCTTCACTGTGTCACAGTACTTCAATTAAGATGTATATTGAACAGTCAAAAATTCACATGAACCCACAAGATGGAAAAGTAATAAAGGGAAAGAAAAACCAGCGGTGTTTTGATTAGTTTGTCCGTTGCTCTTTTCGTGCACTTCTGTCCTCTAAGCAAACTTGCATTTGAGTTTAGTTGGCGCGCTTAACGTTGAGGCTCGTGACGGAACTGAACAGCGTTACCTCCGTGTGGCGAAAGTAGAGCAGGAGCGTCTGAAGAAAACGGGACAGCGTCGCTTCCAAGTGTGGAGAAAAGAGTGGCGGCAGCTCCGTGTCTGAGGAGTACAGGACCGCAGCTCCTCTTCAGAAAAGCGTCCACAGCTGAAGAAACCACCGCGTCGAACACTGAAGCTCTTCTCCCGCTACGATGACACCGCGCGGCTAGCCCTGCCTAAGCTAGCCTGTGCTAAGCTAGCCTCCTCAGCTGAACTCGAAGGAGGAAACGGACCTCGACGACAGTTAACAGTCCCAAGCTCACAAACTTAACATGGCTTTAGTCCGCAAACAGTCCATGTATTAAAATACACACTTAAAACATTGTCTGCGCCAACTCTCACGGGTGAAGCTCCCTGCTTCACGCTAATTTTCCCCCTCTCTCCCCCACTACCGCGAAAAAACGTACACCACAGAGGTCACAGGTCAACAGGAAATCAAGCCCTTCCAGGTCATTGATACTCAAATGTAAACAGGAATTGTTTCGTATCTCTTTATAGACTTTGTGAATCGTGAAATCGCTTTAGAAAGTATGTCTCGACAAAAAATGTGTATTTTAACCATGAACTATAAAATGAGTCGAACCTTATTTAGATGAAATCCAAAATAACTGATGTCAATCAGGGTGTTACAGTTCATTGAATGCATATTCTACATGGCTGTAAATTTGACAAAGACGCAGTTAAAAGAAAGAAGTGTTGAAGTGCAGCAGAGCTTCTCCAAACCCCAGAAAGTGACACTAATTTAGTAAAATAAAATCTGTATTTTGCTTCAGTTTGGGCCATATTTGCATCATTTAAAGGTCCTTTGTTTCCATAACAAAACCTCCTTTTTGTGAGAGCTTCCTTCCTATTCAGGCCCCTGACAACAGACAGGAAGTGGGATAAGGAAAGCTTAAAATTCCAAATTTATCTTTGCAGGAAGTAAAATGAGCACTAAGAGAAATTATGACCTCCCCCTCGAGGACTGCGAGTCGTCTGTGGACCAAATTCAACATTAAAACTTTGGGATAAACATCTGTGTCAACATCCTGCTGCTGGACAAATTTACTGGAATACAACTAGAGTCAACACGTTGATGGGAACGCTTCAATTCAGTCCTTTGTTGAGGATTTACGCAAAAGTATTGATTAAGATTATTTTGACAAACCTTAATTTCGAAGGTGAAGAATCAACTTTCACGCTCAACCTTAAATTTCTGTTATTCTCATTCACAGCCAAGAGAGCAAGAGTTTAAATAATCAACAACACAGAGACTTAATCCTCTCAAAAAACGAATTTAATCAAAACAAAACGTTGATTCATTAACAAGTTTATAAAACAGTGATTTAGTTACATAAATAAATCAGTGTATCAAATCTTAGTTTCAACTTCATGAACATGTTGACATGGTTGTACAATCATTTACCTAACGTAATAAATAAAAGGGAGCAAACGCTGCTTCTAAACAAAAAGGAGCTACGAACAGACCCCTAACGAGGGAACAAACGGACAACACTGAGATGAAACGAGCTTTTAAAGCACAGAATACAGGGCCGGTTCAGCTGGAACTTAAAGACACTACAAGGTCGTAACTGAAGCTGGTTGGCGTAAGAACAAAGTTTGGTAGTTAGAACTCCCATTTGGTTATTTTAAAGCATTAAGACAAGGCAAGAAAGAAGGCTGTTCTTGTGTGAGGAATTCTAGAGACAAAGTAAACTGAAGAGGAAAAACAAAATAAAAAGAAACACAAAAAGCATAAAAAAAGAAAAGTGGAACAGTCGAGACCTACAGTATAGAGCAACTTTCTGTCCTGCACAAAGTCGAGATGTCAGAGGAGGAGGCGTGGACAACACCGGGCGTCAAACAGAGCTTTGTTTTGTGACCCAATCGCCGCAGAAGAGACACGAGGGCAGATTTTACTGGGCTGAAACACGGCAGCGGCTGCCAGCGGGTATGTTGTTGCCGCTCTGCCTCCACAGTCGTCTCTTTCTCCGACTCCTACAATCCTCAATACGCTTCTGTGTTCAGGAGAATGCACACTTTGCATGTCCGCTTCCCGTCTCACCGCTGGCCGGTTTTTTGCAGTTCATTACATGTCTGCAGAGCCAAACCGGCCGGCGTGCACCACAGTCTGAAGTGGCCCCTGATGCAATGCAAGGCGAACGTTTTGAAGTCCTTCTGATATGTTTTTTTCTTGTACTGCAGCTTCAAGTATTGTGCCTTACATAGAATATTCTGTCATAAATTAGTTAACATATACATTTTTTTTTTCAATATTCAGACATATACTTTCATATATACAGGACAATAAAATGCTTTTGTTCTCTTTTTTTGTCAGCTTTTTTAAGAGAAATCCCTGAGAATGCATGTTGACAGTTCCCACAAGAGCAAGCACTGTGACAGTTTGTGTTTCTGAGACAAACGTGTCCAGAAAATAAGCGTACTGGATGTTTGAGACAACACTGCAAAGCCGGAACAATCAGCCTGAAGGCGGCAGAACGAAATACGGACCCAGGAAATGAATTCTGATTGTGAATTTGGAGTTTTTCTTTCACTTCACCAAGCAGACGGGTGAGGACCTGGAGGGGAAAGAGTAAAGCTGGATCCTTAAAAAGAGGTACTTGTCACTTCAGATGGAGTTGCTCCTTTTGGTTTAAAGCCATTTGTCTTCTCTTTGAGGCTGTGAACGTTAGCTGAGGGAAGTAGGAGGAGTGCAAGGTGGACATTTTGCCACTGGACAGTACAGTTTATACTCAGTGTAAAACTCTTACTCTCGCTTTCATACATAAAGGGAAACGTCCAGGACTCGACAGTTCTCTCCTTCTCTGAACTTAATGGTTTTATACACATCAACACCAGCTGTTGCTTTTATGGTTTACAGTGTTTTTCTCCTTCTTCTTCAGTTTCAAACTTGTCCGTCTGCGCTCATGCTCGGCCACAATCAAAAGAAATATTCACTGTGAATGTATGCAACTTTTTCCGCATCGCAGTACAATTACTTGCCTCTGGTGAATTGCGTTCATCACGTTCGATCCCGCGGTGCCAAATTATAGAATAAGATTTGCATGAGCGCTGTTTTAGGAGGATTTTTGCTTCAAGTCAGAGAGGATAACAAAAGGAGACTCAAGTTAAAAAAAAAAAAAAATGGTGGATTTGGTCATTTGATCCTCTTTCAACCAAACCTCTCTCGAACGAGCATCATGAGTTTCTTCTTGCCCTTGTATATCTGTTTCAGGTTGTCTATGAACTGCGTGAACTGGATGTGTCCGTCGTGCGCCATCAGAAACGTCTCTCTGGCTTTACTGAGGAACTCGATGAACTCGCTGTAGTGGCGCGGGCTGATGTGCGTCAGCCGGGAGTGCGTCGTGTTGATGTAGGCCCCGATCGTGGCGTCCAGCAGCTGCCTGAGCGGAGCCTTGTCCAGAGGCATCAGCTTCCCAGAGTTCCTGCGACTGTGCAGCGCCACCATGCCCGGCGTCGTTAATGTGCACCGCCGCAAAATGTCCGACAAGACGGTGGCACATTTCACGCTCTTCACCACCAGGGGGATGACAGACGCCAGTTCGTTTTTCCCCAGCGAGTGGCTGAGAGCGCACGCCCAGAGCACGTCGTTGATCGCCGGGTGTGTGTCTTGGTTGTAGCTGAGGTTCAGGTGAGTCATGGCTAATGTTGCTAGTTTGTACGCCCTCATAGGGTAACCGCGGTGCTCCATGTAGCGTGCGATTGTAAACAGCTGCGTGTAGTTCATTCCCGTGGCGGCTGAGTCCAGTACAATCTGATAGGCTGTCTCAAAGGCAATGTGGTCCTTCTCGCAGAGCGTCAGAGCTGAGAGGGCACAGTTTTGGGGGTCCTTCATGGCACACTGCAGGGCCAGGGTGCGGGCGGAGTTGGCCAGGTTCTCCTGCTGATGGCAGTCCAGATGCAGGCGAACGATGGTGCTGTTGGACATGACGGTGCTCGCCACGACGCTGGTGGCTTCGGTGGGGGTGAAGAGGGTGAACCAGCTCTGCATGATGCTGTCCAGCGCAAACACACCTGGACAGAGAGGACAGGAAGGTTAGTGTCAGGTTTAGATCTCATGATGGAAAGTCTTGTGTCTTGGTGTTCCTCAGGGTTCAATCTTAGGTCCTTTGATTCTTGACGTGGCCTTACATTATATGAACCCTGATGAAACACCACTGCTGAATCCATAAACAATAAGTCTGGTAACAATATAAACAATAAACTACACTAAAGCACCAAATGTGTATTGACATACACCTGAAAATAGCCTCCAACAATTGCACAATTTTCTCCTAAGAACTGTTTGAATGTGAGCGAGTGTCTGGACAGGTTGGAAAAAACTGGGAAAACAGGAAAATGTCACCGGCCTTATCCTTTAATAAATAAATAAAATAAATCAACATGCTGAATAAAAATACTCCTTTTAGACTCTGAAGACTTTAAAATCAATCCACATCTAACGTTAACTTCAATCCTGAACTGTTGAACTCAAAGTCAGTGAGATGAAGTTCAACAAAGTGCATCACTGGTCTTTGGCCTTTTACCGTCTAATTGGAGAGTCTGTTTCTAATTCTCTGATATTCTACGGCCTGGCCTCACACTACATCACCAACTGGCGTCCTCTCAATGCATCCATTCAAACTGAGCTCACAGAAACAGGGACTCCAGTCACTCCCCCACATTCACAAGAAATCATCTGGGAGGAGGGTTTCCCCCTGTGAGCTCCGTCCCTCTGGACACCGCTTCCTGTCTACTTCAGGGAAATCAGCCGCTGGGGTTCAGTATTCAAACCAAACATGAGGCCCACTTAATCAGTCAGGAGCCTACAATCTTCCATAATTAGTGCCCTGCCAGTCATTCCTTCCCCCTGCCTGCCGAGAGCTCTCCAAAATACACTTTTAAGGTCTTGTGAAGTTCATTAAACCCCGCCCCTGAACAGGAGACGTCCAATCATATCTTAGAGAGATGTTCAGTGCCTCAGTAAGTAACTAATTACATTTACTCGAGTACTGTACTGAAGGACATTTCTAGGTACTTCTATTTTTCATGAAAAGTTTCAATTGATGCTACTTTATACTTTTACTTGACTACATTGGCAAATTGGGAAATACTGTACTTAATACTAGACTACATTTATTTGACAGCATTAGTTACTGATGAAAAACATCAATTTATAAAATATGGTGCATTGTAATAAATTAAACTTCCAAATGTGCACATACCACATGGAAATACTTCTTAAAACTGTAAAGATTTGTTTGCTCTAATGTAAGCTGCAACCGTTAGCTGCACGGCTAACTAGCTTACTTTATGTCCCACAGCCATGACCTAACTTTATTTCCAAAGCCAAATAGCATAGAATTAGCAATCTACAGGATTATGTGAAGTCTCGATCAGGGCGGATACACGTTAAGCTAGCTTCAGAGTTTAGGCTAGCATCGCAGTTTATATGATGTCTCAAGCAATCAAGGGCATGTTAGCTTGGCTGCTTGCTTTTGTTTTGGTTTTTTTTGTGTGAAATCAAGGACCAAAGTGGTAAATCTGCCGCCGTTAGCGCTGTTAGCTGCACACACGTCACACGAGGTTCGTTTTCTTTCGTGGGAAAAGCCAACTCACCAGCCTCAGTCGCACAAGTGACCAGCCATCGCACCATCTCTCTCCTCCGCCAGTTCAAGGTAGACAGCGTCATTCTCATCACCTGTAAGAGAAACACGATGCTGGCTCTGAATCTTCATGATGTGAGATGTGTGTTTCTGTGTGTGTGTGTTTCTGTGTGTGTGTTGTGTACCTGAAGACCCAGCTCCAGGGACACTTTGAGCAGCGTGATGTCTGGCAGGCTGTCCATGAGGGTGGCGATTTTGAAGGCATCCTGGGCCAGTTTGAAGATGTGGGATGCGGAGTGGATGTTCTTCTGGATGGACTCTAACACTGTTTCCAGCCTGCGAGCATCGCCTGGAGACACAACAGACCAGCAGAGAGTCATTCTCCTCTCCCAGTGCAAGCTCAGCTTTTCTCTACACGACTGATATTTAACAGGATCGTTAAATCTCCGTCTGTAGCTTCTTCTGAATCTCTATAGTTTGGAGTTTAGTTTCGTTCATAACTTTCAGAATTTCACCGATCAGTCGGATCACAGCTTCCACTTCCTGCTTCTGCTCCTTCACAATGAAAACCTTCCATGCTTTTATTGTGAAGCAGCTGTTTGTAAGCTGCTTTCATCACTGGAGCTCAAGAAACTTTATTAGCAAAGTTACTCTTCAATAAAAACTGGTCAAATGAGCTGCTCTTAAAAAGCATCCAGTTCAGCTTCATGAAAAAAGGCCTTAGAGGGTATTAAAAAGTCTTTGATGTCATTTATGAAAGTCTAAATTCTTCTTACTTAAAATGTGCTTTATAAATAATTATAGGCCTTTTGTTGCCACTGGTTTTCTGTCGTTCTTTGGCTGCTTTAATGGTGAAAAAGGTAATTAAGTGTATTCCATGTGGTTTTAAAAAGGCCTGGGAGTGAATTTGGTGAACGCTGCAGGAACTCGTCTCGTCTCCGCTCAGCTCGGCTAACCTCCACCCAAAAACAGGAGCTGGATTTTAATCGTCCTTCGAGTGTTTGAACAGCTATAAACGCTTTTGCTGGTGAATGTGTGAGTACCTTTAGCAGCAGTGAGCATGGTGGAGGCCAGTTCACACTGTTGGGTCTCTATGTGGCTGAGAGTGAACCAGCGGGGGAGGCGGTTGGGCACCACGGACACTATATGGTGAGGCCGAGACAAGTCACCGGAGGGGGCGGTGGACTCCAGGACCGGCAACCTGAGCGCAGAGAAAACAAAACTTTATTAGTCCTTTATTGGACGTAAACACAGAACAGCTGATCCGTCCACTCAGAGGAACGTTTCATGAAGGTAAAGAAGTTATGGAGGTGCAGCGTTCCTTTTATAGCATCAATCAATAGTTTTCATCCACACCTCGACTCAGGTGGATCTTCGCCTCAGGCCACGAGCGCCGAGAATAAGGATGAGTTTAAAAATAACAGCTCGATCCCTTTTCCCCCAAACGCTCTCCTGTTACAGCTGCTCTGAGTCCACGTTTCTGCACTCTAATATTCCTGCTTTGTGATTCCAGTCTGGTATTAAAAAGATATAAAGATTTACATATCATAAAAATCAAAGGGGTTTAATTTGGGCGAGAGGAAATAAAGTTTCGTAACACCCGTGGCGGTCAGGGAGGAAACCAACAGCACGTATTTATTATTCACACATTTTATAAAACTCGTTTTCAGCAGTGCTGAATTATTTAGTGAATATTCCAGCAAAAGGAGGTTTTGTCATTAAACAGTGCCCCAGATAGCTCCTAAATCTGCCTCTCCTTTCCTTCTCTGTCTCAGGATCCATCACACGCAAACCAAACGAGACTTAAAGAGAGCAGAGCAGCGCTTAGGTCCAGACCAAAGCGGGGCAGTAACTTCCTGTCGCTCTTTATTTCTCCTCCTCCTCTCGTCACCGACAGAGCGTTGGAGTCAGTCCTCCGTCCAGACTGAAACAGACCCTACAACCCTAAAATGATGCTTTTCCAAGAGCGAGTAAATCTTAAAGGAGCTTTGACAAAACTGTGTGGCAGCAAAGTTAACGCGGCTTTTCTCTTCCTGTTGTCATCGACTCGTGTTCGTGCTGGTTCTGTCTGATTCTGTCGCAGTCGTAAAATCGTGGTTTGTTGTGGATGTCTGGACTAAAACATCAGACATGAACACAGCGCAGGTTTCATCTACCTGTTAGAGCAACAGTAAGAGTTCAGGCTGACATCAGGAAGAGGACAGCTTCCTGTTTCCTCTCCGTCTGCGTCACTGATGGATTAACAGTTCGGCCTCGAGCCACTCGCAGGTATCCACCGATTTCATCATTTAACGTTAAGAGAGAGAAACGCCGCTGCCTGCTTTACAGCGTCTGAAGACGTCAAGTTTAATTCCTGCCTGCTCACATGCTTCATGGAAAGAGTTCATTCATGTGTTCATCCACACTGACGGCATGAACGCATGAAAACACAGAGATTACCACCGTGCATGTCTGAATCAGGATACTTCTATCCCATCGCACAACGAGGTGAATAAAATCGAAACAGACAATAAGAAATATCTTTGAGAATATGTAAAAATACATACACTGTACTACAATATAAGTCAAACATAAATAATAAACAATATTAACAATAGCCATATTAAGGCTACAGTAATAATAGTATATAGTAGCATATAAGAATAATAATACTAGCAGCTGTAGTAGTAGTAGAATAATGCAGTATAACCATGCAGAATAAATAATATAACAACAATAATATAATAATATATAAAATAATATAACATATATGCCACAGTAGTATAGGTGTGGTGGGACAGATCACTGTTTAAATGAGGTGGGGGGGGTCGACTCACCGCATGGCCCTCAGTGCAATTTTGTACGCCAGTTCGGCATCATGAGGTAGCAGAGAGGTGAAGAGATACTTGGCGAAGGTGTGCATGGGGACGCTCTCCCTGTAGACCAGCTCCCCCAGACCGCTGTAAGGACCAGCTGGAAGAGAGACAGACACCAGTTCAGGCTCTGCAGCGTCAACCTGAAGGGATTCACTGCAAAAACACAGATTTCAGCGAGCGGCGCCGAGTTCGTCTGCTCACACGTGACTGGACGGCGACCTTGTGCGTGAGATTATTTCCCAGCCTGTTTGATATCGCTGCTGAAACACAGGCTGGTCTGAACAGTTTGACTCAGAGCGATGATCGCTCTGTTAGTCAGCCGCCGAACACGCTTTGAACGGCGTCACAGAACGTCCAGAAACACCACGAGAGGACGAGTCCACCAGCAAGACGATCCTTCATGTGTCAGCTCAAAGCTCATTGGTTCCTCCTGAAATCCATCTTGTTGTTTCAAATAGACTAAATGTCCTCAAACAGCTGCAGATTTTTAGCAAACATTAGCGATTAAACGTTGTTTCCCTCAGCAGAAAAACATATTGTTATCATTTAGATTACAGTGAAATCTGAAGTGTTCATGGTGCACGGGGGGAGCAGAGCGGCATTAAAAACGCACTTTGGGTCTTATAAAGATTACATTTTCCTCAATTTTGCGTTTTCTTATTTAAAGGAAAATGAGTCATTGGGAGGAAACGGTGAATCTGTTGGGACTATTTTCCGCAGCGGATTAATTATTCGGTGCTCTGGTGAGTGTTTCCTGGCAGCTTTCTTCTTCTTCTCAAATGTAAGGCACATGCATAGTATTGAACATACAGCGGGCAGATTCCAGTACGTAAGACTGAAGTGGGGATGTTGCTACAAAGGCTGCTTTTCATGACAAATGCGGTCTATAATCAAGCATCAGAGGCTTAAAGGATCAGTGTGGTGCTGGTCTGGATGTTTCTGATGTGCTGTCAATAAAAAACTAAACTGAACCTTTTCCCTTGATCAGATAAGAGCAGCGACTTCCTCCGCGTTACGATGACTGCCAAACAGAGGCGGCAGAAAACACGCGTGAGGCGGAGCAGCTCTGTCATTAGTGGGTTTGAAGTGAACCACGATGAGCCACATCTTACACACACACATTCACACAACGTCAGCAAACACACTGACACTGCAAACAATACACTCACACAACTGTGAACGCACAAGTGCAAACATTCGAAGTGTAAATGTACACAAGCGGCACAGAACGCACACTAAAGTACACAGAGCTAACACAACAGCGCACACGTAGCGTAACAGACAGTTAAAGCACAAAGAGCCGGCGGTGGCTGAAGGGAACCTTCCTGTGGGGATAATGTGCTGTTCACGGGTTCAGTGGGGGTTAAGCAACAGAAATGTTTAAAAAGTTTGACATTTTGTCAATACGAAGCTGGAGTCAGGAGATGTTAGCTTAGCTTAGCACAAAGACTGGAAACAGCTAGCGTGGCTCTGTCCAAAGCTCACAAAATCCACCTAGCACCAAAAATACTTTGGTTTATGAGCAAATACCTGCAAATTAACGACATTCCCATCAGCCCCATTTGCACTTGGTGCTAATTACCAACTTTAGCATGCTAACACGCTAAACTAACATGATGAATACAGTAAACATTACACATGCAGAACATTAGCATTTAGCACAAGAGTACAGCTGCTAGCATGGCTGAAAACTCTCAGGCCTGTTGTCATGCTGTGCTGTTAGAGTGAGTTCAGAAGGAAAATATCTAATAATTAATTTCAGTATCGATTAATCGTTTCATGTGTGAAATGTCTGACCAACAGCTCAAACCCAAAGGAATTAAAATGAAAATCACACAACACGAAGAAACCTCACATCTGGGAATCAGACTCACCCTCCAGAAGGAAGACGGCTTGTTTCCGGAAGATCTTCACCAGCGCGTCGTCCAGGTCGACTTCCTGAAGCCTGGTCAGCAGCTGGTCTTCACTGCGACACACTTTCTCCTGGGCGTAGAGGCCGTCCGGCATCACCCTCTGCTGCCCTAAACCAATCAGAGCCATCTCCACGGCCAGCGACACGAACGACTCTCCCTCCTTCAGGAAACGCTGCGCCGGGAAAACGGGATGCTCCGTCCTCCTTCCTGAAGCCGGCGAGCCTGTGGGGGACGCAGAGAGACAGGGGGAGACAGGGTGAGGAATGACTGCGGGAGGAAAATGTTCCCTTTAGGCCGAGTATTGATAAATCTATTGATCTATTTGTCCATTCTGGTGTTCTTTTTCAGGGAGGGTGATCTCCTGAGGACGGTAATCATGTGTTTTAATGGCTTAATGATGTCTTGGCAGAACTCACAGCTCGTCCCAGGGGGGTTACCAGTCCCTCGTGAATACACACACACACACACACACACACGTATAAATAACAGAGTGCTCGGAGTGTTAATTGAAAACTTTTGCTCCACTTTTCCGCGCTGCGGCGTCATCGTTCGCCTCCTCTCGAGCAGAAACAAACGGTGAGCGAGACCAGACGTCACCGTCTTTTCTGGCTGAAGTCTGCTGAAATTCGTCTCGCTGAGCCCCCCCTGCATAATTAATGCGTTTTAATTGGAGTGTTTTTCCTGCTGCATTTCTTATTCATGAGCTGTTATTGGAGGATGACTGGAGGCCAATCAGCACGTCTGTGTCATCACTGCTGATTGCGACCTGAGGGCCTGCAGCTCTGACAGGAAGACGCAATCACTGCAGTGTGAACGTCTGAGATCGGAAAATGTGTGTTTGTCTGCGCTAACTGTCAGTGGTGGAAAGTACCCAAGTACACTTACAGTACTGTTACTTGAGTCTTCCCATTTACTGCTTCTTACTTCAGTACATTTCAGAGAGAAACTGCTCTGTTTCTGCTCCAGATGCTTAAGATTTCACAATAAAACACACAATAGACTTAGAAAATAAACAGTCTGTTGAGCAGCAGCTAACACGAGGCGATGCAGTGAAAAGAGCAGCCTGAGGAGGCTGTGGTGGATGAAAGGGTCAAACACACGATTTTGATGTGAAACCAAAAGCTCCTTTTTTAAGACTTTTTGTTTTCAGTTTTCAGTCACACTTTGGTAAAAAAAGCACTGCTTTGGTAGCTTTAGGAGACGGTTATAGTCTGGGTGCAGATGGCACGTCGCTGCTCACAGCGTCTGCCTCAAATAAAACCTTTTTGA